>NC_041388.1:135163264-135201593 GCF_002162155.2 Triticum dicoccoides | reverse complement strand
AGCAGCGTGCGGGCACCCGTTGCGCCACATCGGGTTGCGGCCTCGCTAGTGCCCGCACCCGATAGCCCGCGCCCGATAGGCCTCTGGGCCACAGACGAACGGCCCCCCTGTGAACAAAAATGAAAAAAAGAATAATAATAATAAATATAAATAAATAAATAAATAATTAAGTTAATTAATCATGTTTAATTAATCTAATTAATTAGTTAGTTTAAATAAACAGTAATTAGATTAGCTAAACCCAAATTAAACTAATTAGTGTATGACATGCGGGACCCACACGTAGTTGACCCAGTCAACTACACAGTTGACTACTGACGCCAGCATGATGTCATGCTGACGTCATCATTTACTATTATGGATAATGTTGATTTAAATAATTAAATAAATCCTAAAAATTATTTAAATCTTTTAAACTTAATATAAAATAAACCGTAACTCGGATGGAAAAACTTTGTACATGAACGTTGCTCAAAACGACGAGACGAACCCGGATACGCAGCCCGTTCGTCCGCCACGCATCCCTAGCATAGCAAACACGCAACTTTCCCCCTCCGGCTCCTCTGCCCGAAAACACGAAACACCGGGGATACTCCCCAGATGTTTTCCCCCTTCACCGATACCACCTCGTACCGCGTTAGGGCACGCCTAGCATCACGCTTTGTCATGTCATGCATCGTCATGCATTTGTTTGCATTATATTTATTATTTCTTCCCCCTCTTCTCTCGCTAGACATCGAGACCGACGCCGCTGCTACCCAGTACGACTATGGTGTTGGCAACCCCTCTCTCTTGCCAGAGCAACCAGGCAAGCCCCCCCTTGATCACCAGATATCGCCTTAGAGTAGTGTAACATGTTACTACTTTTCGTTATCCTATCCCTATGCATAGCCTGTCCTTGCTACTACTGTTGTTACCTTTACCTGCAATCCTACATGCCTAGTATAGGATGCTAGTTTTCCATCAGTGGCCCTACATTCTTGTCCGTTTGTTGTGCTATACTATCGGGCCGTGATCACTCGGGAGGTGATCACGGGTATATACTTTATACTTTATACATGATACATGTGGTGACTAAAGGCGGGTCGACTTATGGAGCACCCGCGAGTGATTCACGGATTGGGGGCTGAAAGGACGCTTGTCCCGACGGCCCTCTAAGTGGATCTTTGTGGCGAAGTGACAGGGCAGGTAGAGACCACCTAGGAGAGAGGTGGGACTAGCCCTGGTCGGCGTTCGCGGATACTTAACACGCTTAACGAGATCTTGGTATTTGATCTGAGTCTGGCTACTGGCCTATACGCACTAACCATCTACGCGGAGACAGTTATGGGCACTCTACGTCGTGGTATCAGCCGAAGCCTTCGTGACGTCAGCGACTGAGCGGCGCGCACTGGATTGGACTGGAACGCCTGCTAGGCTAGGTTTGCTTCCGGCCGCGTTCGCAACGTGTAGGTGTGCAAAGGGCGATGGGCCAAGACCCCTGCGCCATAGGATTTAGACCGGCGTGCTGACCTCTCTGTTGCGCCTAGGTAGGGCTACGACGTGTTGATCTTCCGAGGCCGGGCATGACCCAGGAAAGTGTGTCCGGCCAAATGGGATCGAGCGTGTTGGGTTATGTGGTGCACCCCTGCAGGGAAGATAATCTATTCGAATAGCCGTGATCTTCGGTAATAGGACGACTTGGAGTTGTACCTTGACCTTATGACAACTAGAACCGGATACTTAATAAAACACACCCTTCCAAGTGCCAGATACAACCGGTGATCGCTCTCTCACAGGGCGACGAGGAGAGGATCGCCGGGTAGGATTATGCTATGCGATGCTACTTGGAGGACTTCAGTCTATTCTCTTCTCCTGCTGTAAGATGGAGGTTACCAGAAGCGTAGTCTTCGACAGGACTAGCTATTCCCCTCTTATTTCGGCATTCTGTTGTTCAGTCCACATATGATACCCCCTTTTCCATTTGATACCAATGCATACAATTGTAGTGTAGCTCCTTGCTTGCGAGTACTTTGGATGAGTACTCACGGTTGCTTTTCTCCCCCTTTTCCCCTTTCCTATACCCGATTGTTGCGACCAGACGTTGGAGCCCAGGAGCCAGACGCCACCGTCGACAATGACTACTACTACTCGGGAGGTGCCTACTACTATGTGCAGCCCGCTGACGACGACCAGGAGTAGTTTAGGTGGATCCCAGGCAGGAGGCTTGCGCCTCTTTCGATCTGTATCTCAGTTTGTGCTAGCCTTCTTAAGGCAAACTTGTTTAACTTATGTCTGTACTCAGATATTGTTGCTTCCGCTGACTCGTCTATAATCGAGCTCTTGTATTCAAGCCCTTGAGGCCCCTGGCTTGTAATATGATGCTTGTATGACTTATTTTATTTGTAGAGTTGTGTTGTGATATCTTCTCGTGAGTCCCTGATCTTGATTGTACACGTTTGCGTGTATGATTAGTGTACGGTCAAATCGGGGGCGTCACATGTATATAGGCATCACGTCTGAGACAAGTAGACCGACTCCTGCCTGCATCTACTACTGCTACTCCACCCATCGACCGCTATCCAGCATGGATCTAGGGTATTAAGTTAATAAAACCAGAGTAATGTGTTAAGCAAGATGACATGATGTAGACAAAGTAAACTCAACTAATATGAATAAAAAAACCCATCGTTTTACCCTTAATGGCAAGAAGGAAGAGCTTAAAGTACATTTTCACGCAGAAGGAATTGAACCTCAAACAGAGGAGATGGCTAGATTTGATCAAGGATTATGACATGAGATTGCATTATCACCCAGGGAAAGCAAATGTTGTAGCAGGTGCCTTGAGCCGTAATAGTTATGTGAACACCCTCATAGCAGGAGGATTACCTCAGGAGTTAGCCGACGATCTCAGAGACCTTTGCTTGGAGATAGTTCCGAGAGGATATGTTGCCACACTGGAGATTTTGTCCATATTGACCTAAAGAATTAGGGAATCCCAGAAGTCAGAAAAGGAAATTGCGGATATAAAGGAAAATATGAGTAAAGGAAAAGCTAAAGGTTTTCATGACGATGAACATGGAACTATATGGTTTGAGGATCCTACCAATGTGCCCAATGACCTAGAGGTCGGGAAGTTAATTCTGCAAGAGGCTCATGATTCACCCTACTCAATACACCCACTCAACACCAAGATGTATCTAGACTTGAAGGAAAAATTTTGGTGGTCAGGTATGAAGAAGGATATGGTCGAGTACGTAGGAGTATGTGATGTTTGTCAGCGAGTAAAGGCAGAACATCAGAAGCCAGCAGGGTTACTCCAACCTTTGCCGATACCCGAGTGGAAATGGGAAAAATTGGGATGGATTTTATCACAGGGTTACCCAGGACTCGTTCAGGTTATGATTCTATCTGGGTAGTGGTTGATCACTTGACCAGGGAAGCTCACTTCATTCCCGTGAAGACCACATATACCAGTTCTAAGTTAGCCAAGATATACATGACCAGGACTATATGTCTATCTGGAGTTCTGAGGAGTATCATGTCAGATAGAGGAACCCAATTTACCTTAAAGTTTTGGAATCAGCTACATGAAACTTTGGGTACAAGGCTGGAGTTCAGTGCGGATTTTCATCTGCGGGTAGATGGACAGACTGAGAGAGTCAATCAGATTCTAGAGGACATTTTGAGAGCTTGCGTGCTAGACTATGGAGCTAGCTGGGATGATAATTTTCCCTGCGCGAATTTCTCATACGACAAAAGTTATCAAACTAGTCTGAAGATGGCCCATTTTGAGGCTCTATACGGAAGGAGATGTTGAACACCATTGTTGTGGGATGGTGTTGGAGACCGAAAACTTTTGGGTCCCAATCTTATCAAAGACTCCAAAGAGAAGGTCAAGTTGATTCGTGCCAGACTCAAGATAGCCCAGACGAGACAGAAGAGTTATGTCGGCAGTAAATGCAAGGAGGTAACATACAAAGTGGGAGACTGAGCATATCTCCATGTGTCTCCACTTCAAGGAATCAAGAGGTTTGCTGTTAAAGGAAAATTAGCACCCAGATACATAGGCCCATACAAAATTCTTGAATGCAGAGGAGAAGTTGCATACAAGCTTGAATTGCCTGAAGGATTGTCAGGAGTTCACCATGTCTTTCACATTTCCTAGATGAAGAAATGCCATGCTGACATGGCCGATATTCCTTTGAGAGACACAATGCCCTAGAGGCCATACAGCTTGACAGTGATCTGATGTATGAGGAGAAACCCGTCAGGATTCTTGAGACTGCGAACAGAGTTACCCGCAGCAAGATCATGAAGTTTTGCAAGGTTCTGTGGAGCCACCACTCCGAGGAGGAAGCCACCTCGAAACAAGAAGAAGACCTCCGTCGAGACCACCCGCACCTATTTGCTAGCCAACCCAAATCTTGAGGGCGAGATTCATATTAAGGTGGTTAGGTTTGTAACATCCTAAATTTTCAATTTGGAATGAACAAAAGGGCCATACTCCTATTGTGAATAGGATTTAAGTTATGAATATTCATGATAAAATTGAACATCCATAACACTCTCACTAAATGTCGCAAGACTAAAAGGATACCACATATGTGTGGCACTGCATTTAGTCACATTGGAGAAAACCGCATGGAGAAATTCCATAATGATGGATTTTAGAGTCATATGATTACGAATCATCGGACACATTTGCTCCATGGAGTTCTATCCGATGTAATCTTCTTTTGTGGTGTGTTTGTTGGGTCCAATGAATTGTGGGTTTCTGATCAGATTATGCATTGAAAGTAATTGAGTCTTTTCTGAACATTATTATGCATGATTGTTATAGCTTTGTATTTCTCTCCGATCTATCTGTTTGGTTTGGCCAACTAGATTGATTTATCTTTAGTGGGAGAGGTGCTTTGTGATGGGTTCAATCTTGCGGTTTCCTCACCTCATGACAGAAGGGGTAGCAGGACACGTATTTGTATTGTTGCCATTAAGGGTAAAACGACGGGGTTCAATCATATTGCTTGGTTTTATTTCGTCTACATTATATCATCATACTTCATCCATTACCCTATTTTTCATGAACATAATTAATAGGAGGCAAGCATAGAAGCACTATCGAAGTGGAGTAATAATAGTAGATGCAAAATCGTTTTGGTCTACTTGTCATGGGCATAATGTGTATATACATGATCATTCTCATGAATAACATCATAACTATGCGCTTTTCTATCAATTGCCCAATAATAATTTGTCTACCCACCGTATGCTATTATTATGAGAGAGAAGCCTCTAGTGAAAACTGAAGGAAATATGCCCTAGAGGCAATAATAAAGTTGTTATTTTATATTTCCTTATTCATGATAAATGTTTATTATTCATGCTAGAATTGTATTGATCGGAAACCTTGATACATGTGTGAATACATAAACAAAACACTGAGTCCCTACATGCTGCAAGACGAGGCTGCCAGAAGCGTAGTCTTCGAAAGGACTAGCTATCCCCCCTTATCCCGGCTTTCTGCAGTTCAGTCCACATATAATAGCCTTATTCCAGTTGATACCAATGCATACATATGTAGTGTAGCTCCTTGCTTGCGAGCACTTTGGATGAGTACTCACGGTTGCTTTCTCCTTCTCTTCCCTCTATCCTTTCTACCTGGTTGTCGCAACCAGATGCTGGAGCCCAGGAGCCAGACGCCACCGTCGACGACGACTCCTACTACACCGGAGGTGCCTACTACTACGTACTGCCCGCTAACGACGACCAGGAGTAGTTAGGAGGATCCCAGGCAGGAGGCCTGCGCCTCTTTCGATCTGTATCCCAGTTTGTGCTAGCCTTCTTAAGGCAAACTTGTTTAACTTATGTCTGTACTCAGATATTGTTGCTTCCGCTGACTCGTCTATGATCGAGCTCTTGTATTCGAGCCCTCAAGGCCCCTGGCTTGTAATATGATGCTTGTATGACTTATTTTATTTGTAGAGTTGTGTTGTGATATCTTCCCGTGAGTCCTTGATCTTGATCGTACACATTTGCGTGCATGATTAGTGTACGGTCAAATCGGGGTGTCACATCCATGTCCCAACAAGGAACAAACTTCAATCTTCACATGCAACTAACAACGCTATAAGAGGGGCTGAGCAAAGCGGTAACATAGCCAAACAACGGTTTGCTAGGGCAAGGTGGGTTAGAGGCTTGGTTCAACAATATAGGAGGCATGATAAGTAAGTGGTAGGTATCGCAGCATAGGCATAGCAAAAGAGCGAGCAACTAGCAAGCAAATATAGAAGTGATTTCGAGGGTATGGTCATCTTGCCTGAAATCCCGCAAGGAAGAAGAACTAGTCTGTGAAGAAGACAAACGGACGTAGTTGAACGGGTCCTCACAAACGCGACGTTACCGGAACCAACCCGAAGAAACAAACACCGGAAAGAAGCACACAACATAGTAAAACATCCACCACATAAACATGGCATGATGCACAATCAAGTATGATGCATGTACGGTTTAAAGAAGCATGGCATGGCAAAATGCACAAAATAATCCTACAAATTAAGTGGAGCTCAATATGCAACGAGATGCATATTGACAAAACACCACATTCCATTATTTAGTTCGATCTTGTTATGTACCCAACAATATTAAATGTTCTTAACATGGCAAGGGGTGAAGCAAATGAAAACTACCTATCTAGGCAAGTTTAAATGAGGCCGGAAGCAACGAACAACAATTCCGGTAAATCCCCGTACGCATATTTTAAGGTTTGGTACTGTTCGGCCCTAAACACAATTTTAAAGTTGTTAAACATGCAAAGTAAGGTCACCATGATAAACTAGGCATAATTCTACCCCATTTACATATAAAGTTTATTAAATTTGGAGCTACGGTTATTTAGTTATGAATTAAATCATTTTAGCATGGCATAGGAGTAAATTAATTCAAACAACAGTTTAAGCATTTTTAACATGGATGAAAGTTGCATATTATTAAACTAGATGAAATTCTAAGAAAATTTCATATATTATGTTTTAATCCGGTGCATGGATGATGAGTTATTAAAGCATGAACATGGAGGGTTTTTCTGTAAAACTGTCAAACTCTGAAAAAAAGACAAAAACACCAGATCTGGAAAAAAACATTACGGGCCAAAACAAGAACTGGCCCGACAGCAACAGGGGCGGGGCTGATCACTTCGGGCCTTGGCCCGGCTCGGTGGGGAGACAGCAGGCTGGTTTGGGAGCTGGGCTTCGCGTGCCGCTGGATGGTAGGCTGGGCCTCGCTGGAAAAGAAACTGTGGGCCGGCTCGGTCAAAACGGAGGGAGTCAACGCGGTCGCATCGAACGACTTGAGGCAGAGGCTTCGTCCTCCTCTTTTCGACAGGAAGAAGGGCAGCGGCGGCACTGAGGACTCCGGCGAGAGGCAGGAGGTCTGGGGATGGGGGATCCATGGCGGAGGCGGCGGGATCCGGCGGTCCTGGGCCGGATCTGACGCGAAACAGCGGCGGAAGCTCCTGCTGCTGCAGTACAGGGAGAGAGAGAGCTACATGAGAGAGAAGAAAATTGAGATAGGGAGGAGAAGGAAACGGAGAGAAACGAGGGCGCGAGGCAGTTCCTGGCGGACGGCTCACCGACGGCGCCGAACGGCAATGGCGAGGAAAAGGCTTCGGGAGGAGCTCCTCTCCTCCTGAATCGGGACGAGGCGCGGGGTTACGGGGGGTGTCATCGACTGCGGGTGGAGGCCAAGACGATCAGGTGCTACAGCGCTGGGGCCTGCTGGTTTCAGTCGCCTGTGATGGACGGGAACGGCGGCGTCCGAGAGCTCGGGGATGAGGCGCTGAAGCTGGAAAGAGGCGGTTGTGGGAACGAGCCGCGATGGTTGGTCGGGCACGGAAACAGAGAAGAGACTGGGGTGGCGGCGGCTAGGATTTGATGGAAGGGACAAACTGCCTAGGATCTAGGGTTGGTCTAGTTTATATAGTGAGTGGGTTAGATTAGGGGCTATCTCGTCCCTCCGATTAAAATCGAACGGTCAGGTTAAATAGGCTAGGGAGTCCAATTAACAAAACGGAGACGTTTTGTAGACGTTTGGGGATGATCCGGATCCAACGGTGGCGACAGTCCGGGTCGGGTTTGGGACAACTTTCGGACGAGCACGTGAGGGGTCGATGCACCGTGCAAGGAGGGGTTTCGGGGCCTGGCGGTGATAGCGGACTGTGCAGACGGACTAGAGAGGAAAGAGAGGGAAAGCCCGGCAACAGTTTTCGAAGACCGAAAACGTCCGACGTGTGCCCGACTATAATGCCGCTATAGTTTAACGTTGGGACGTCAAACGGACTCCAAAAGCGATGAAACTTGACAGGCGGTATATCTACACTATAATAAGACCACACGTCAACTCTCATCCCATTCCGAGAACATTTTTCCGGCCACTTATAAAATACTATCTCGGACATGCCGCGGGTGTGTGCAAGTGTGGTTGGGCTCAGAACGGACAACAGAGAGAACGAGGAGACCGGGACTGATGCAAGCTTTGAAAACATGATGATGCAATGAGGATGATGACATGACAAGATGCAACACGCAAGCAAATGACAAGCCAACAACAGCAAATAAGCGGAGGACACCTGGCACATCGGTCTCGGGGCGCTACATAGGATTTGTCACTCCGAGTATCAGAGAGGTATCTCTGGGCCCTCTCGGTAATGCACATCACAAGAAGCCTTGCAAGCAAAGTGACTAATGATTTAGTTATAGGATGATGTATTATGGAACAAGTAAAGAGACTTGCCGGTAACGAGATTGAACTAGGTATGAAGATACCGACGATCGAATCTCGGGCAAATAACATACCGATGGACAAACGAAATTGTGTATGTTGTCATAACAGTTCGACTGATAAAGATCTTCGTAGAATATGTAGGAGCCAATATGAGCATCTAGCTTCCACTATTGGTTATTGACAGGAGAGGTGTCTTGGTCATGTCTACATAGTTCTCAAACCCGTAGGGTCCACACGCTCAACGTTCGATGACGATTTAGTATTATTTGAGTTATGTGATTTGGTGACCAAATGTTTTTCAGAGTCCCAGATGAGATCACAAACATGACGAGGAGTCTCGAAATGTCCGAGAGGTCAAGATTGATATATAGTACGATGGTATTCGGACACCAGAAGTGTTCCGGAGGGTATTGGGTACTTATCGGGTCACCGGAAGGTGTTTCGGGTACCCTCGGCAATCCTATGGGCCATATGGGCCTTGTGAAGGAACACACGAACCCACAAGAGGCTGGTGCGCCCTATAAGGCTATATGGGGAGGAGAAGGAAAAGGAAAGTGTGGATTAGGATTCCCACTTCCTTCCCACACACCCCCCCTCTTTCCTTCCCCTTCATGCATACATGGAAATGGGGGCGCAAGGCAAGGTAGGGCCCCTAGGGGGCGGCGGCCAACCCTAGGGCGCCCCTGGCTGCCTCTCCTCCCCCTCCCACCTATATATATGTGGGGAGGGGCGCCTAGAACACACAACATCAATTTTTAGCCGTGTGCGGCGCCCCCCTCCATAGTTTACACCCCCCGTCATATTCTCGCGGTGCTTAGGCGAAGCCCTACGCAGATCACTTCACCATAACCGTCACCACGTCGTCGTGTTGACGGAACTCATCTACTTCCTGGACACCTTGCTGGATCAAGAAGGCGAGGGATGTCATCGCACTAAACGTGTGCAGAACCCGGAGGTGCCGTACGTTCGGTGCTTGATCGGTCGGATCTAGACGAAGTTTGACTACATCAACCGCGCTGTCAAACGCTTCCACTTTCGGTCTATGAGGGTACGTAGACACACTCTCCCCCTCTCGTTGCTATGCATCTCCTAGATAGATCTTGTGTGAGCGTAGGAAATTTTTTGAAATTGCATGCTACGTTTCCCAACAGTGGCATCTAAGCCAGGTCTATGCGTAGATGATATGCACGAGTAGAACAAAAAAAATTGTGGGCGATGATCGTCATACTTCTTACCACCAATGTCTTATTTTGATTCGGCGGTATTGTTGGATGAAGCGTCCCGGACCAACCTTACATGACCACGTTCATGATACCGGTTCCACAGACAAACATGCAACTAGTTTTGCATAAAGGTGGTTGGCGGGTGTCTGTTTCTCCTACTTTAGTTGGATCGAAATTGACTGCGGCCGGTCCTTGTTGAAGGTTAAAACAAAAAAATTGATAAATCACCGTTGTGGTTTTGATGCGTAGGTAAGAATGGTTCTTGCTAGAAGCCCATAACAGCCATGCAAAACTTGCAACAACAAAGTGGAGGACGTCTAACTTGTTTTTGCAGGGCTTGTTGTGATGTGATATGGTCAAGACATGATGTGATATACGTTATTGTATGATATGATCATGTTTTGTAAAATTTACTGGCAACTGGCAGGAGCCTTATGGTTGTCTCTTTATTGTATGAAATGCAAACGCCATGTAATTGCTTTACTTTATCACTATGCCTTCGCGATAGTTGTAGAAGCAATAGTTGGCGAGACGACCACGACGCTACGATGGAGATCAAGGTCTTGAGCCGGTGATGATGGAGATCATGACGATGCTTTGGAGATGGAGATCAAAAGCACAAGATGATGATGGCCATATCATGTCACATATTTTGATTGCATGTGATGTCTATCTTTTATGCATCTTATTTTGCTTAGTACGGCGGTAGAATTATAAGATGATCCCTTAACTAAAATTTCAAGGTATAAGGGTTCTCCCTGAGTATGCACCGTTGCGACAGTTCTTCGTTTCGAGACACCATGTGATGATCGGGTTTGATAGACTCTATGTTCACATACAACGGGTGCAAGACGGTTTTGCACATGCAGAATACTCAGGTTAAACTTGACGAGCCTGGCATGTACAGACATGGCCTCCAAACACTGGAGACCGAAAGGTCGAACATGAATCATATACTAGATATGATCAACATAGAGATGTCACCATGGATGACTACTCCATCTCACGTGATGATCGAACATGGTTTAGTTGATTTGGATCATGTATCACTTAGATAACTTGAGGGATGTTTATTTAAGTGGGAGTTCATTAGTAATTTGATTAACTAAACCTAATTTATCATGAACTTAGTCTTATAGTTTTGCATATCTGTGTTGTAGATCAATAGCTTGCAATATAGCTCCCTTATTTTTTGATATGTTCCTAGAGAAAAATAAGTTGAAAGATGATAGTAGCAATGATGCGGACTGGGTCCATGATCTCAGGATTATCCTCATTGATGCACAGAAGAATTATGTCTTTGATGCACCGCTAGGGGACAGACCTATTGCGGGAGCAGATGCAAACGCTATGAACATTTGGCATGCTCGATATGATGACTACTTGCTAGTTTAGTGCGCCATGCTTTATGGCTTAGAATCGGGACTTCAAAAATGTTTTGAACGCCACGGAGCATATGAGATGTTCCACGAGATGAAATTGGTATTTCAGACTCATGCCTATGTTGAGAGGTATGAGACCTCTGACAAGTACTTTGCCTACAAGATGGAGGAGAATAGCTCAGCTAATGAGCATGTGCTCAGAATGTCTGGGCACTACAATCGCTTGAATCAAGTGGGAGTTAATCTTCTAGATAAGATAGTGATTGACAGAGTTCTCTAGTCACTATCACCAAGCTACTAGAACTTTGTGATGAACTATAATATGCAAGGGATGACAAAAACGATTCCCGAGCTCTTCGCAATGCTGAAATCAGCGAAGGTAGAAATCAAGAAAGAGCATCAAATGTTGATGGTTAACAAGACCACTAGTTTTAAGAAAAAGGGCAAAAGGGAAAGAAAGGGAACTTCAAGAAGAATGGCAAACAAGTTGCCTCTCCCACGAAGAAACCCAAAGCTAGACCCAAGCCTGAAACTGAGTGCTTCTACTACAAAGGAAATGGTCACTGGAAGCGGAACTGTCCCCAAATACTTGGCAGATAAGAAGGATGGCAAAGTGAACAATAGTATATTTGATATACATGTTATTGATGTGTACTTTAATAGTGTTCATAGTATCCCCTGGGTATCCGATATCGGTTCAGTTGCTAAGGTTAGTAACTTGAAGCAGGAGTTGCAAAATGAACAAATACTAGTTAAGGGCGAGGTGACGATGTGTATTCGAATTGATTCCAAGGTTGATAAGATCACCATCGCACACTCCCTCTACCTTCAGGATTAGTGTTGGACCTAAATAAATATTATTTGGTGTTTGTGTTGTGCATGAATATTATTGGATCATGTTTATTGCAATATGGTTATTCATTTAAGTCAAAGAATAATTGTTGTTCTGCTTACGTGAATAAAACCTTCTATGGTCTTACACTCAATGTAAATGGTTTATTGAATCTCGATCGTAGTGATACACATATTCATAATATTGATGCCAAACGATGCAAATTTGATAATGATAGTGCAACATACTTGTAGCACTACCGTTTAGGTCATATTGGTGTAAAGTGCATGAAGAAACTCCATGCAAATGGGCTTTTCGAATCACTTGATTATGAATCATTTGATACTTGCGAACCATGCCTCATGGGAAAGATGACTAAAACTCTATTCTCCGGAACAATAGAGCGAGCTAATGACTTATTGGAAATAATACATACCGATGTATGCGGTCCGATGAGTGTTGAAGCACGCGGCGGGTATCGTTATTTTCTGACCTTCACAGATGATTTGAGTAGGTATGGGTATATCTACTTCATGAAACACAAGTCTGAAACATTTGAGAAGTTCAAAGAATTTCAGAGTGAAGTGGCGAATCATCGTAACAAGAAAATAAAGTTTCTACGATCTGATCGCGAAGGCGAATATTCGAGTTACGAGTTAGGCCTTCATATAAAACATTGTGGAATAGATTCACAACTCACGCCACGTGGAACAGCATAGCGTAATGGTGTGTCCGAACGTCGTAACTGTACTTTATTAGATATGGTGCGATGTATGATGTCTCTTACCGATTTACCACTATCGTTTTGGGGTTATGCATTAGAGACAGCTGCATTCACATTAAATAGGGCGCCGTCTAAATCCGTTGAGACGACACCGTGTGAACTATGGTTTGGCAAGAAACCTAAGTTGTCATTTCTTAAAAGTTTGGGGTTGCGACACTTATGTCAAAAGGCTTCAGCCTGATAAGCTCGAACCCAAATCGGAGAAGTGCGTCTTCATAGGATACCCTAAGGAAACAATTGGGTACACCTTCTACCACAGATCTGAAGGCAAGATCTTTGTTACTAAGAATGGATCCTTTCTAGAGAAGGAATTTCTCTCGAAAGAAGTGAGTGGGAGGAAAGTAGAACTTGATGAGGTAATTGTACATTCTCTCAAATTGGATAGTAGCACAACAGAGAAAACCGTTCCCGTGATGCCTACACCAACTAGAGAGGAAGCTAATGATGATGATCATGAAACTTCAGATCAAGTTACTACTGGCCCTCGTAGGTAGAACAGAGCACATTCCGCACCAGAGAGGTACGGTAATCCTGTCCTAAAAGTCATGTTACTAGACCATGACGAACCTACGAACTATGAAGAAGCTATGATGAGCCCAGATTTCGACAGATGGCTTGAGGCCATGAAATCTGAGATAGGATCCATTTATGAGAACAAAGTGTGGACTTTGGTGAACTTGCCCGATGATCGGCAAGCCATAGAGAATAAAAGGATCTTCAAGAGGAAGACTGACCCTGATGGTAATGTTACTGTCTACAAAGCTCGACTTGTCACAAAAGTGTTTTTGACAAGTTCAAGGAGTTGACTACGATGAGACTTTCTCACCCGTAGCGATGCTTAAGTCTGTCCGAATCATGTTAGCAATTGCCACATTTTATGATTATGAAATCTGGCAAATGGATATCAAAAATGCATTCCTTAATGGATTTCTTAAACAAGAGTTGTATATGATGCAACCAGAAGATTTTGTCGATCCTAAAGGTGCTAACAAAGTGTGCAAGCTCCAACGATCCATCTATGGACTGGTGCAAGCATCTATGAGTTGGAATATATGCTTTGATGAGGTGATCAAAGCATATGGTTTTATATAGACTTTCGGAGAAGCCTGTATTTACAAGAAAGTGAGTGGGAGCTCTGTAGCATTTCTAATATTATATGTGGATGACATATTATTAATTGGAAATGATATAGAATTTCTGGATAGCATAAAAGGATACTTGAACAAGAATTTTTCAATGAAAGACCTCGGTGAAGCTGCTTATATATTAGGCATCAAGATCTATAGAGATAGATCAAGACGCTTGATAGGACTTTCACAAAACACATACCTTGATAAAGTTTTGAAGAAGCTCAAAATGGATCAGTCAAAAAAAAGGGTTCTTGCCTGTGTTACAAGGTGTGAAGTTGAGTTAGACTCAAAAACCCGACCACGGCAGAATATAGAGAGAGAATGAAAGTCATTCCCTATGCCTCAGTCATAGGTTCTATAAAGTATGCCATGCTGTGTACCAGATCTGTTGTGTACCTTGCCATGAGTTTGGCAAGGGGCACAATGGTGAGCCAGGATTAGATCAATAGACAGCGGTCAAGATTATCCTTAGTTACCTAAGAGGACTAAGGAAATGTTTCTCGGTTATGGAGGTGATAAAGAGTTCGTCGTAAAGGGTTACGTCGATGCAAGCTTTAACACCGATTCAGATGAATCCGAGTCTCAATCTGGATAAATATTGAAAGTGGGAGCAATTAGCTAGAATAGCTCCATGCAGAGCATTGTAGACATAGAAATTTGTAAAATACATACGGATCTGAATGTGACAGACCCGTTGACTAAACCTCTCTCATAAGCAAAACATGATCACACCTTGGTGCTTCTTGGGTATTAATCACATGGCAATGTGAACTAGATTATTTGACTCTAGTAAACTCTTTGGGGTATTGGTCACATGGCGATGTGAACTATGGGTGTTTATCACATGACGATGTGAACTAGATTATTGACTCTAGTGCAAGTGGGAGACTGAAGGAAATATGCCCTAGAGGCAATAATAAAGTTGTTATTTTATGTTTCCTTATTCATGATAAATGTTTATTATTCATGCCAGAATTGTATTGATCGAAAACATTGATACATGTGTGAATACATAGACAAAACACTGAGTCCCTAGTGAGCCTCTACTTGACTAGCTCGTTGATCAAAGATGGTTAAGGTTTCCTAATCATGGACATGAGTTGTCATTTGATAACGGGATCACACCATTAGGAGAATGATGTGATGGACAAGACCAATCTGTTAGCTTAGCATATTGATCGTTCAGTTTTATTGCTATTGCTTTCTTCATGTCAAATACATATTCCTTCGACTATGAGATTATGCAATTCCTGGATACCGGAGGAATACCTTGTGTGCTATCAAACATCACAACGTAACTGGGTGATTATAAAGATGCTCTAAGGTATCTCCGAAGGTGTTTGTGGGTTGGCATAGATCGAGATTAGGATTTGTCACTCCGGGTATCGGAGAGGTATCTCTGAGCCCTCTCGGTAATGCACATCATAAGAAGCCTTGCAAGAAAAGTGACTAATGAGTTAGTTACAGGATGATGTATTAAAACGAGTAAAGAGACTTGCTGGTAACGTTATTGAACTAGTATGGAGATACCGACGATCGAATCTTGGGCAAGTAACATACCGATGGACAAAGGGAATTGTGTATGTTGTCCTAACGGTTCGACCGATAAAGATCTTCGTAGAATATGTAGGAGCCAATATGAGCATCCAGGTTCCGCTATTGGTTATTGCCTAGAGAGGTGTCTTGGTCATGTCTACATAGTTCTCAAACCCGTAGGGTCCGCACGCTTAACGTTCGATGGCGATTTAGTATTATATGAGTTATGTGATTTGGTGATCAAATGTTGTTTGGAGTCACGGATGAGATCACAGACATGACGAGGAGTCTCAAAATGGTCGAGAGGTAAAGATTGATATATAGGACGATGGTATTCAAACACTGGAAGTGTTTCGGAGGGTATCGGGTCACCGGAAGGTGTTTCGGGTACCCCCGACAATCCTATGGGCCATAAGGGCCTTGTGAAGGAACACACCAGCCCACAAGGGGCTGGTGCGCCATATAAGGCTATAGGGGGGAGAAGGAAAGGGGAGAAGGGAAGGAAAGTGTGGATTAGGATTCCCACTTCCTTCCCTCACCCCCCCCCCCCCCCTTTCCTTCCCCTTCATGCATACATGGAAAGGGGGGCGCGGGGCAAGGCAGGGCCCCTAGGGGGCGGCGGCCAACCCTAGGGCGCCCTTGGATGCCTCCCCTCCCCCTCCCACCTATATATATGTGGGGAGAGGGCACCTAGAACAAATAACATCAATTGTTAGTTGTGCGCGGCGCCCCCTCCACAGTTTACACCCCCGGTCATATTCTCATGGTGCTTAGGCGAAGTCCAGCGCAGATCACTTCACCATCACTGTCATCACGACGTCGTGTTGATGGAACTCATCTACTTCCTCGACACCTTGCTGGATCAAGAAGGCGAGGGACGTCATCGCGCTGAACATGTGCAGAACTCGGAGGTGTCGTACGTTCGGTGCTTGATCGGTCGGATCTAGAAGAAGTTCGACTACATCAACCGCGTTGCCAAACGCTTCCGCTTTCGGTCTACGAGGGTACGTAGACACACTCTCCCCCTCTCGTTGCTATGCATCTCCTAGATAGATCTTGTGTGAGCGTAGGATTTTTTTTGAAATTGCATGCTACGTTTCCCAACAAAAACTATGGCCCCCGGTCTACTTTTATCATATTACAAAAATCAAATATACCTTGCTGCAATTTATTTACTTTTATTTTACTTTGCAATTTATCTATCTACCACTACCAGATTTAATCCTTGCAAGTAACAAGTTCAAGCAGATTGACGATTCTCTTGCCAACGTTAGGTGCAAGTATTTGCTCTTGTGTGTGCAGGTGTTGTTTGACTAGGATTTGCTTGGTTCTCCTATTGGTTCGATAACCTTGGTTCTCACTGAGGGAAATACTTATCTGTTACTATATTGCTTCACCTTTCCTCTTTGGGGAAAATCCCAACGCAGTTCACAAGTAGCAGTTCACGCGTGGAAGCTCGTGTGGTGTAGCCTGAGTCCGTCGAGTGATGAGGCATGAGCGGCGAACCAACGATGCAATAGGAGCATAGTTGATTTATCTACAGAAAGTAGTACCCACAGACATCGACATTATTTGTCATAGTAATACATATGGTTGAATGATTAGATAGATAGCACCTGGTTGTAAACGGTGAGACAGTGCCCTCGAGCCGGTTCTTGCGAGGTTTGCAGATTGACAGCCACACGATGGGCTCGTGCGGTGAGACCTCCGGCTGAGGAGGTCCGTGCGGTGAAGATGAGGTCAATGCGAGGAGGTCGACGGTAGACCTCCCACGGAGGAGGTCCACGCATGAAGATTAGGTTGGCGTGAGGAGGCCGACGGTAGACATCTAGCAGAGGAGGTTTGTGGCGCCGAAGTTCTGCACCATGAAGGTCCTTGTAGTGGAGGTCCATGCCATGGAGGTCCGTGGCGCCGAAGGTCTACACCATGGAGGTCCGGGCGAAGGAGGTCCGCGGAGAAGGTCCATGCCATGGAGGTCCGCACGATGGAGATCCCCGACATGGAGGTCCACCGAGGAGGTCTTCGAGTGGTGAAGGTCTCCACGCGATGAAGTTTGATAGCTCGTCCATGAAGAAGGATGAACTCAGGTCGGATCTATTTTCACGCGGGAAACTAACGCATACCTTGATGCACTCTTTGGGCTCGTCCCGGATTTGAACGGTCGGATCGGCCTGAAATTTTGATGGGTTGTTGACAACACACACCTGCATGAGATCAACTGTTGGATCTTCCAAAGGATGTCGGAGTTGGCCGCTGGACTCGTTTCCCCGAGCTTGCATGGATTCTCATTCAAATTCGTTAGTATCTCGGTATTTCGGAGATTGCTGGAGACTCGCAGAT
Organism: Triticum dicoccoides; assembly: GCF_002162155.2. Classification (NCBI taxonomy): domain Eukaryota; kingdom Viridiplantae; phylum Streptophyta; class Magnoliopsida; order Poales; family Poaceae; genus Triticum; species Triticum dicoccoides. Next base: position 135,183,606 of record NC_041388.1, on the reverse strand, counting down.
CGGGTCGTGTTGAAATTTTGAGGGGTTGTTGTAGACGTAATTCCACACAATCTCTCTGAAGGAAACGTCAAACCGATGCTCGATGAGATGGGGACGATGAAAACGGATATGTTGTCTGGGAAATTTTGTAGGTCACAAGGCCATGTTGACGTTGAGCCCTTGACCTCCATGGAAGATTCTCCATGATCTTGATTGAGGTTGAAGTTGATGTTGATGAAGAATCCCATTTGAACATAGTATCTATGCACACCAGCCCCTACCTGGCGCGCCAACTGACGGAGCGAAATTCCGTCAGATCCCTGCATAGGGTTCCTCATGGGGCGGAGTGCGCATAGAGGATCGGATTGGGGGTACACATAAGACACGGATTTACCCAGGTTCGGGCCTCCATGGTGGAGTAATACCCTAGATCCTGCATATATGAGTGTATTGATTGTGTTTCTGTTGTGAAGAGATGAGGAGATGATAGATGCCGACTTGGGAGGCCCCTACCTCCCCTTATATAGATGGGTTAGGGCTAGGGTTACAAGTGCCCAAGTCATGTTACATGGCTTGGCACCCAAGTTTTCTACCAGAGTACATGTATTGTGGTACAATTAATGTATATCCTTCTGGAAGAAGCCCACCGTTAGTGGCGAGGGGCCTAGGCTATGTCCGAGCTCCGAGGCAGGCCTAGCGACCTTGTTCCCCGAAGGTCGGGTGCCCCGATGTATGGCACCATCACCCCTAGTCCTTGGTCGCGTCATTATTGGAGTTCAGCTTACGAAAACACTAATGGACGACAATAGAGATTTCAATATCCTAAATGGACACCCTCGACAATATGGGGATCATGTGCTCCTGAATGATACATGTCAATGCACCCTTCCATAGAATTATCCTTGGACATCAGGCCATAACGACTGGATGGGCCAACTTGCTTGTCACATTTAACACCCCTAATGACTACATGACTGAGAAGGTCACAAACCGGTGGCTCTATATTTTACGAATTTTAGAGCCCATTTATTGCATGTTATCTCCATATATTATGCCTCATTGAACCAAAGTTGTCCAAACAGGCTGGCACGGCACGACCCACAGGGGCACGGTTAATAGACGGGTGTGTCGTGCACGTGGGCGCCTTCACGCCCAGGCACAACCCCTTTACTAATAGGGTCAAACCATCGGCGTGCTAGCCATGTAGGCTCATGTGTTATTGGCTTGTTGGGCTATTTTTGGGCCAATTTAACCTATTGGGCTAGTTATAGGCCATATATACAAGAAATATAAAAAGATAAAAAGATAAACTGGTCGTGTGCTGCCCGGCATGCTCAGCCTAGTGGCCCAAGCATGGCCCATGGCATGCCTGGCACAGTTCGATTAGCCCGTGCCAGGCCAGGCCAATCTCATGTCGTGGCACCGTGCTAACGGGCTAGCCTGACAGGCACGGCTCGGATGGCCAGCTCTGCACCAAACCAAGTATATGTCAATTATGCATGATTTCTGATTTTTACTCTTTTCATTGTGAGCATTCGTAGTTTGTAATTTATTTTGTTTCCTTTGTTTTGTCGTGTCTACAAATGTTTTGGAGCATTATCGGCAGCTTTGATCCTCGAAGAAGTCAGAGACGAGCCTCTGAAAAATGAAGAGAAAGGGGAGAAGAGGAGGGCCTCTGGTCCATCGGTTGCGAGGTCACGGTTGACGACAACGATTCAACACTCTAATGAGCAATTGCTCACCGTCTAGTGGAGACAAGCTTCCTCTTCGAGAGGGCGATTGGTTCGGAGCAGCGTGCAATGCTTCGGGTGGTTTATATAGGAGAGGGGAGGAGGTTGATGGAGCTGCTCACGGTGGAATTGGTGGCAGCCTTTTCGGGTTTGCCGTAATGGCCACTAGAGTGGCCTCGATGGCTTACTAAGGATGAAAGAGGTCGTGAGCGAGGATTGGGGGACTTCTCGAAGCATGTGGGGCCAGGGAGGTAGAGGGGGTGAGGTGCGGGTCGTTTTTCTCGTTGGTTGACGTCAGCAACCGGAGGAGGAGGATGATGCCTTGGGTAGGGCTCAATCGTCAGTGAGGCAGGGAAGGGAGATAGGGAGGATGTCATTTGGGTTGGGCCCTGCTACAACCTGTTTTCTTTAGGTGAAGTTGCTCTTGCGCGAAGATGAAGAGAAATGGGTCATGGACTGGATTTGGCCCATATAGTCTAGGATTTCTTTTTTCTTTTTTTAAAATAACAAAAAGGTTTTGATTTTTAAAATATTACCAAACATTTTCCTATAAATCCAATAAAATTCACAATAAACAAAAATAAGTGTGCTGGACATAGTAAAATTATTTCCAGCCAAAACTAAGCTCGGTAAATAATTTTTATTTTGCTCATGCCTCATTTAGGCATTTGTAATTTCCCTAAAATAAGTATATAGGGTTTTATAAATAACCATAAATGTTTGTTGTTGTTGTGGATTGGTTTTGAGTTGCTTATCACGCTTGTGAGATCACAAATGGTTTTGAAATACCCAAATGCAATGGATCCTATTTAAAACATATCCAACACTATTATTTGGAGAAGTCATATTATGTCCACTCCTTTCTTTCATTACGATATTGGAAATTATTTTAAATAATCTCCCAAACTCAAATAAACTTCAAATTCGAAATAACATTATGTGAAATCAAATGGTTTTGTACACATATTATATGAAATCAAACGTGGTTCTATCATGTTTATATAAGGAGAAAAACTACTTTTTTGGAGAAGCAGAAAAACTACTAGTAGTACCTATCAGAGACCGAAAAGGAGTTAGAAAATAAACAGATAAAACATTCATACATAGGATGCAGTTATATGTCAGGAACATACTACAAGCAACCACAAATATATTACATAAAGTATGGCATGCAACCATCTATATTGTACAAAGTGGAAACATGAACTAGAACCACAAAAATATCAATGAGAATGAAAAGCCATGATGATATCATACAGATTTTTCCCCAGGAAGGTATCATGGAGAACTGCCATCGACATGGCCCTTCTTCTTATGAAACATGCCTGTGATGTTTGGCAACACAAAGCCCTTCCTCAACAGCATTCTGCTGTTCCTTTGATGCCCATCATTCTTCTCGGTGGGTTTTCCAGCAGGAGCCTTGTGTACAGATGAGAGTGTGGTTGCGTGTGCTTGCGCTTCTGCAGAAGACATGGACTCTGCAGCTTTCTTCTGTTCCTTTTCACGCCACCTCTTAAGCTCACCTTCTACAGCCTTCTTTGCTGCTTCAGCCATCTCCGCCCTCTTCAGTGCCTCCTCTGTTGCTAATTCCATGTCCTCCATCTCTCTCCGGGCAGTTTTCATTTTCTGTATTGCCTCATTCTCGCTGGCCCTAACAGCTTCCACTTGCGCCATGGCAGCAGCTACTTTCATCTCACTCAACTTCTCTGACTCCTTTAACTTACGGCTAAGAGATTCAAACTCCGCTTTTGAGATTGTGACCTTTCCTCCGGGTTCAGAAGTTGAAGCTTGAACAGCACTTGCTCTGTCTGATAGTTGCTTAATCTGATCAAGGGCCTTCGCTTCAGCTGCTTTTGCTTCTTCTGCTTCTTTCAAAGCTGATTGCAACCGTTCCTCCGCTTCTGTTAACGCAACACGTGCTGCTTCAGCTTCAATTCTTAACTCTGCTGCACTCTTCTGCATCATTTCAGCTTCTTGCAGGGCAGTTTTAGACTCACACGACAGCTGTTGAAGAGCTAGCATCAAGTCATCAGAAGCTGTTGCAGCTTCTGATTCAGCACAAACAGCTACCTCAAGCTCAGATTTGCATTTCTGAAGCTTGACATGTAGATCTGCAACAATGGATTCAGTATCTGTATCCTTCTCTTTGAGTTGACTGTGGTCCTGCTTTGCAGCTGCTAACTCCAGCTTCAGTGATTCTACTAAGTTCTGAAGTGTGCTTTCCTCTTCAGCTACTTTCTGCAACATTTCCTTCGCATCATCCAATTCTGTGGTGATAGCAGCAACAGTTTCTAAATCTAGAGCACGGGCATCTTCGATCTTTTTCTGCATTGATGAAATCTCAGAGTTGGTCTCATCTAGCTTTTCTTTAAGGGTTTTATAAGCAGCAGGATCAAATTCATTTCTCAAATATGACAATTTCTTCTCAGCTTCTTCCAAAGCCTGTTTATATGCATTCCTAGCAACATCCTTCTCATCAAGGACTTGCGACTCTTCTTCCTGTAATTGTTCTGTAGCTGCCTTCATGTGCATAAGCGATTCCTGAATTGCTTTAGACTCATTACGAAGTTGAGCAGCCTTTTCCTTGTTGGCTTCTATCGAGTGCAATGATTCCTCTTCCTTCTGGGCAGCAGACAGCCTCATATCTAATGAGGTTTCAAAATCCTTCTTGAGCTTCCTCAGCTCCTGTTTGGCTGCATCGAGGTCTGCCAGAGCAACCGCATACTGTTGCCTTGCACTGTCCAGTTCCTGCTTCAAGGGACTATCTTTTCGAACAGCTTCCTTCGGGTTGCCTCCTTCAAGCTGCTTGGTTCGAGTCTTTGTATCTTCCGTGGCTTGAATAGCCATCTCTTTGGATTTATTGATTGCATCCAGCTTAGTAGTTAGCTCATCAACAGTTTTTCTAGCTTTCTCCAACTCGGAGAGGGACTGTAGTCTGGCTGTTTCAGCATTACTCAGTTGTTCCCTGTATTTATTCAACTCTTTCTGGGCCAAATGAAGTTCGGTCTCCTTAGCTAACACCTTCTGCTGAAAGTATGTTTCAAAAAACAGAGTCAGAGTATATTCGGATAATCAGATACCAAATAGAGCCAGTGAACTGTGTTGCATGAATAATAAGGAAGAGATATGCCAATTATGCGATGTAATTGCATCAGTAATATGTGAACTGCAGAAGCCAGATATGTAGGGGCAAAGACAATACACTGTTCCTGACTGACAGTACAAGTAATATCAGAAGTCATGAAAAAGGCGAAGAGGTGAAATAACTGGAAAGAAGACCCAAGAAGTTTAGGCCAGGAAATGTAGAGCTAGTGGGCGGTTAAGCTGGTTGATTATTTGAAAATGTGATACAAATTTCCATCATGCAAATTATGTTCGACTATCTGCCTATATGTCACTTCTGCAAAAACTAGTACAGTTGAGCAAAATTTCAATTGCAATTTCTAACAAGTCGTCTTTTTTTCCTCCATTCCCAAAGATTAAACAAAACAAAATAATGGAAAAATCAAACCAATTTAAAATATTAGTCCAGTAACTCCAGTTCCCACTGGTACTAATTACATAAAATGACACAATTCTCTGGCCAAAGATAAAGTTATCTACCATGAATATTAGGCTACTTGATATTCTACCAGGAACAAAACAAAGATGTTATCATGTGTGGCCGCTGCATTGCAAGGCAAGGTGGGTATGGTATGTTGATTGGTTGAAATATATGCATGTCAAGTCTGAAGGACTCGAACATCACCAAAGATTTAGCCATGGACAGGGGTGCGTGGAAGTTAGCTACTTGGTCTAGATATATTATGGCTTTCAACTCTAGCTTACCCCAACTTGTTTGGGACTGAAATGCGGTATTGTATTTTGGTTGGTTGAAATATCTGCATGTCATGTCTGAAGGACTGGAATATCACCAAAGATTTAGCCATGGGCAGGGTTTGTGGAACTTAACTATCTACATGCCAGAACCATGACTTGATTTTGGTATCTTATGGTTTTCAACTGTAGCTTACCCCAACTTGTTTGGGACTGAAAGGCTTTGCTGTTGTACATATGCGTAGGCAGATTGATCTGATAGGGAAATTGCAAATTTAAGGGTATCTTTGATCTCAAAGATTCCATAGAGGAATATGAAAACCATAATTGCAATGGCATGTCTTCCTGGGCCATAAAGGATTGGAAATCCTAGGGTTTGCACCAAAGGGTGTCTGATACACCGCAGGGAGAACGCAGAGTTCTTACAAGACATTTGTATGAATGGGAATTTTTGCATGGAACAGTACAAAGGGATCCTACGAATTACAATCAAAATTAAGTAGCCTAGATAGAAAAACATGGCATGGATTACAATTCATAGGGATCATCCTAAGACTCATAACACGAGGATGTAAATTTAAAAACAATCCACATTCTTAAAAAAAATCATTATTTCTATAAGGTAAGGGTGTCTGATACACCGTAGGGAGAACGCAGAGTTCTTACAAGACATTTGTATGAATGGGAATTTTTGCATGGAACAGTACAAAGGGATCCTACGAATTTCAATCAAAATTAAGTAGCCTAGATAGAAAAACATGACACGGATTACAATTCATAGGGATCATCTTAAGACTCATAACACGAGGATGTAAATTTAAAAACAATCCACATTCTTAAAAAAATCATTATTTCTATAAGGTAAAGGCTGACAATTCGAAATGGGAGGACACCCTCGCCGTCACCGTCAATTAAAATAAATAAATGGAAAACATATGTAAGTGACAACATTGAGTGGGTACCAAATTACAGCATATATTACTCACTGAAACATGCTGTAAACTAAATTGACTAGAAAGGGGGTAAATTTCTCAACAACAAAATGCAGCATGGGAAATAATTAGACATTTCAGAGGAGATAAACAAGCAAGATCAGTACCAAAATAATCACGTATACTTTCAACAGATTAGAAACATCTAGAACTTCTCAGTGATGAAATTTATGACACAACATTTTGAGCTAGCAGTTTTCACAACACGCGATGCGTTTCTTTTTCAAAATTATACTTGTATAAGGATGTCAAGGGTTAAGCAGGTGTCCTCAGTATTCATGCTATGCGAGTGAATCATGGCAAACATGCATGTGCGCATGTTAAGTATTTGAACTTGCAAAGTAACTACCTCTGCCTGAGGAGCCTTTGGCTTTCTCGCAGCTGATTTGTCAGATGAAAACCTTACTTCACCAAATAAGCTCACTGCAGCTTTGACAGATTCAAAAGGAGCTCTTGTATCTATTTCTCCAACCTCCATTTTTTCTGCGTCAGTAGAAGGTGGGCGAACTTTTGTAGCCATATTTACTGTACTACTATATTATATGCAAGCTGCAATAGAAAAACAAGGAGTTACAGAAAAGCATTTGCAAGAAAGCTAATGGTACACAACTTTCTGCAATATATACTACTCCCTCCGTTCTTAAATATAAGTCTTTCTAGAGATTTCAATATGAACTACATACGGATGTATACAGACATACATATTTTAGAGTGTAGATTCATTCATTTTGCTCCGTATGTAGTCTATATTGGGATCTCCAGAAAGACTCATATTTAGGAACAGAGGGAGTAGAATGATCAATTTGATTAAGGAAACTACTAGGATGTGGTTATAGGACATGAAACAACAGTAATTATGTTCCAGCAACCTTTTTCAGGGGGAAAACGCATATTGAAGATTCATGGGATCGTATTATTAGAAAACACTACAGGTGATATTGATGTCCCATATGGTTGTTTGTAAACTGTTACAAATGCATGCATGACACTGTAATTTTTGTACAAAATAACATGGTAAAATGCCCTGCTGCTCCAAAATTTATGTTGCAGAGTCACAGCACAGATGTGCATTCCGCATTTCTAATTCATTCTCCCCTGCAAACCCTTCCAACCCCCTTCAGGCCTAAAAGAGGCCGCAAATATGCCCCAAAATCCCCTTGAATAGTCACATAAGCACATCACAACGGGCGTAGCGTCTCTCAAAGGACAAGAGGGTTTCACCGAGCTTGAAAAGTGAGGAGAAAATAAGGAAATCAATCCAGACAACCAATTCTAGGGCTTAGCAGGAACAAAAAAAAAAATGTCAGGCCGAAACGAACCAGTAGATGCGCAGAGAGAGGTGAGGCCCAAGCCGGTGGCAATCCAGAAAGCCGCTACGGCGGAGGGGGCAGAAAGGAAGGGCTGGGGTTGCCGGCCGGCGGCGGCGGAGGGGCTTGGGTGGCTTGTTGGGGTTGGGGTTAGGCGGTCCGATCGGTCCGAAAGGAACGTGCGGCTTGGTCGGAAAGAGCAAAAGTTGGTGGGGCGCACGTATTTTCCGGGCATCCAATAGCCAATTCAATCAATGGCAGTGGCGGGGCCCACGTTTTGTTGGGTTTGAGTCGAGCTCAAACAGGAGAGAGTTTTTTTAGGACCTTTAGCAACCTAGCACGTACGCAAGCTGCCAACTCCTTCCCGGAGCGTGTGAGCCAAGCACGGGGGCGATGATTAAGGCGGGCACGTTGACGCACGGTCCACGAGATGCCCCTTCCCGCATCGTGTCCATCGGCTCGCGTCTCGATCTGCTCTCGGGCAGTAAGATGGTGGCGGTAGAGTCAACCTCCGCGGGGTTGGCGGCGAGCAAGGCCGCGGTGCTGACAGGAGGCGGTGGGGCGAGGCTGTGGTGGGAATAAGGGCCGGCGGAGCGAGGCCGTGGTGGCGATAGGGGGCGACGGGGCGAGGCCATGGTGGGGGTGGTGCGTGCTGCAGAGGAGGTGGCTGGCGGAGAAAGCAAAGTGATAAGTGTACTGTCTCTCACGGTCTCATCCGAGTAAAATGCAAGTGCGGTCCTAATTCTTTTCAGAAAGTATGGATTGGGTCTCAATTCTTTCAAAATGCACATTTGGGTCCTAATTCTTTCTAAGTTGTTCATCCGAGGTCTTACTTTCATCTGACTAGCTTGCATGGTGCTTTGACAGCCGTCACGTCGACGCTCTGGCCCAGGCGGGAGATTTCCCGCGGCTGGCATTTGGTCTTTTTTGCAATTCGGCCCCTGGAGCTTCTGGTTTTCGCATTCCCCCGTCCCTAGGTCTATTGCTTGCTCTCTCCTCTCCCTTTCTGCCATTGTCGCCGTCGCCGCCATGTCCGCAAATGCTAGCTCTTCGGCCGTGAAGCATCGCGGGAAGAAGGTTGTCCAAGCGTCTCTTCCACCTCCGGCATTAGCCCTTTTCTCGCCGCCCCTCTCATCGCCCGCACCGGCGGGTGTGCTGCCGTTGGTACCATGCCCTAGTTGTCATATTCGATGTGCCATTCGTCTCGTGTAAATTGGAAACAAATCCTGACGGGATTTTCTACAAGTGCCCCAGTCACCGTGTAAGTTTGCTTATTTTCTCTTTTTTTTGTTTCCTCGATTTGATGTTTCTTGTGTGTTCCTTTTTTGCTAATTTTTTAGTCAATTTGTCACAGATTCCACCAAATCCTTGTGAGCATTATTACTGGGAAGATGGACCAAACAATTATGAGGATTTTCTAGTCAGAGTTGGGTACCTTAGCCGTGGATTGAGCAGTTTTGGTTCGGATGGTGTCATTGCAAGTGAAGAAACAGAGGTGGAAGAGGAATGTGCATGAGAAATGCAAAGAACTGTTGAAGATGTACTAAAGAGGATGAATGTGTAGGAGAAATGCAATGTAGATGTACTGAAGAAGACGAATGAGCTCATTTTTCTTTGTAGGAGTATTCTCGGTGCATTTGTTGTACTGATTGCAATACTGGTGTATGTAGGCTTTAAGAAGTGATGTGGTGGTATGATGTATCCAGTGTTCAATGGTTGTTGACGTATCCAGATCTTGATCATGCACTGTGGTAATGGAATGGAAGTAAAATTTGGCAGCATTTTGTTTGTTTCTTTGTACTTTAGCAAAATTTCTTTTGATAGCATTGACAGCAGAAATCAACAGTAATATGCAGTCTCAAATGCATAAATAAATAGTAATATGCAAGGCATTTCTCTTATTAGTAATTGAATTTAAAAGTGATCTCAAAGATGGATAGATGGGTTCAACATTACAAGGTCTTGAAGTTGTGCAACATAGGAAGGAAGTATCATTACATTTGCATGGTTTGTGTGAAACCCAAAGCCACATCCCACCATCAGGTTTCATTACAAACCATCCTACTTCCTAACCAAAAAGCAAAACATCCTACACTGCTTCTTTCCATAATTTTTCTTTTGTCCAAAATGTGCCACTTTTGTACCTCAGTAATGTCACCTCTTCACTTCTGAATTATTGGGGTTTTGTTCTCCTTCATTTTTGTCACTTTCTTCCTCCTCTTCAAACCTAGTGTTGCGGTAGTATGGCTTCTTGTAGGGGGCAGGGCATTGATACGTCTCCGACGTATCTATAATTTATGAAGTATTCATGCCATGTTTACAATAATTCCATATGATTTTGGTATGATTTGATTAGAACTAACCCAGATTGACGTTGTTTTCAGCAGAACTACCATGGTGTTGTTTTTGTGCAGAAATAAAATTTCTCGAAACGAGCTGAAAATTAACAGAGAATTTTTCTGGAAAATATAAAAAATACTGGAAGGAAAAGATACCGAAGAGGAGTCCCAGGGCCACCACAAGGGTGGGGGCACCCCCCCTAGGGCACGCCCTTAGTCCTTGTCATCGCCTCGTGGGGCCCCCTGAAGTGAAACCGACGCCAACCCCTCCTATAAATCCTAAAAAAACAGAACAGAAGAGAGATCGGAAGTTCCGCCGCCGTGAGTCTCTGTAGACACGAAAAACCAAACTAGGCCCTCTCTAGCACCCTGCCGGAGGGGGCCAACATCACCGGAGGCTATGGAGGAGGAAGCCGGAGGGGTCACCATCGTCATGGAGGCCAAGTACCAGAGGAAGAACCTTGCCCCATCTACGGCGAAGGCCATGGAAGAGGAAGCACAAAGGGGAGAAACACTCCCCCTCTCTCTTGGTGGCACCAGAGTGCCATTCGGGGAATCATCGACGTGGTGATCGTCTTCATCAACATCACCATCATCATCTCTTTTACGCGGTCCACTCTTTCGCACCCCGCTGTAATCCCCTACTCAAACTGAAGGAAATATGCCCTAGAGGCAATAATAAAGATGTTATTTACATTTCCTTATATCATGATAAATGTTTATTATTCATGCTAGAATTGTATTAGCCGAAAACTTAGTACATGTGTGAATACATAGACAAAACAGATTGTCCCTAGTATGCCTCTACTTGACTAGCTCGTTAATCAAAGATGGTTAAGTTTCCTAACCATAGACATGTGTTGTCATTTGATGAACGAGATCACTTCATTAGAGAATGATGTGATGGACAAGACCCATTCGTTAGCTTAGCATAATGACCGTTAAGTTTTATTGCTATTGCTTTCTTCATGATTTATACATATTCCTCTAAATATGAGATTATGCAACTCCCGGATACCGGATGAACACCTTGTGTGCTATCAAACATCACAACGTAATTGGGTGATTATAAAGATGCTCTACAGGTGTCTCCGAAGGTGTTTGTTGGGTTGGCATAGATCAAGATTAGGATTTGTCACCCCAAGTATCGGAGAGATATCTCTGGGCCCTCTCGGTAATACACATCACTATAAGCCTTGCAAGCAATGTGACTAATGAGTTAGTTGTGGGATAATGTATTACAGAACGAGTAAAAAAACTTGTCGGTAATGGGATTGAACTAGGTATGATGATACCAGCGATCGAATCTCGGGCAAGTAACATACCGATGACAAAGGGAATAACGTATGTTGTTATGCGGTTTGACCAATAAAGATCTTTGTAGGATATGTAGGAACCAATATGAGCATCCAGGTTCCGCTATTAGTTATTGACCGTAGATGTGTCTCGGTCATGTCTACATAGTTCTCGAACCCGTAGGGTCCGCACGCTTAACGTTCGATGACGATTTGTATTATGAGTTATGTGTTTTGGTGACCGAAGTTTGTTTGGAGTCCCGGATGAGATCACAGACATGACAAGGAGTCTCGGAATGGTCGATAGGTAAAGATTCATATATTGGAAGGTTGTATTCGGACATCGGAATGGTTTGGAGTGACTCAGCTATTTTTCGAAGTACCGAGGGGTTTCCGAACACCCCCCCCCCCACCCGGGGGGAATATTGGGCCTACATGGGCCATAGGGGAGAGGGGAGGCAGCCCACAAGGGGTAGCTGCGCCCCCTTCCTATAGGGAGTCCAAATTGGACTAGGGAGGGGGCGCACCCCCCCCCTTCCCTTTGAAGGAAATATGCCCTAGAGGCAATAATAAAGCTATTATTTATTTCCTTATATCATGATAAATGTTTATTATTCATGCTAGAATTGTATTAATCGGAAACATAATACATGTGTGAATAAATAGACAAACAGAGTGTCACTAGTATGCCTCTACTTGACTAGCTCGTTAATCAAAGATGGTTATGTTTCCTAACCATGGACAAAGAGTTGTTATTTGATTAACGGGATCACATCATTAGTTGAATGATCTGATTGACATGACCCATTCCATTAGCTTAGCACCCGATCGTTTAGTATGTTGCTATTGCTTTCTTCATGACTTATACATGTTCCTATGACTATGAGATTATGCAACTCCCGTTTGCCGGAGGAACACTTTGTGTGCTACCAAACGTCACAACGTAACTGGGTGATTATAAAGGTGCTCTACAGGTGTCTCCAAAGGTACATGTTGGGTTGGCGTATTTTGAGATTAGGATTTGTCACTCCGATTGTCGGAGAGGTATCTCTGGGCCCTCTCGGTAATGCACATCACATAAGCCTTGCAAGCATTGCAACTAATGAGTTAGTTGTGAGATGATGTATTACGGAACGAGTAAAGAGACTTGCCAGTAGCGAAATTGAACTAGGTATTGGATACCGACGATCGAATCTCGGGCAAGTAACATACCGATGACAAAGGGAACAACGTATGTTGTTATGTGGTCTGACCGATAAAGATCTTCGTAGAATATGTAGGAACCAATATGAGCATCCAGGTTCCGCTATTGGTTATTGACCGGAGACGTGTCTCGGTCATGTCTACATTGTTCTCGAACCGTAGGGTCCGCACGCTTAATGTTACGATGACAGTTTCATTATGAGTTTATGTATTTTGATGTACCGAAGGTTGTTCGGAGTCCCGGATGTGATCATGGACATGACGAGGAGTCTCGAAATGGCCGAGACATAAAGATCGATATATTGGAAGCCTATATTTGGATATCGAAATTGTTCCGGGTGAAATCGGGATTTTACCGGAGAACCGGGGGGTTACCAGAACCCCCCGGGGGGTTATTGGGCCTACATGGGCCTTAAGGGAGAAGAGGAAAGGAGGCAAGAGGTGGCCGCGCGCCCCTCCCCTTCCTAGTCCGAATAGGACAAGGGAAGGGGGGCGGCGCCCCCCCCCCTTTCCTTTCCCTCTTCCTCCTCTTTCCCCCTTCTCCTTCTCCAACTAGGAAAGAAGGGAGTCCTACTCCCGGTGGGAGTTGGACTCCCGCTTGGCGCGCCCTCCTTGGCCGGCCGCCCCCTCCCCTTGGCTCCTTTATATACGGGGGCAGGGGGGCACCCTAGAACACACAAGTTGATCTTCGTGATCGTTCCTTAGCCGTGTGCGGTGCCCCCCTCCACGATATTACACCTCGGTCATATTGCAGCGGTGCTTAGGCGAAGCCCTGCGACGGTTGAACATCAAGATCGTCACCACGACGTCGTGCTGACGGAACTCCTCCCCGAAGATTTGCTGGATTGGAGCCCGGGGAGCGTCATCGAGCTGAACGTGTGCCAAGAACTCGGAGGTGCCGGAGTAACGGTGCTTGGATCGGTTGGACCAGGAATACGTACGACTACTTCCTCTATGTTGCGTCAATGCTTCCGCTTCGGTCTACGAGGGTACGTAGACAACACTCTCCCCTCTCGTTGCTATGCATCACCATGATCTTGCGTGTGCGTAGGAATTTTTTTGAAATTACTACGTACCCAACACCCTTCTCCTCTTCCTCTCCCTTCCCTCGTTCCCCCCTCTGGAAAAGTAAAGGGAGTCCAACTAGGATTGGGAGTCCTAGTTGGACTCCCCCTTTGGTGCGCCCCCTAGGCCGGCCGCCTCCTCCCTCCTCCTTTATATACGGGGGCGGGGGGGAGGGCACCCCAAAGACACATCAATTGTTCTTTAGCCGTGTGCGGTGCCCCCCTCCATAGTTTACCACCTCGGTCATATTGTCGTAGTGCTTAGGCGAAGCCCTGCGTGGATCACATCACCAACACCGTCGCCACACCATCGTGCTAACAGAACTCTCCCTCGACCTTCAACTGGATCAAGAGCTCAAGGGACGTCATCGTGTTGAACGTGTGCTGAACACGGAGGTGTCGTATGTTCGGTACTTGGATCGTTTGGATCGTGAAGATGTTCGACTACATCAACCGCGTTAACATAACGCATCCGCTTTCGGTCTACAAGGGTACGTAGACACACTCTCCTCTCTCGTTGCTATGCATCTCCCAGATAGATCTTGCATGATCGTAGGAATTTTTTTGAATTACTACATTCACCAACAGCGGCATCCGAGCCAGGTTTATGCGTAGATGATATGCACGAGTAGAACACAAAGAGTTGTAGGCAATAATAGTCATACTTCTTACCACCTACGTCTTACTTTGATTCGGCGGTATTGTTGGATGAAGCGGCCCGAACCGACATTACATGACCGCGTTCGTGAGACTGGTTCTACCGACATGCTTTTGCACACAGGTGGCTGGCGGGTGTATGTTTCTCCAACTTTAGTTGAATCGAGTTTGACTACGGCTGGTCCTTGTTGAAGGTTAAAACAACACAATTGACAAAAAATCGTTGTGGTTTTGATGCGTAGGTAAGGACGGTTCTTGCTAGAAGCCCGTAGCAGCCACGTAAAACTTGCAAAAACAAAGTAGAGGACGTCTAACTTGTTTTTGCAGGGCATGTTGTGATGTGATCTAGTCAAGACATGATGAGATATAAATTGTTGTATGAGATGATCATGTTTTATAAAAGATATCGGCAACTGGCAGGAGCCTTATGGTTGTCGCTTTATTGTATGAAATGCAATCGCCATGTAATTGCTTTACTTTATCACTAAGCGGTAGCAATAGTCGTGGAAGCAATTGTTGGCGAGATGACAACGACACTACGATGGAGATCAATGTGTCAAGCCGGTGACGATGGAGATCATGACGGTGCTTTGGAGATGGAGATCAAAGGCACAAGATGATGATGGCCATATCATGTCACATATTTTGATTGCATGTGATGTTTATCCTTTATGCATCTTATTTTGCTTAGTACGGCGGTAGCATTATAAGATGATCCCTCACTAAATTTCAAGGTATAAGTGTTCTCCCTGAGTATGCACCATTCCTATAGTTCGTCGTGCCGAGCACCACGTGATGATCGGGTGTGATAAGCTCTACGTTCACATACAATGGGTGCAATCCAGTTTTGCACGTGCAGAATACTCGGGTTAAACTTGATGAGCCTAGCATATGCAGATATGGCCTCGGAACACTGAGACAGAAAGGTCGAATGTGAATCATATAGTAGATATGATCAACATAGTGATGTTCACCATTGAAAACTACTCCATCTCATGTGATGATCGGACATGGTTTAGTTGATATGGATCATGTGATCATTTAGATGACTGGAGGGATGTCTATCTAAGTGGGAGTTCTTTAGTAATATGATTAATTGAACTTTAATTTATCATGAACTTAGTCCTGATAGTATTTGCGTGTCTATGTTGTAGATAAATAGCTCGCGTATAGCTTCCCCGTTTTATTTATGATTCTTTCCTAGAGAAAACTAATTTGAAAGATGATAATAACAATGATGCAGACTAGGTCCGTGATCTAAGGATTATCCTTATTGATGCACAAAAGAATTATGTCCTTGATGCACCGCTAGGTGACAGAACTATTGCAGGAGCAGATGCAGACGTTATGAATGTTTGAGAAGCTCGATTTGATGACTACTTGATAGTTTAGTGCACCATGCTTTACGGCTTAGAACCGGGACGTCAAAAATGTTTTGAACGACATGGAGCATATGAGATGTTCCAAGAGTTGAAATTGGTATTTCAGACTCATGCCCGTGTTAAGAGGTATGAAACCTCTGACAAAGTACTTTGCCTACAAGATGGAGGAGAATAGCTCAGCTAGTGAGCATATCCTCAGAATGTCTAGGTACTACAATCGCTTGAATCAAGTGGGATTTACTCTTCCAAATAAGATATTGATTGATAGAGTTCTCTAGTCACTATCACCAAGTTACTAGAACTTTGTGATGAACTATAATATGCGAGGGATGACGAAAATGATTCCCAAGCTCTTTGCAATGCTGAAATCAGTGAAGGTAGAAATCAAGAAAAAGCATCAAGTGTTGATGGATAACAAGACCACTAGTTTCAAGAAAAGGGCAAGGGAAAGAAAGGGAAAACTTCAAAAAAATGGCAAGAAAGTTATCACTCCCATGAAGAAGCCAAAAGCCAGACCCAAGCCTGAAACTGAGTGCTTCTACTGCAAAAGAAATGGTCACTGGAAGTGGAACTACCCTAGATACTTGGCGGATAAGAAGGATGGCAAAGTGAACAAAGGTATATTTGTTATACATATTATTGATGTGTACTTTACTAGTGTTTATAGCAACCCCTCGGTATTTGATACTGGTTCAGTTGCTAAGAGTAGTAACTTGAAATAGGAGTTGCAAGATAAATAAAGACTAGTTAAGGACAAGGTGACGATGTGTGTTGGAAGTAATTCCAAGGTTGATACGATCACCATAGCACACTCCCTCTACCCTTGGGATTAGAATTGAACCAAAATAAATGTCGTTTGGTGTTTGCATTGAGCATTAATATGATTAGATCATGTTTATTGCAATATGGTTATTCATTTAAGTCAGAGAATAATTGTTGTTCTGTTTATATGAATAAAACCTTCTATGGTCATACACCCAATGTAAATGGTTTATTGAATCTCGATCGTAGTGATACACATATTCATAATATTGATGCCAAAAGATGCAAAGTTGATAATGATAGTGCAACATACTTGTAGCACTACCATTTAGGTCATATTGGTGTAAAGCGCATGAAGAAACTCCATGCAAATGGGCTTTTGGAATCACTTGATACTTGCGAACCATGACTCATGGGCAAGATGACTAAAACTCCGTTCTCCGGAACAATAGAGCGAGCTAATGGCTTATTGGAAATAATACATACCGATGTATGTGGTCCGATGAGTGTTGAAGCACGCGGCGGGTATCGTTATTTTCTGACCTTCACGGATGATTTGAGTAGGTATGGGTATATCTACTTAATGAAACACAAGTCTGAAACATTTGAAAAGTTCAAAGAATCTCATAGTGATGTAGAAAATCATCGTAACAAGAAAATCAAGTTTCTACGATCTGATTACAGAGGCGAATATTTGAGTTATGAGTTTGGTCTTTATTTGAAACAATGTGGAATAGTTTCGCAACTCACGCCACCTAGAACACCACAGCGTAATGGTGTGTACAAACGTCATAACCGCACTTTATTAGATATGGTGCGATATGTGATGTCTCTTACCGATTTACCACTATCGTTTTGGGGTTATGCATTAGAGACAGCTGCATTCACCTTAAATAGGGCACCATTTAAATTTGTTGAGACGACACTGTTTGAACTATGGTTTGGCAAGAAACCTAAGCTGTCATTTCTGAAAGTTTGGGGTTGCGATGCTTATGTGAAAAAGCTTCAATCTGATAAGCTCGAACCCAATTCGGAGAAATGCGTCTTGATAGGATACCCAAAGGAAACTGTTGGGTACACCTTCTATCACAGATCCAAAGGCAAGATATTCGTTGCTAAGAATGGATCCTTTCTAGAGAAGGAGTTTCTCTCAAAAGAAGTGAGTGGGACGAAAGTAGAACTTGCTGAGGTAGTTGTACCTTCTCCCAAATTGGAAAGTAATTCATCACAGAAATCAGTTCCAGTGATGCCTACACCAATTAGTGAGGAAGTTAATGATGATGATCATGAAACTTTAGATCAAGTTACTACCGAACCTCGTAGGTCAACTAGAGTATGTTCCGCACCAGTGTGGTATGGTAATCCTGTTCTGGAAGTCATGTTACTAGACCATGATGAACCTACAAACTATGAGGAAGTGATGATGAGCCCATATTCCACTAAATGGCTTGAGGTCATGAAATCTGAGATGGGGTCCATGTATGAAAACAAAGTATGGACTTCGGTTGACTTGTACGATGATCGACAAGCCATACAGAATAAATGGAACTTCAAGAGGAAGACGGACACTGATGGTAGTGTAACTATCTACAAAGCTCGACTTCGCAAAAGGTTTTCAACAAGTTCAAGGTGTTGAGTGCTATGAGATTTTGTCACTCGTAGCGATGCTTAAGTCTGTCTGAATCATGTTAGCAATTGCCACATTTTATGAAATCTGGCAAATGGATGTCAAAACTGCATTCCTTAATGGATTTCTTAAAGAAGATTTGTATATGATGCAACGAGGAGGTTTTGTCAATCCTGAAAGTGCTAACAAAATGCGCAAGCTCCAGTGATCCATCTATGGACTGGTGCAAGCATCTTGGAGTTGGAATATAATTTTATACAGACTTGCGGTGAAGCCTGTATTTACAAGAAAGTCAGTGGGAGCACTACAGCCTTTCTGATAAGTATATGTGAATGACATATTGTTGATCGGAAATGATGTAAAATTTTCTGGAAAGCATAAAGGAGTGTTTGAAAGGAGTTTTTCAAAGAAAGACCTCGGTGAAGCTGCTTATGTATTGAGCATAAAGATCTATAGAGATAGATCAAGACGCTTGATAAGTTTTTTCAATGAGTACATACCTTGACAAGATTTTGAAGTAGTTCAAAATGGAATAGTCAAAGAAGGAGTTTTTGCCTGTGTTGCAAGGCGTGAAGTTGAGTAAAGACTCAAAACCGACCACGGTAGAAAATAGAAAGAGAATGAAAAGTCATTCCCTATTCCTCAGTCATAGGTTCTATAAAGTATGCTATGTTGTGTACCAGACCTATTGTGTACCTCACCATGAGTTTGGCAAGAGGGTACAATAGTGATCCAGGAGTGGATCACTGGACAACGGTCAAAATTATCCTTAGTGGAATAAGGATATGTTTCTCAGTTATGGAGGTGACAAAAAGGATCGTCGTGAAGGGTTACGTCGATGCAAGCTTTGACACTGATCTGGATTACTCTAAGTCTCAATATGGATACATATTTAAAGTGGGAGCTATTAGCTAGAGTATCTCAGTGCAGAGCATTGTAGACATAGAGATTTGCAAAATACATACGGATCTAAATGTGGCAGACCCGTTGACTAAACTTCTCTCACAAGCAAAACATGATCACACCTTAGTACTCTTTGGGTGTTAATCACATGGCGATATGAACTATATTATTGACTCTAGTAAACCTTTTGGGTATAGGTCACATGGTGATGTGAACTATTGGTGTTAAATCACATGGCGATGTGAACTAGATTGTTGACTCTAGTGCAAGTGGGAGACTGAAGGAAATATGCCCTAGAGGCAACAATAAAGATGTTATTTATATTTCCTTATATCATGATAAATGTTTATTATTCATGCTAGAATTGTATTAACCGGAAACTTAGTACATGTGTGAATACATAGACAAAATAGGGTGTCCCTAGTATGTCCCTACTTGACTAGCTTGTTAATCAAAGATGGTTAAGTTTCCTAACCATAGACATATGTTGTCATTTGATGAACGGGATCACTTCATTAGAGAATGATGTGATGGAAAAGACCCATCCATTAGCTTAGCATAATGATCGTTAAGTTTTATTGCTATTGCTTTCTTCATGACTTATACATATTCCTCTGACTATGAGATTATGCAACTCCCGAATACCGAAGAAACACCTTGCGTGCTATCAAACGTCACAATGTAACTGGGTGATTATAAAGATTTTCCACAGGTGTCTCCGAAGGTGTTTGTTGGGTTGGCATATATCAAGATTAGGATTTGTCACTCCAAGTATCGGAGAGGTATCTCTCGGCCCTCTCGGTAATACACATCACTATAAGCCTTGCAAGCAATGTGACTAATGAGTTAGTTGTGGTATGATGTATTACGGAACGAGTAAAGAGACTTGCCAGTAATGAGATTAAACTAGGTATGATGATACCAACGATCGAATCTCGGGCAAGTAACATACCGATGACAAAGGGAATAACGTATGTTGTTATGCGGTTTGACCGATAAAGATCTTCGTAGAATATGTAGGAACCAATATGAACATCCATGTTCTGCTATTGGTTAATGACTGGAGATGTGTCTCGGTCATGTCTACATAGTTCTCGAACCCGTAGGGTCTGCACGCTTAATGTTCGATGATGATTTGTATTATGAGTTATGTGTTTTGGTGACCGAAGTTTGTTCGGAGTCCCGGATGAGATCATAGACATGACGAGGAGTCTCGGAATGGTTGAGAGGTAAAGATTCATATATTGGAAGGTTGTATTTGGACATCAAAATGGTTCTGAGTGATT
>NC_041388.1:135159784-135162962 GCF_002162155.2 Triticum dicoccoides | reverse complement strand
ATACATCTCCAACGTATCTAATTTTTCTCACGCTTTTTCTCTTTTTTTGGACTCTAATTTGCATGATTTGAATGAAACTAACCCCGAACTGATGATGTTTTCAGCAGAACTACCATGGTGTTGTTTTTGTGCAGAAATAAAAGTTCTCGGAATGGAACGAAACTTCGCGTGGATTTTTTATATCAATAATAAGAATTTCTGGAGCCAAGGCCCACCAGAGAGGGGCCCCTGGGTGGGCACAACCCACCAGGGCGCGCCCCCCTCTCCTGGTGCGCCCAGGTGGGTTGTACCCACCTAGTGGCCCCGCAGACGACCCCCCTGATACTATAAAATCACATATTTCCAAACAAATCAGGAAGAAAGAATTATTGTGATCCACAAGACGAAGCCACCGCCAAGCCCTGTCCTTCCCTGGGAGGGAAAATCTGGAGTCCGTTTGGGCCTCCGTAGAGGGGGATCTTCGTTCTTCGTCATCACCAACCCTTCTCCATCGCCAATTCCATGATGCTCCCCACCGGGAGTGAGTAATTCCTTCGTAGGCTCACTGGTCGGCAAGGAGTTGGATGAGATTCATCATGTAATCGAGTTAGTTTTGTTAGGGCCTGATCCCTAGTATCCACTATGTTCTTAGATTGATGTTGCTATGACTTTGCCATACTTAATGCTTGTCACTTTAGGCCCGGGTGCCATGATTTCAGATCTGAACCATTTATGTTATCATCACAATATCCATGTTCTAGATCCGATCTTGCAAGTTATAGTAACCTACTACGTGTTATGATCCGGCAACCCTGGAGTGACAACAACCGGGCCCACTCCCGGTGATGACCGTTGTTTGAGGAGTTCATGTATTCACTATGTGTTAATGCTTTGTTCTGGTTCTCTATTAAAAGGTGGCCTTAATATCCCTTAGTTTCCAATATGGACCCTGCTACCATGGGAGGGTAGGACAAAAGATGCCATGCAAGTTCTTTTAATAAAGCACATATGAGCATTTACGGAATACATGCCTACATCATATCGATGAACTGGAGCTAGTGCCGTATCACCCTAGGTTATAACTGTCACATGATGAATATCATCCAACAAGTCACTGATCCAATGCCTACGAATTTATCCTTATTGATCTTGCTGCGTTACTATTGCTATCATCACTGTGACACTTGCTACAAATTATTGCTATCACTATTACTATTACTGTTGCTGCTGTCACTATTATCAAAACTATCAAACTACTTTGCTACTGATCACTTTGCCACAGATAATTAATCTCCAGGTGTGGTTGAATTGACAACTCAGCTGCTAATACCTTCAAATATTCTTTGGCTCCCCTTGTGTTGAATCTATAAATTTGGGTTGAATACTCTACCCTCGAAAACTGTTGTGATCCCCTATACTTGTGGGTTATCAAGTCCTTTTTCTAGCACCGTTGCCGGGGAGCATAGTTATATTTGTTGAGTCACTTGGGATTATTATCATATTATCACTATGAAGAATCTGAAGGATGCTAAGACTAAGATTTTTCCCTCAAAGACGAGGGGAGGTAAGGAACTGCCATCCAGTTCTGCTTTAGATTCACCTTCTGTTATAAGTAAACTTGCAACACCACCACATGCTATTAATTCTGATATGTCACAAGTTATTGATGATGCTACCTCTGCTATGGATAATGCTTTTGATGATGCTAGTACCTTGCTTAATGATGATGTTCCACTTGGTGACTTTCTTGATAAACAAATTGCTAGAGTTATACAACATGATGTTGTTGAATCTGATGATGAGCTTGAAACTGAAACTCCTGAAACACCTGCTAGAACTAGCCTTCCTAGATATGAATTCCCTAAGGTACCGAAAGGTTCTGTTATGAGTGAAGAAACAACTAGAGATATTCTTGCTTGCAATGATAGAGATGATCTAGAGAAATTACTACACAAGTATAAAGAAAAATCTCTGAATGCTAGAATGAAATGTGATCCTAAGTTTGCTACTTCACCTATCTTTATTGATGATAAGGACTATGAATTCTTTGTCAACCCAGAGCTAATTACTTTGGTGTGGCACATCTTACTAAGTTGAATGACATAGCCACCCTTTTTACTCATGATGAGAAAACTCGCTATTACTTTATTCTCAAACTATTTCCTTTCTCATTAAAGGGTGATGCTAAAGCTTGGTACAATACTCTTTCTCCTGGTTGTGTGCATAGTCCCCATGATATGATTTATTACTTCTTTGAAAAATATTTTCCTACTCATATGAAACAAGCTGCCTTACAGGAAATATTTAACATTGTGCAAACTAAAGAAGAGAGTCTCCCACAAGCTTGGGGGAGGCTTTGCTAGTTACTTAATGCTTTGCCTGATCATCCTCTTAAGAAAAATGAAATACTTGATATCTTCTATAATGGACTAACTGATGCTTCTAGGGACTTCCTAGATAGTTGTGCTGGTTGTGTTTTCAGGGAAGGAACTGTTGGACAAGTTGAAGAATTATTGAATAACATGTTGAAAAATTATGATGATTGGACCATTCCTGAACCACCGCGTAAACCCACTCCGAAGAAGAGGGGTATATTATATCTCAGTCCCGAATATATGCAAGAGGCAAAGAAATCTATGAAGGAAAAGGGTATTAAAGTTGATGATGTTAAAAATTTACCTCCTATTGAAGAAATACATGGGCTTAATACACCACCAATGCCTAAGGTGGTAGAGGTAAATTCTCTTATGAAGTTTAATGATAATGGTAATCCTCACAATATGCATCCTAGTCAATGCCTTTATGAGTTTGAAAACTACATTAGAAAACAAGATCACTTCAATGAAAATGTTATGAAACAATTGAAATATAATTCTGATATGATTGATCGCTTGAGTGACTTGTTATTTATAATATCAAATGATGTTAGAGTGTCACATCCCTAGTTCTGGTATGACCTAGACCAGCTAGTCAGTTGTGCATCATGTTAAAATTCCATTTAAATTTGAAATGGGGATTGTGAAACCCTCAGAAATCATTTCTGGAAATAACCCAGATAAAAATTGCTCCAAAAAGGTCCAAGAAAATGTTCATGTTGCTCTCTGAAAATATTGGTCAAAGGTAAAAATCAAACCAATATTTTTAGGAACTCATAAATATTTATTTTGGCCATTTGGAATTAATGCAATAATTAATTGCT
>NC_041388.1:135134282-135159485 GCF_002162155.2 Triticum dicoccoides | reverse complement strand
CTCTAGAATAATACCACTAGCCCCTGCAAAAATTGGCATAAGAAAATAAAATGGTTTAGTATTTTTATTAAACCAAACAAATGTTAGAAAAATAGAAAAGAAAAACAAAAATGGAAAAACCTACATGGACCTTACCTGCGGCCAGCTCCTATGCTGGCCCAGCACTGTGCGGCCTGGCCCGGCCCAACTGGCCAAGCCAGTCATCCTCCTCCTTGCCAGGAGGAGGCGAAGGAGGGCATGGCGAGCACGCGCATGCACGCCACGCTCCTGCCTGCCTGCCCCCTTCCCCTTGGCGCTGTCCACCCCAGAGAGCTCCACCGAGCCCCCTGGCCTCTCCTCACTCTCTCCCGAGCTCTCTCCTCTCCTCTGCTCATCTTCTCTCCCGCGCCCGAATGCCACCGCAGCACGTCGCCGTCAGCCACCGCGACCATCGCCACCGCCCCGTCCCTTGCTGCTGTCCAGGAGCACCGCCGCCCTCGACTACACCTCCTCGTCGAGCTGGACAATGCCAGGAGCACTACAGCGTCTTCACCGCCGTCATCCCCTTTGTCGGAGCCGCGGATCGCCGCCGCTAAATTCGTCGCCGACTGGTCCTCCTCGAGCTCACCGACGACGCCTTCGAGTTCGCTGTGAGTTCCCCTTCCCCCTCCCCCTAGCCCCGTAGCTCGAGCGCCCCCTAGCCCTGTCGGCCACCTTGGCCGAGAGCTCGGCTCCGCCATTCATGTCGCCACCGTGGCCACAGCTGCCACAGCTTGCAACCGAGCTCACCGCCGTTCTCAGTGCCCTCCCGCGCGTCGTTTGCACCCAACCGCAGCCCCCCTAGTGCCCAGTAGCGCCGAACCCGCCGTTCCCGTAGCTCCGGCCACCGTGGATGACCTCGCGGCGGTCGTCTCCGGCCACCCCTCCTCCTCCTACCCACCCCACTAGATGCGGGAGAGCACGGGCTACGCCCCGGTGCTCCCAGCCGCCGCCCCCGTGCCCTGTAGCGTGGACGCGGCCGCGTCCAGAGGTCGCCGCCGACGACCCTACCTGGCCTGACGTGCGGGCCCGGCCTGACAGGTGATTAGCTTAAGGCTAATCACCGTTTAACTAACCCCTGATGCTGACAGTGGGCCCAGGCGCCCTAATCCTTTAATTAGATTAGTTTAATAACCCCCTGTTAACTAACCGGTCACTGACGTGTGGACCCCACACGTCAGGTTTGACCTGGTCATCTCCATTGACCTGTTGACGCAGGCATGACGCAATGCTGACGCAGTTATTCATTTTCTGGTTTAAAATTAAATCAGGAAATTCCAGAATATATTCAAAACTTCAAAAATTCATAGAAATTCAACCGTAACTCAGATTGAAATAATTTATATATGAAAAATTATCAGAAAAATTCAATCTATTCATCTGTACCTGTTTCATGCATGTCTAACCAACTTATACTTGCTGTATAGGTGAAAACATATAAATGGCATTTATAAAGATTTAATTTAGAGTTGCATTTGAACCTTGGGTTCAAATGGACCTCTTCCAAATAGAATGCTAAATGAATTAGCTCAAAGCACATCACATACTCATGCCATGATCATGCATCATATTGTTGCATATGCTTGTGTTTGATTATCGACACCGTTCCTTCTCGATAGGTCCTGCTCCGGAGACCCTTCCAGAGTACCTGTCTGAGGAGTAGTGCCTTCCTTGTTGATCTACTAGGCAAGCAAACCCCCTTGTTCATTCCGATACAATCCTACTCTCTCGCTCCTGCTCTCATTTATTGCATTAGGACAACAATGATTCAACTGCTACTTTATGCTGCGGTAGTTGAACCCATTCCTCTGCATGACCTGTCATTGCCACAGTAAATAGTTAAAACCCACTAGCATGTGTAGGAGTTGATTGAGCCATGTTGTGTTCTTGCCATGCCATGCCTGATATTGCTTAGAGTTGTGTCAGGTCTGATTCATCGGGAATGAATTGGAGTGGTACGATATGTTCTGGTGCTGAGAGTTAAGCGTGTGAACACGATTTGGTAAAGGTAGCAGTGAGAGGCCATGTAGGAGTACATGGTGGGTTGTCTCACTGGAACCATCCTTAAGCACCGAGTTCCGTGTATGTTGTCCAATGACTAGCTACTACCACACATTGGAATGCTTAAGTGCCCCTCTTGACTTATTAGCCAACTTGATCTCTGTCCAGGAGTCGCAAATAGTTTCTGGTGTTTGTAGGTAGTGTTAGTAGTCTACCAAGTGGCACCCGGCCAGGTGGGCTTGGGACAGACTAGGCACAAGTGGCATGGTGTACCAAGCGTAGATCCATCAGGCGAGGTGGGATTGGGAACCCTGCACATATCGTTTGGGGCCGTGAGCGACACCCCGGCCGGATCTCCTTGCGGATGGAACCCGAATAGGCGATAAACCTGGACTAGAGTCTTGTGTGGTTAGTCAGGTCATGGCCGACACCCTCGCCAGGCTTCCTCTTGAAGGTTGCCGAGGTACATGACGTGTACATGGTGATAAGTGGTGAGAGTGTGTGTGAAGAAGTACACCCCTCCAAGGTTATCATGATCTATTCGAATAGCCGTGTCCTCGGTTATGGACTTCTTGGATGCTTACGTGGTACATAGACAACTTAAAGTGGATACTCTAAAATGCTCAAGACAAGTGTGAGTGCTGTGGACGGCCTTCTTGTAAGGAGACGAGGATGAATCCATAGTAGTGTATTGATGTGGTGTTTAGTGGACTCGTGTGCGCTGCCTCACCTCAAAGAAGTTTCTTGTTGTCGTAGAACAGGATAGCCACTGAGTCAAAGCTGGCTTGCTGCAACTAAACCCCACATTACCTTCTTGATACAAATGCATGTATGATAGGATCTGATGTAAGTCTTGCTGAGTACCTTTGTACTCACGTTGCTTTATTTATGTTTTTGCAGCGGAGACTTCGGTCTTATTAGTTTACTTGGACTTCGACGAGTAGCTTGCACCTCAGCTACGATCTTGTGCCCTTGGGAGGGACTTGTAGATAGTCAGGCTTCTTAGCCCTTTTCTTTTGTAGTTGTCTGTACTCAGACATGTAATGCTTCCGTTGCTTGTATGCTCTGAATGATGGGTCATGTGACCCCTATTTGTATTAATGTTATGTGGCTCTTCTAGGCCTTTATCTATATGAGTTGCGTTATGTTGTGATGTCATGTTGTACAACACATACTTGCATGTTATGCGTACGTGTGACGTGTATTGCTATGTGTGGGATCCGACAATCTAGTTGTTTATCCTTGGCAGCCTCTCATATGGGGAAATGTAGTCTAGTGCTTCCTTGAGCCATAGTAGTCCGCTACAGCCCGGTTCACCGGAGTCCTGCTAGCCCAGCACTACTGCTCAGGACACTTGACTGGCCGGCATGTGTTTCACTTTGTTCATGTGTCTGTCCCTTCGGGGAAATGTCACGCGGTGACATCCGGAGTCCTGTTAGCCCAGTGCTACAGCCCAATTCACACACTGCTGACCGACATGCTCGATGTGAATCATGTATGCCTGTCCCCATAGGTTAGTGCCACTTTGGGTTCACGACTAGCCATGTCAGCCCGGGTTCCCTGTCATATGGATGCTAGCGACACAATCATATACGTGAGCCAAAAGGCGCAAACGGTCCCGGGCCAGGGTAAGGCGACACCCGTGGGAATACCGTGCGTGAGGCCGCAAAGTGATATGAGGTGTTACCGACTAGATCAATGTGACTTGGGATCAGGGTCCCGACATAGAGGTGTTGGAAAACATGCTTCTATGGTTCAAACTCAACTAGAGCAAGTTGCTAAATCACAAAGAGAATTACTTGATGAAATGAATCATAATATGCATGACTTTGTTGTTAGAGTTGCAACTAGAGGAGGTAAAATGACTCAGGAACCACTTTATCCTAAGGGACACCCAAAAAGAATTGAACAAGATTCACAAAGAGCTAACACAAGTGCACCTAGTCCTTCTAGGAAGAAAAAGAAAAATGATAGGACTTTGCATGCTCCTAGTGAACCTGAAATAGAAAAACCTCCTGATAATGATAATGAAATTTATATCTCTGATGCTGAAACTCAGTATGGTAATGAACACTCACCTACTGATAATGAAAAATATAATGATGAGGTTCGTGAAGACTCTCAACCAAATAATAAAGAACTAGACAATGATGTTGAGATAAAACCACCTGTTGATCTTGATAACCCACAACCTAAAAATAAAAGGTATGACAAAAGAGACTTTGTTGCTAGAAAACACGGTAAAGAAAGAGAATAGTGGGTTAAAAAACCTATGCCTTTTCCACCCAAGTCAACTAAAAAGAATGATGATGAAGAATTTGAATGCTTTGCTGAAATGCTGAGGCCAGTCTTTTTGCGTACTCGCTTGACTGATATCTTGAAAATGCCTCCTTATGCAAAATATATGAAAGACATCATCACAAATAAGAGAAAAATACCGGAAGCTGAAATCTCCACTATGCTTGCTAATTACACTTTTAAAGATGGAGTACCTCAAAAACTTGGAGATCCGGGAATACCAACTATACCTTACTCTGTCAAAAAGAATTATGTGAAAACTGATTTGTGTGATTTAGGAGCTAGTGTTAGTGTTATGCCTTTCTCTTTATATAAAAGACTTGAATTGAATAAACTCACACCTATTGAAATATCTTTGCAAATGGCTGAAAAATCAACTGCCATACCTATCAGTATCTATGAGGATGTGCCCGTTGTTGTTGCTAATGTTACTATTTTGACTGACTTTGTTATACTTGAGATGCCCGAGGATGACAACATGTCGATTATCCTTGGTAGACCATTCTTGAATACTGCAGTGGCTGTTATTGATTGCAATAAAAGCAAGGTCACTTTTCATATTAATGGTAATGAGCATACGGTGCACTTTCCGAAGAAACAATTCCAAGTGAATGGTATTAATGTTATTGAAAAATCTCCGACAATCACTATTGGAAGTTTTCAAATACCTCTACCTACCGTCAAAAAGAAATATGAAATACTTATTGTTGGGGAAATGCATATCCCCATTGAGGTAACTTAGTGATTTACGAAAGTTCTTCGGTTTCATGCTAATCGAAAGTGGTTGTTAATAAGACTTGATCAACCTTATTAATGGATCATTTTTGAACGATATGAAGTTGATGAATTTAGTAAGCACTACTTTCTGTCTTCTCTGTTTTTATTAGTTAAATAAAATAAAATGCCATGTTTTGTCTGTTTTCTGAATTTCCCGTGCAATAAAAAAATGACCCAAGAATAAAAGTTCTCAGAATGCCCTGAAATTTTAATACGATTTTTTCTGAATATTTGAGAATTTTTGGTGCAATAAACATCAGAGGGAGGTGCACCAGGTGGGCACAACCCACCTGGGCGCGCCAGCACCCCCAGGAGCGCCTGGTGGGTTGTGGTCCCCATGTGGGCCCCCCTCACTTACCTCTTCATACCACATCATCACTTACCTCTAGAAAAAAATCCCTGTTGCTCTCTCTCCCATGTTCTTGAGCTCAAACCCGCGGATTTCGATCTCTTTGCTCGAAGCTCCATTTCCGAAACTGTGTCGGGGGATTGTTTCTTGGTATGCGACTCCACCATTTGTCCAATTAGTTTTTGTTTTAGTGGCTTATACTTTGAATAATTAGCTACTCTTGGTGCTGCTGTAGATGTGCTTTCATGTTGAATTCTTAGTGTTCTAAGTAGTTTGAATGCTTGCTATGGCCTCTATGTATCCCTATGAGTAGTTGTTATCAATCTTACAAAGTTTTGTTGACAAATTTTTGTCACTCCAAAATTTTTATTTTCAGAAAATTGTACGCGGACATGAATATCTTCAGGAAGTTTGGCTCTAAGAAGAACTCCAAGGGTGTTATAGGGGAGTCTTTTGACAATGATCTCCACCCTCGGAGGTTGGCGGAAGTACGGTCATGCGAATGGCCACACACCCCGTTCCAGCAAGAGGCTAGAATTCTTGATGCATTCATGCAATATATTGCTAATGCTGGCCTCACCAACTTCATCGCAGATGAGTGTGACTAGCACCAAATCCTCACAAACATCTTTGTTCAGAGATTTACTTTCTTACCTAGAAATAATCCCCCTGAAGTGAGCTTTGATTTATATGATGAAAACCATTAGATACCACTTACTGAGTTTTGTGACATATGCATGATGCCTTCTAATGGGAGCTTGGCTGAGCCTAGGCCGGACGAGTTTGAGGCCTTTTATCGCACTCTGACAGTGGGTGATGAGAGAGGAGTGTCAACCATCACTGTCGCTGGCTTACATTTTCCTGTTGTTCGTTACTTTGAAATTTTTATTGCCAAATGCTTGCTTGCTAGGGAGAAGGTGGGTGCACTTAGTTCACCAGACCTTGCTGTTCTACGTCGTGCACTGGAGGGCAACAATACACATAGCTTGGGAGCTGTCGTGGCTCGTCTCCTCCATCTTAATAAATCTCAGGGCAAAATACATGGTGGGATTTATGCTACTCGTTTGGCGGCTCACTTCGAGGTTGAGATACGCCCTCATGATTTCCCTCCGACCAAAGTTTACCTAGACCGTGCAGCCATGGATCACCACCATTTTACCGATATTGAATCTCCTCACATCCCTATTCCGTATAACCTGGTTTTTAGTGTGGGGACTCGTGATGTTATTCCATTGCCTGCTCCTGCTTTGTTTGATCCTGTTGTCAGGGGCGGATATAAGATTATGCCTGCGGACATCATCGCCTATCGGAACGCTTAGGTTGCTGGGGAGGCAGCACATGAGGAGCCTCCACAGTGGGATCAGTGGATGCCCGCTCCTCAGCAGTGGGATGAGTGGATGCCTGCTCCTCAGGATCCATACTACCCTCCAGGCTACTGATTCACTACCAAGTTAGGCCAAAAGCCTAAGCTTGGGGGAGTATGTGTCTCTCACCGACATTACATTCATGTCTATTTATTCCATTTGTTGGTGTTCACACTTTTTCATTGTATCATCCATGCTTAGATCTATTTTCTTGCTTTCTTCTTGTGTGTTTGAATTTTTTTAGAAAAACCAAAAAAATTATTTGTAGTTAATTTACTTTATATGCATGCTTAGTAGTAGTACTAAAAAAAGAAAACCCAAAAAGATTTCCTTGCTCTTTTTTTGCTTGTTGGGAGCTTTCTCGTGTAAATAGTTTTTCTCGTTTTTGCTTTTCCCTCTTGCTTGCTAAAGAAAACCAAAAAGTCCAAAAATATTTCAGTGTGTTTCTCTGAATTTATTTTCTTTTATTCGAGTTGTACTGAGGAGAAGATCATGATGAAACTATTGAGTGGCTCTCATATGAATAATAGTTGAACTAATAAAGAGCCCATTTTACCTTGTCTTCTCCCGTTGAATAAAATGTTTGCAGATTCCAGCTTAGTCCATGGCACTCTTGCATTATTATTATTTTCATATCATTCGGTCATGCAAGTGAAATGCAATAATGACGACATTCGATGAACTGGCCGTGGCAAAGAGAAACTAGTATGAACTCGACTTGTCCTGTCTGTGTAAATATGTTTGACCTAGCATCCATGATTCAACCTGTTATGATTAAACATGTTTGTAATGACAATTAAATATTATAGTTTCTCATGCCATGCATAAGTAGTTGGGAGTTAATAATGATTTATCTTGGATATCAATACAACGTTAAGATGATTGTGATGTAGTATGATGATATGGTATCCTCCTCTGAATGTTCAAGTGGCTTGACTTGGTACATATTCATGCATGTAGTTGAATCAAAACCAACATAGCCTCTATAATGTTTATGTTCATGGTGTTCATATCCTACTCATGCTAGTGTCCAATGTTACTTACGCATAATGCATGGTTATGATCGTTGTTGCTCTCTAGCTGGCCGCTTCTCAATCTAAATTGCTAGCCTTTGCCTGCACTAAGTGGGGATTCTACTTGTACATCAAAAACCTTGAACCCAAAGTTATTCCAGATGAGTCCACCATACCTACCTATATATGGTATTACCCTGCCGTTCTAAGTAAATTTGCATGTGCCACCTCTAAAAACTTCTAAAAATTTATCCGTTTTGTGTGCCTGGATCGTTCATGGAACGACAGGAGGTGGTCGGTATCTTCCATGCTAAGCGGGTTATTCTCAGGTCGAGTGTTTATTCACTCGCCATCACACGAGAAAATGGGCGGTAATAGGGATGCCCAGTCCCAAACTGCAAACATGAAAGAGAGTTCATCTCTGAAATAATTAAACAAAAACTCCCAATGGAGTCAAAACATTTACTTTTATCGCTTGGGAACTGCCACTAGCGTACTTACCATGGAAGATATTGATAACTGATGGTCGTGAAGTGAATAAGAAGGGTGCATGTCTCAAAATATCAATTACCTCTGTTTTAAAAATTGAGCTCTGGCACCTCTGCAAATCACTACTTCCCTCTGCGAAGGGACTATCTATTTACTTTTATGTTGTGTCACCACCTTCTAAAACAAGCGCCAGAAACTGAGTAGAGCACAACGGCCATGATTTATGCATTGTGTGTAGCTAATGTTGGGTGCATCATGACTGGATCTTTTCTACCATGAATTACAATGTTTAGTCACTGCTTGAACTTTGGAGGTGCTCTGCATTTATGTTTTGCGGTCTCAGAAAGGGCTAGCGAGATACCATTATTGTCATATTATATCATGGTTGTTTTGACAACGTGTTGCCGTTTGATATATCTTATTATTGCTCGCTAGCTGATTATGTCATTGATATGAGTCATTATAATCTTTAAGAGTTATTGTCGACATGGTTAGTCATAATGATTGGCTGAAAACCTGGGTGTTGTTTAAGCTTATTTATGCAAACAAGAGCAAAAGAGTTCGTAAAAGTTTTTCTTTCTCACTTTCAGTTTATCAGCTGAATTGCTTGAGGACAAGCAAAGGGTTACGCTTGGGGGAGTTGATACGTCTCCAATGCATCTACTTTTTCTCATGCTTTTTCTCTTGTTTTGGACTCTAATTTGCATGATTTGCATGAAACTAACCCTGGACTGACGTTGTTTTCAGCAGAACTACCATGGTGTTGTTTTTGTGCAGAAATAAAAGTTCTCAGAATGGAACGAAACTTTGCGAGGATTTTTTATATCAATAATAAGAATTTCTGGAGCCAAGACCCACCAAAGAGGGGCCCCTGGGTGGGCACAACCCACCAAGGCGAGCCCCCTCTCCTAGCGCGCCCAGGTGGGTTGTACTCACCTGGTGGCCCCGCAGATGACCCTCATACTATAAAATCACATATTTCCAGAAAAAAATCAGGGAGAAAGAATTATCATGATCCACGAGACGGAACTGCCGCCAAGCCCTGTTCTTCCTCAGGAGGGCAGATCTGGAGTCCGTTTGGGGCTCCGAAGAGGGGATCTTCGTTCTTCGTAATCGCCAACCCTTCTCCATCGCCAATTCCATGATGCTCCCCACCGGGAGTGAGTAATTCCTTCGTAGGCTCGCTGGTCGGCGAGGAGTTGGATGAGGTTCATCATGTAATCGAGTTAGTTTTGTTAGGGCCTGATCCCTAGTATCCACTGTGTTCTTAGATTGATGTTGCTATGACTTTGCCATGCTTAATGCTTGTCACTTTGGGCCCGGGTGCCATGATTTCAGATCTGAACCATTTATGTTATCATCATTATATCCATGTTCTAGATCCAATCTTGCAAGTTATAGTCACCTACTATGTGTTATGATCCGGCAACCACGGAGTGACAACAACCGGGCCCACTCCCGGTGATGACCATAGTTTGAGGAGTTCATGTATTCACTATGTGTTAATACTTTGTTCCGGTTCTCTATTAAAAGGAGGCCTTAATATTCCTTCGTTTCCAATATGGACCCCGCTACCACGGGAGGGTAGGACAAAAGATGTCATGCAAGTTCTTTTAATAAAGCACGTATGGCCATTTACAGAATACATGCCTATATCATATCGATGAACTGGAGCTAGTGCCATATCGCCCTAGGTTATAACTATCACATGATGAATATCATCCAACAAGTCACTGATCGAATGCCTACGAATTTATCCTTATTGATCTTGTTGCGTTACTATTCCTATCATCACTGTTACACTTGCTACAAATTACTGCTATCACTATTACTGTTACCGTTGCTGCTGTCACTATTATCAAAACTATCAAACTACTTTGCTACTGATCACTTTGCTGCAGATAATTAATCTCCAGGTGTGGTTGAATTGACAACTCAGCTGCTAATACCTTCAAATATTCTTTGGCTCCCCTTGTGTCGAATCTATAAATTTGGGTTGAATACTCTACCCTCGAAAACTGTTGCGACCCCCTATACTTGTGGGTTATCAGGGAATATTGGGCCTACATGGGCCATAGGGGAGAGGGGAGGCATCCCACAAGGGGTAGCCGCGCCCCCTCCCTATAGAGAGTCCGAATTGGACTAGGGAGGGGGGCGCTCCCCTTTCCTTCTCCTCTTCTTCTCCCTTCCCTCTTTCCCCCTCCGAAAAAGGAATGGGAGTCCAACTAGGATTGGGAGTCCTAGTTGGACTCCCCCTTTGGCGCGCCCCATAGGACGGCCGCCTCCTCCCCTCCTCCTTTATATACGAGGGCAGGGGGGCACCTGTCGGTGTCAAAACCGGCGGATCTCGGGTAGGGGGTCACGAACTGTGCGTCTAAGGCGGATGGTAACAGGAGGCAGGGGACACGATGTTTTACCCAGGTTCGGGCCCTCTTGATGGAGGTAAAACCCTACGTCCTGCTTGATTTATTCTTGATGATATGGGTGTTACAAGAGTTGATCTACCACGAGATCGGAGAGGCTAAACCCTAAAGCTAGCCTATGGTATGATTGTTTGTTGTCCTACGGACTAAAACCCTCCGGTTTATATAGACACCGGAGGGGGCTAGGGTTACACAAGGTCGGTTACAAAGGAGGATATATCCATATCTGTACTGCCTAGCTTGCCTTCCACGCCAAGTAGAGTCCCATCCGGACACGAGACGAAGTCTTCAATCTTGTATCATCATAGTCCAACAGTCCGACCAAAGGATAGAGTCCGGCTGTTCGGAGACCCCCTAATCCCGGACTCCCTCAGTAGCCCCTGAACCAGGCTTCAATGACGACGAGTTCGGCGCGCAATGTTGTCTTCGGCATTGCAAGGCGGGTTCCTCCTCCGGATATACCACAGAAGAGTTCAAATAAAGGATAGTGTCCGACCCTGCAAAATAAGTTCCACATACCACCGTACAGAGAATACTATTTCCGCAAATCTAATCTGCTGACACGTTTAGGCAACATGACATCATGCCATGGCTCAGCGATTATTTGAACCGTTTTTCTTTAACTAGCCCCGCACATAACGCGAGGCAGTTTCTTGACACGTCTTGTTAAAGCAGAGATCATGTCCCCCTTATTACGGGATTCTCATCAATACGGGCGTGGGTAACCCAACCGTGCCTAGGACTCCTAGATTTTAGGCAAGTCCCAAACGGCTACGGGGAGGACGCTTGATATTCACCCTCTTTATAAAGGGACAAGGCTTTTACTTTTTTCCTCCCGTGCTCAATCGAATCCTTCCTCCACCTCGAGTTCTAACACCCAAAGCCTAGGTCAGGTGCTTCGGATCTTCAATCATGTCCGGATCCAGCCTCCAGGGCCGGTGGATGCCCTCCTCCGTCATGGAAGAGGATATCAAGAAGTTGAGGGAGGCAAGATACCTGACCGCTGAAGTATCACATCGGCTGCCCGCCCGAGGGCAGATCGTCCCTACTCCTGAACCCAACGAAGACGTCGTGTTCATCTCCCACTTCCTCCGAGGACTAGGCCTCACTCTGGATCCCTTCGTAAGGGGTTTGATGTTCTATTACGGGCTTGATTTCCACGATCTAGCCCCGGATTCCTTTCTCCACATCTCGGCATTTATTGTCGTATGTGAGGCCTTCCTCCGCATTACCCCTCACTTCGGCCTGTGGCTCAAGACCTTTGATGTGAAGCCGAAGACGGTTGAGGGGCAGTATGCAGCGTGCGGAGGCGCATTAATAAGCAAGATTGCAGGAGCTCCGTGGCCAAAAGGGTCCTTTCCAGAGGTGTCCGGATTATGGCAACAGGAGTGGTTCTACATCACCGCTCCCAGAAGTGCCAAGTGGGTAGCTTCCCCCACCTTTAGCTCGGGCCCTCCACCACAACTGATGTCATCGATCAGCAGGGGGCTGAGCTGGGGTCCAGCCAAGGATGTTCCCATATTGCAGAGCCGCATCCGAGATCTCTTCGAGGGAGATTTTAGTTTGGTTATGGTAGTGCAATTCATGCTGGTTCGTCGAGTCCAGCCATGCAATCGCCGGCCCCTCCGCTTGTGGGAATCCAACCCAGAAGGATCGCGCGCTATTCAGAATTTCCTCGGCCTGACGCACGAGGAGATGTATAAATCATTCTTCGGACCTCAAATAGAGTGTCCGGATACTACCGAAGACGTGGGCCTGAGCAGCAACCGCACCGCCGACCAAGTAAGTAATCCTTTAGCTGAACACACCGTCTTTCATTTATCACGGCGTCATTCTGAGAAATCTCCCTTCGACCAGGATTGGCTAACAAAGGCGAAGATGATTCGGTGTTCGGCCCCCCTTCCCGAGGGTTTGGGCAATCCGGTACTGGAAAAGATGCTCGAGCTAGCACCTTGACCGGAGCCCTCAAAGGAAGATAAAGGGGGGAATAATGAGGACGAAAGCGGGCCCCCATCGCTACCACTTCCAACCGAGGGAATGAGCGCCTCCGTGAAGGAGGATAACCAAGGGGAAGATTCTTACCTTCTCTCACTCCGGGGAAGGAAGAGGACTGCCTCTGAGGATCCGAAAACCGAGGCTTCCAAACGGGAGAAGAAGTCTCCAACAGAGGGTCCTTCCGTGGGGGGTGCTCTTGCCGCACAAAGTCCGTGCGGGATCAGCCCTCTAATGAGCCATAAGTGATCAAAAAATACTTAATAGTAAAGATATTCTACCTTACTTCCGAGGAAAATAACCGAAGCGTTTATCTTGCAGTTCGGATCTTAGCCCTTCTCAACGGAGCTTGTCTTCAGGGGACCTTCTTCCGGAGATGATGGAGAGCGAAACGCCTCCCCTGGACTCCCCCGCTCAAGAAGCAGGCGACCTTGAAGTGTCGTCACGGAGGGCCTCTCCGGATCCAGTGAGGCCAGAAGATAATCCTATAGTCACCCGAAGTCCCCAGCATCCAGCTCTTGAAGAGAGCAAACAAAGGAGTCTGGAGCTGTCTGGTATGCGGTCGGACGCACTGAGGGATCTGCTAAAGCGAGCGACCATCTCGGAAGAACACCGTACGTTGATGGGTACGGTGATGGGAAGGATTTCGTCCGCCGAAAGCGGGTTGCATGACAACTTTATGAGTCTACTAACGGGCTTTGAGGTACATAAAATGATATACATTTGTGATAGTACCGCACATTTTTAGGTGTGCCCTATGTAGATAGTATCCCCTGAGACTCTGGTTGTTGCCGAGAGCGGCGGCAAACAGAGGATCGTAGTCCAATGTAATAACCAGACTGCTTTTATGTGCAGGTGGTGGAAGCTCCGGTGGATAGCCGGACTGATGAGTTTGCCGAACTAAAGCGACAACTGGATGCGGCAGATGCCGACATCGAGCTTGTTAACAAGCGGCTTGACGAGGCACAGGGTAAGTGATGTTTTCTGGTGAATGTCACATAGTAAGAGAAGCGTGATGCCAGTATCTTTAATATGTGTTGACTGCAGATGGTGCTGCCACCGTGGAGACCCTTCGGGCGGAACTTGCCCGAGCCAAAGAACAAGCAAGGAGTAGTAATGCGGCTGCTTTGAAGGCGGCCAAAGAGTTAAGAGCCGAGAAGGCCGCGCATTGCGAGAGCAAAGAGAAGATGGCCAAGATGGCCATAAAGTTAAAAGACATCGCCGACCGTTGCCAGTTCCTTGAAGAAGAAAACCGAGCGAAGGCAAAGGACCTCGAAAAGGCCATGATGGCGACCAAAGACACCCGCTCTGCCATGAGAGCGAAGGAGGAGCTGCATGAAGCCGGTGATATTGTGGCTGGGAAGCCCTTTTTGCTGCGGAGGAAGTTCGGAGATCCGCGGTAAGCCCCTCTGGATCGGTTGTGGAGTTTGGCGGACACATATCTGGATTTGACGGCGAGTGCTGTCGATGCGGCCGAATACTTCCGAGATCAAACAGATCGTGAAGTGGACAAGCTATTCTGGTCGCAGTTTAACGTTCCAGAGCGTCCGCTTCCACTAACTGATCAGCTTGCCGAATGGGCCGAACTCAATAGATTGTCTGGACTTGCCATGAGGTCCGTCGTAGATCATCTGTGGCCGGAAAAGCCGAAGCCGAACAACTATTTCAGCTTAGTGCAGCAGCTCCTTGGTGAGGTGCCGCGCATCAATGCGATGAAGAGGTCGGCGTGCATAGAAGGCTCGCGGATGGCCCTTGCCCGTGTCAAAGCATACTGGGCGGAGATGGATGCTACCACTGTTGCGGCGCAGGGTTTGGCCATAGGCCGAGTGGCCGCCGAGCACTATTTTGAAGAAGTTCTTGAGGGTGCTCGTTTGATAGAGGCCCAGTGCTCGAAGAATATTATGTTTGAGTGACATGTATTCCCATTGTAAAAACAATGTTTTATTGAATTTATCAAGGCTGTATTTATACTTGTGCCCGAAAGTATTGTGATGCCTCCTGTGCGGCCGTTTATGTATACATGTATATAACCTGAAAGATTGCAGTCGTCGGCTTTAGCCCCCACGCATATAATGCGGGGGTGTTCGCAGAAGACGCATATTCACACTTAATCCAATGTCTTGGTCCTAATGAGGAGGTGATAGCGCAGCGAACTAGGCAACCGAACTATAATGCTTTAACACTTTCACTTAGCCATAGGAGTTTGACAGTGGGGCTACTATATAGCCCCTGGTGGCTCCGCACTCGCCTGAATTCGGGGTGCGTACATGCCCGGCCGGGAAACGGCCCTTCGTTAAGGCAGAGGAATTCTAAGATTCCGATAGGTCATCGAGTGGTTGACCAGTCTCGCGCTATATCATGACAGTCGGTTTTCGGCTTTCTCTACTGAGGTGCTCGTCCGGATGAACCAGGGCACAATCGCAGTAGTTCTCCCGGTGCCGCCTTAGCCGATAGAGCGGAACGTAAAGCAGCAAAACACAGGAGCCGGGCAAACCCAACATTTGACCAAAGACATGATTCGGAGCTGATGCATATAAGGCCAAACTCGCGACACCGAACACTCCCTAAGGTATTCGGTCTTTATGGTGTAAACCGGGCCTAAACAGTGCCCTTTGTAAGAAGCCCCTGGTGTCCAGGTATGTGCATTGTTCTGGCATGACCACATGCCAAGACGTCGGCATCCTTCTCAATTGTACTGAGAATCCGAGGGATGTGTATCAACAAGAGACAACAAAAAAGGTTGACACAGGGTCTTTATCTAAAAAGAATCCTTTGAACGGGTTCCTGCTGCACGTCTGCGCCTGTGTCTCCGTTGTGCCGTATCCTGGACGGGTGTAGCACGATGGTCATCTATAAAAGAGAGGAACTTAGGTGAAAAGTTGTCGTGCAAAAAGGTAGGTTTAAAGAAACCTTGTATAGTTCTAGATGAGTAAAAATTGCCACTTGTCTGCGCACGTTGAGCCCCTTGTATTTGTAATAGGGGTGTGGTCATCAAACCTGTATGAATTACATATAGCTGCGCCGGACTCGTCTAACCGTGTCCGTGGTCTTGACGACCTATCGAATGCTTTAGTTGGTGAGGCCGTTTTAGTGTGCGGCTGCCAAGGCAGCCGCACTCTCTTCGGCGCGCAGGGATCGCTCAATATTTCCATTTACTGTAATGATGCCACGTGGACCGGGCATCTTAAGCGTGAGGGAAGCGTAATGCAGTATTGCGTTAAAGCGAGCGAAAGCTTCGCGTCCAAGTAGTTCTTGATAGCCACTTTGGAACGAAGCAATGTGGAAGGTTAAATTTTCGCTATGGAAGTTGTCGGGGAAGCCGAATACAACCTCTAGTAGCAGGGAGCCCGTGCAATGAGCCCCTGGGCCTGGCGTTACTCCTCTAAAGGTAGTATTGCTGTGGCAAATTTTCGTTGGGTCTATCCCCATTTTGCGGATTATGTCCTGATATATCAGGTTTAAGCTGCTGCCGCCGTCCATCAGGACCCGTGCGAAGTGGTATCTGTCAATTATTGGATCTAATACCAAGGCAGCCCATCCTGCGCTCCGGATACTTGCTGAGTAATCCTG
Source organism: Triticum dicoccoides (assembly GCF_002162155.2). NCBI lineage: Eukaryota > Viridiplantae > Streptophyta > Magnoliopsida > Poales > Poaceae > Triticum > Triticum dicoccoides. Next base: position 135,143,191 of record NC_041388.1, on the reverse strand, counting down.
ATGGTCGAAGGTGATTTGTTGAGACGGCTAGTGGCAGAACTCCGCGGTGATAGGCCCTTGGGCATGTTTATCTGGGAGTGTCGTTTTGCTTCTCCCCTTTATCACGTGTAACACGTTTACTGTTTTGACTTCTCGTGGAAATTCCTTCTGTTCCCCAGTGTTTTGCTTGCGAGGCTCATCCTCGTCTTCGCTTGGTGTATCCTGCCCCTTATGTTCGGCGTTGAGCTTGCTGGACTGCTTGAAGATCCAACATTCTCTATGGGTATGGTTTGCAGGTTTATCGGGGGTGCTATGGATCTAACATATTTGGTCCAGAATTTTGTTTAAGCTGGACAGTTCATCCCTGGCACCTTTAGGGGGCGGCTTTTGCTGACCTGGCCGAGAGCTTCTGAATCCGGCATTTACCGTCGTACTCTTCGGGCTGTCTTCTTTATTCCGGCGCTTATTATTTTTGCTGCATCGTGATTTCCCGTTTCCGTCTCTAACTTCGGATGTACTTGGGTCGCTGGTGCTGCATCGGGCTAGCCAGCTGTCCTCGTCCGCGCAAAAGCGGGTCATGAGGCTTGTTAATGCTGCCATTGTTCTCAGCTTTTCTTGGTCGAGGTGTCTGGCAAGCCATTCATCTCGGACGCTGTGCTTAAAGGCTGCCAAGGCTTCGGTGTCCGGACAGTCGACTATTTGGTTCTTTTTAGTAAGAAACCTATTCCAAAGCTTTCGAGCTGACTCTCCGGGCTGTTGAGTTATATGACTCAAATTGTCAGCATCTGGAGGTCGGTCATAAGTCCCTTGAAAATTCGCCCGAAAAGCGTCTTCGAGCTCTTCCCAGCTTCCAATGGAGCTTTCGGAGAGGCTTTTAAGCCAGTGCCGAGCTGGCCCTTTGAGCTTGAGGGGTAAGTACTTGATGGTGTGGAGATCATCTCCTCGAGCCATATGGATATGGAGGATATAGTCCTCAATCCAGACCCCAGGGTCTGTTGTTCCGTCATATGCCTCTATGTTTACAGGTTTGAATCCCTCTAGAAATTCATGGTCCAGCACCTCATCGGTGAAACATAGGGGGTGTGCGGCACCCCTGTATCTGGGTGTACCGTGGTGTTCGGATGTTTGTTGTGTTGCATCATATGCCGGAGCGCGCTTGCGTGGTTCATAAATGGATCTGGTTGCGTCGTCCTTTTGATGCGAGCCCTCGCGTGGATCGCGTATTGGCTCATGTGCGGCGTTGTTCGCCGCTCTATGTTGGCTGTGAGGTCGTCTATCTGGCCGGATGGCCATTTTAATTCTTGGTTGCGGGGGATCTAAGGCCTCCTCATCGAATTCAGGTAGCAACTTCCACTTCGGGTAGCTCTTGGTGTGGCGGTTACCGCCGTACTTCGCCGCTGTGTTGAGTGCTTTACTCCATCTGATTCTGAGTGTGTCTTGCGCAGCCTTGAGCCTTTCCTTCTGCTTTTTTAGACTCCTCGCGATGGCAACAAGCCTTTGATGGGCATTCTGTTGCCCCGGGTGTCTGTCCGGTGTGATGTCGTCTGGATTATTATCTTTGACAGAGTCGGGTTGTTTCGTTTGATTCTCCGTGTTGCCGTGGTCCGGCGATTGTTCACCCTGCTCGAACACTGGGTCTATATGATCGTTGTTTCTACCGAGGCGGGATTTGGGGCGGCGCTTACGCCGCCGCTTTGACTGCTTCTCAAGGGGACAACCCTTCGTTGCGTCCTTCCGTTCCTCGTCGTTGTTTTCTTTTGGTGTGTCCACCATGTATACGTCATGTGATGAAGTGGGCGTCTGGTGCCCTGTGGGCAGTGGTTCCTGTTCGTCTCCTGCATCGTCGTCCATACCGTCGATGTTTTCGGAGTCGAAGTCGAGCATGTCGGTTAAATCGTCGACAGTGGCTACTAAGTGGGTGGTGGGTGGGCGGCGAATTTCTTCATCATCCCCATCCCAATCGTGCCAGACATAGTTCGGCCAGGATCCTCCTGACAAGGAGAGAGACCTTAATGAGTTCAGTACGTCGCCGAAGGGCGAGTGCTGAAAAATATCCGCGGAGGTAAACTCCATGATCGGCGCCCAATTGGATTCGATAGGAACAGGCACAGGCGGTTCGGAGTCCGTGGCCGGAGAAGGATCCGGCAGTTTGACAACACGGCTCTCGTGAAGGGTAAGGTCAATATTCGGCTCGATCGCCGCTGAGGATACGGCCTCCGTGATGGGGTCTATCCATCCGTCCATGGGTGGCGCAACTAGCTCCGGATTGAGGCTCGGAGCGGCTGCCAGTGCGATCTCCTGAATACGGTCCGGTGGCAGAGCTAAAACGTACCCATCGTGACCGCGTGGCGCACAAGGCCGGGGCTCAAATCCGTCGAAGATCAAGTCTCCGCGGGCATCGGCCGTGTAATTTAAGCTTCCAAACCTGACCTGATGGCCAGGGGCGTAACTTTCGATCTGCTCCAGATGGCCAGGCGAGTTGGCCCGCAGTGCGAAGCCGCCGAACACAAAGATCTGCGGGGAGAAAAGCCTCACCCTGGACTGCATCGCTATCGATGATCGTAGGAGCCATCAAGCCTAACGGCAATGACACATAGGAACTCTCAATGAAAGCACCAATGTCAGTGTCAAAACCGGTGGATCTCGGGTAGGGGGTCCCAAACTATGCGTCTAAGGCGGATGGTAACAGGAGGCAGGGGACACGATGTTTTACCCAGGTTCGGGCCCTCTTGATGGAGGTAAAACCCTACGTCCTGCTTGATTTATTCTTGATGATATGGGTGTTACAAGAGTTGATCTACCACGAGATCGGAGAGGCTAAACCTTAAAGCTAGCCTATGGTATGATTGTTTGTTGTCCTATGGACTAAAACCCTCCGGTTTATATAGACACCGGAGGGGGCTAGGGTTACACAAGGTCGGTTACAAAGGAGGAGATATGCATATCCGTACTGCCTAGCTTGCCTTCCACGCCAAGTAGAGTCCCATCCGGACACGAGACGAAGTCTTCAATCTTTTATCTTCATAGTCCAACAGTCCGGCCAAAGGATAGAGCTCGGCTGTCCGGAGACCCCCTAATCCCGGACTCCCTCAACCCCAAAGACACATCAATTGTTCTTTAGCCATGTGCGGTGCCCCCTCCATAGTTTACCACCTCGGTCATATTGTCGTAGTGCTTAGGCGAAGCCCTGCACGGATCACATCACCAACACTGTCACCACGCCGTCGTGCTGACGAAAGTCTCCCTCGACCCTCAACTAGATCAAGAGCTCAAGGGACGTCATCGTGTTGAACGTGTGCTGAACACGGAGGTGCCGTACGCTCGGTACTTGAATCGGTTGGATCGTGAAGATATTCGACTACATCAACTGCGTTAACATAACACTTCCGCTTTCGGTCTACGAGGGTACGTAGACACACTCTCCTCTCTCGTTGCTATGCATCTCCTAGATACATCTTGCATGATCGTAGGATTTTTTTGAATTACTATGTTCACCAACACGAACATGGTGCTTTATGCCACATATTATGATCCAATGATGTGTTGCCATCCCATGATGTTTTGAGTAGTTTTCCTATGTCCTTTGGGTTGATTGATGATATATATTAGTTTGAGTTGCATATTTTATTATTGGTGTTGTCCTATGGTGCTCTCTGTGTCGCACAAGCGTGAGGGATCCCCGCTGTAGAGTGATGTCTACTATGCAGTTTTATCCTTGTAGATGTTGTTGGGCCCCCAAGTGTAGAGTCTTGTAGGACGGCAGCAAATTTCCCTCAAGTGGATGACCTAAGGTTTATCAATCTGTTGGAGGAGTAGGATGAAGATGGTCTCTCTAAAACAACCCTGCAACCAAATAACAAAGAGTCTCTTGTGTCCCCAACACACCCAATACAATGGTAAATTGTATAGGTGCACTAGTTCGGCAAAGAGATGGTGATACAAATGTAATATGTATAGTAGATATAGGTTTTTGTAATATGAAAATATAAAAACAGCAAGGTAGCAAGTGGTAAAAGTGAATGAAAACGGTATTGCAATGCTTGGAAACAAGGCCTAGGGTTCATACTTTCACTAGTGCTAGTTCTCTCAACAATGATAACATAATTAGATCATATAACAATCCCTCAACGTGCAACAAAGAGTCACTCCAAAGTCACTAATAGCGGAGAACAAACGAAGAGATTATTGTAGGGTATGAAACCACCTTAAAAGTTATTCTTTCTGATCGATCTATTGGGCTATTCCTATAAGTGTCACTAACAGCCCTAGAGTTTGTACTAAAATAACACCTTAAGACACACATCAACCAAAACCCTAATGTCACCTAGATACTCCAATGTCACCACAAGTATCCGCGGGTTTGATTATATGATATGCATCACACAATCTCGGAATCATCTATTCAAACCAACACAAAGAACTCCAAAGAGTGCCCCAAAGTTTCTACCGGAGAGTCAAGACGAAAAAGTGTGCCAGCCCCTATGCATAAGTTCATAAGGTCACAAAACCCGCAAGTTGATCACCAAAACATACATCAAGTAGATCACGTGAATATCCCATTGCCGCCACAGTAAGCACATGCAAGACATACATCAAGTGTTCTCAAATCCTTAAAGGCTCAATCCGATAAGATAACTTCAAAGGGAAAACTCAATCCATTACAAGAGGGTAGAGGGGGAGAAACATCATAAGATCCAACCATAATATCAAAGCTCGCGGTACATCAAGATCGTGCCAACTCAAGAACACGAGAGAGAGAGAGAGAGATCAAACACATAGCTACTGGTACATACCCTCAGTCCCAAGGGTGAACTACTCCCTCCTCATCATGGAGAGCATCGGAATGATGAAGATGGCTGAGGGAGTCCTGGACTAAGGGGTCCTCGGGCGTCCGACCTGTTAGCCATGGGCCAGACTGATGGGCTGTGAAGAACACGAAGACCGAAGGCTGCACCCGTGTCCGGATGGGACTCTCCGGAAGGCAAGCTTGGCGACCGAATATGTAGATTCCTTTCTTTGTAACCGACCTTGTGTAACCCTAGATCCTCTTGGTGTTATATAAACCAGAGGACTTAGTCCAGAGGGAGGGGGATGATCATAGCCATACAAGCTAGGCCTCTAGGGTTTAGCCATTACGATCTCAAGGTAGATCAACTCTTGTAATACTCGTATTCATCAATATCAATCAAGCAAGACGTAGGGTATTACCTCCATAGAGAGGGCCCGAACTTGGGTAAACATCATGTCCCCTGTCTCCTGTTACCATCGACCTTAGATGCACAGTTCGGGACCCCCTACCCGAGATCCGCCGGTTTTGACACCGACATTGGTGCTTTCATTGAGAGTTCCACTGTGCCATTGACGAAAGGTTCGATGGCCCCTTAAATCGTCGATAGTGACGCTGTCCAAGGAGAAACTTCCCTCTCCGGACAAATCTTCATGTTCGGCAGCTTCGCACTACGGGCCAACTCGTGTGGCCACCTGGAGCAGATCGATAGCTACGTCCCTGGCCATCAGGTCAGATTTGGGAGCTTGAACTACATCGCGGACATCTGTGGAGACTTGATCTTCACTGGATTCGAGACCGCGACTGCCACCCCCGGTCACCTCGATGATCATGACCTAAATCTTTCATCAGACCGCATCTAGGAGATCACCCCTGCAACCGCTCTGGCCTTAGAGCTGGAGCAGACTACACCATCCGAGGACGGGAGGATCAACCCCACCACGGAGGCCACAAATTCCACATCATTGGAGCTGCGCATAGACTTAACCTCTCACAACGTCTTTGTCACCGGAACTCCGGTCTCGTCTCCGGTTGTAAGTTTCGAACCACGTGAGCCGGCGGACGCCGAACTTGATCGTTTATTGATCTTCGAGTTCAGCGCCGTAGATATCTTCCAGCACTCGCCTTTGGGTGATGTTCTAAACTCGTTAAAGAACATGTCCTTGGCAGAGGACTCATAGCCGAACTATATCCGGTTCGAACTAGGGGCTGACGGTGGAGAATTTTGCTTCCCACCTGCCACCCACTTCATAGCCACGGTCGAGGATTTGACCGACACACTTGATTACGACTCCGAGGACATCGACGGTATGGACGAGGATGCCAGAGAAGAAGAGGCCCAGAACCCGCCGTTCACCGGATGCTGGACGACCACTTCCTCGTACGATGTATACATGGTGGATGCACCAAAGGAGAACAGCGGAGACGGCAAGGAAGATCCAGCTGAGGATAAACCTTCTGAAATACAATCCAAGCGCCAGCGTCAGCGGCGCCGCTCTAAGTCAGGCTGCAGCAAAGGCAGCAACACCGGCACAAGAGAAGATGACACTCCGGAAGGTGCCAAAGACAACAAAGACCCCGTTGAAAAACAAAATGAATGGGAAGATGGGCACGCTAGCCCTGGTAAGCAGGCCACACACGAAGACTCAGAGGACGGAAGTCATCTTCCGCTCTCCGACGATGAGGTGAGCCTCGGCACAGACGATTTCATCGTGCCTGAGGAACCTCTTGAGCAGGAGCGCTTTAAGCGCCAGCTAATCACCACTGCAAGGAGCCTGAAAAAGAAGTAGCAGAAGCTTCAAGCTGACCAAGATCTGCTCAATGATAAATGGACCAATGTCCTAGCAGCCGAAGAATATGGCCTCAAGCACCCAACCAAAATCTACCCAAAGCGCAAATTGCTACCTCAGTTTGACAAGGAGGCGCCGGAATACATACCTCCATCGTACAATGCGGCTGACCGACCACCGCGTGGTTGGGATAAAATGACAACTCACACCAACACCAGCCCGCCCCGCCTCATCGCATAGGTAAAGGTAAATCATCCCACGGCCATACATATGACCTCCAGAAAAACCTAAACAATAAAGCAGGACATACTACATCAATCTACAGATCACGAGGAGGTGCCTCGACACGCGACGACGACCACCTATTCGGACATGACGAACTTAGTCATGCACGGGCCGAACACCGCAGACGGACTCCATCAGAGCTACGTCACGATACGGCCCAATATAGAGGCGCCTCACACCCTCATTGCTTCACTGATGATGTCTTGGATCATGAATTCCCAGAAGGGTTCAAACCCATGAATGTAGAATCATATGATGGAACCACGGACCCCGTGGTGTGGATCGAGGACTTCATCCTCCACATTCATATGGCCCGTGGCGATGACCTCCACGCCATCAAATACCTCCCTTTAAAACTCAAGGGGCCAGCTCGACATTGGCTCAACAGTCTACCTGAAAATTCTATTGGCAGCTCAGAGGATTTGGAAGAGGCCTTCCTCGATAACTTCCAAGGTACATATGTTCGACCTCCGAACGTTGATGACTTAAGCCATATAGTTCAGCAGCCCGGAGAGTCTACCAGGAAATTCTGGACTAGGTTCTTAACTAAAAAGAACCAAATCATCGATTGTTCGGATACCGAAGCCCTAGCAGCGTTCAAACACAGCATCCACGACGAATGGCTCGCTCGCCACCTGTAACGCCCGGGTAATCAAGCTATAGTAATTCCACGCTAATGGTGCCACCTCACCACGGTTATTGTTACTAATCTACCGTTAGTTCAAAACCGAGTAAATTCAAATTTAAAATGCAAGTCAAATAATTTAAAACTTCGAAAGTAAAATAGAAATGTTGGTGGTGTTGCCAATATTCACTAAGGATTTATCATGTAGATATCAACATCATTTGAATTCACAAAATACCCTAGGAATTAAGACAGTGGACCGGCATCAAATTAATTGGCCTTTTCAATTTCTAAAAATACTTCAATAGTTAAAAATGCTCTGAAACTTTTTGTGACACCCCACCATATTGTAAATAAATTATGTGCTAAGTTTCGTGTTTAGAAAAATTCAATGGGTAGCTCAAACTATCGCAAAACAATAAAGAAAATAGGAAATAGTCAAATAAAAAGAAAAATGAAACCAGATAGAAAATTAGGGAAAACCTATATACTATTGGACTGGACCTCAAGTGCACAGGGAGGCCCAGCCCAACTATGGATTACCTCCCACCTTCGCTACAGTGGAGGCAGTAGGCGTGGAGGCCATCCGCCATGGCCACCGGCCACGCACCGGCCATCCCGCGGACTTCCCCTGTCCCAGACGCCTACAAGGCCTTCCCCACGCCCCTACCCGAAACTCTAACCCTCTCATTCTCCCCCCTCGCGTCGTTGCTCTCCTCCCCGCCTGTGTCCGAGCTCAACCGAACCCCATCGTCGCTGTCGCGTTGTCGTTGCCGTGACCACTGGCAGCCCTCGCCATCGTGAGACGCCCAGGGGGACCACCGTCGTCGTCCACATCAGCCCCGCCCTTCCACTCGAGCCTGGGAGGTCTCTTCCATCGCCATCGACATGGTCTTCAACCTCCGGCCACTGCGACGCCATCGACGAATTCGTCGCCTTCACTGTGTCCCCGGCCTCCCCGACCTCGCCATTGAGCTCGCAGTGAGCTCCTCTCCCAATCCTCCTGTTTTTCCCCTTTGATTTGTCGCCGTATGCATCGCCCCACGAGGACCAGTCGCCATGGCTGGAGCTGGCCCGTCCATACCCCTGGTCGCGCCCTCGCACGTGCTCGCGCCGCGCCTGCTCTGCATGCCTCACCCCTGAACGTCTCTAGCCGCGACGCCCGTCCGCGCCCGCCGACTGCAGCCCTGGTCGTGCGCCCGTGCTTGGCCGCCATGGTCGCCGGCGCCGCGAGCCATCGTGCGTGCTCGCTCACAAACCCCCTCCCTTTCTTCTCCTCGGGTCAACCCGGCCGCCCCCGCTCATCTTGCGCGTGCAGCGCCGCCGCACTCCTCGCGCTCGCCCCTGCTCACCGCGTGCCGGCGCGCCCCCACTGCCCTGCGCACACCTACAGCCGCCGGCCACCTCTCCTCCGCCCTGCCGCCTTGTTCCGGCGGGCACCCGC
>NC_041388.1:135043518-135133754 GCF_002162155.2 Triticum dicoccoides | reverse complement strand
GTGCGCACTCCGCCGCTCGCCCCGGCCTCCTGCTCCTGCCGCCCCGCTGCTACCCCGCCTGCCGCCGCCCCCAGCGCCCGCGCGCCGTCGCCCTACGCTCGCCTCCGCCTGTTGCGGCCGGCCGACGAGCCTCGCCCCGCCGCGCCGGGCTTCGGCCCCGACGGGCACCCACGCTCGCCTTGGGTTGCCCAGCCCCCTGGTTAAAAAAACAACAAAAAAATAACTAAAATTAAATAATTAGACTAATTAATTAATTAAGGGATTAATTAACCTAATTAATGTAGCTTAATTAGCTAATTAACATGTGATTAGCTTGATGTGTCAATGACAGTAGGACCCCACCACTAATTAGACTGATTTAAACAAATTGATAAAACACATGTGACATTGACATGCGGGACCCGCACGCACTATTCACTGTGTTGACTAGTCTTCATTGACTGGGCCAACTAGGCCATCCGACCCCCCCTGGTGCACCGCTGGGTGCACTGCACCGGGTGCACCCAGCCGTTTTTCGAATTAGTTAATAAAAGCAATTTTAGAATATGTTTAAAACTTTGAAAAATCATAGGAATTAAACCGTAGCTCGGATGGAAAAACTTTGTACATGAAAGTTGCTCAGAACGACGAGACGAATCCAGAAACACGGCCCGTTCGTCCGCCATGCATCCCTAGCATAGCGAACACACAACTTTCCCCCTCTGGTTCATCTGTCCGAAAACGTAAAACACCGGGAATACTTTCCCGGATGTTTTCCTCCTTCACTGGTACGTCTAGCATCGTCATGCATTTGTCACGCTTATTGGGGCACACCTAGCATCACGCTTTGTCATGTCATGCATCGTCATGCATTTGTTTGCATTATATTTATTGTTTCTTCCCCCTCTTCTCTCGCTAGACACCGAGACCGATGCCGCTGCTACCCAGTACGACTACGGTGTTGACGACCCCTCTCTCTTGCCAGAGCAACCAGGAAAGCCCCCCCTTGATCACCAGATATCGCCTATTCTTCTCTATACTGCTTGCATTAGAGTAGTGTAGCATGTTACTGCTTTCAGTTAATCCTATACTGCTGCATAGCCTGTCCTTGCTACTACTGTTGTTACCTTTACCTGCAATCCTACATACTTAGTATAGGATGCTAGTGTTCCATCAGTGGCCCTACACTCTTGTCCGTCTGCCATGCTATACTACTGGGACGTGATCACTTCGGGAGGTGATCACGGGCATATGCTATATACTTTATACTGTTACATTACTTATGATACTGTTTGGAGTTGGGGGCTGAAGGGGCAGGTGGCTCCATCCTGGTAGAGGTGGGCCTAGGTTCCCGACGGCCCCCGACTGTTATTTTGTAGCGGAGCGATAGGGCAGGTTGAGACCACCTAGGAGAGAGGTGGGCCTGGCCCTGTTCGGCGTTCACGGATACTTAACACGCTTAACGAGATCTTGGTATTGATACGTCTCCGTCGTATCTATAATTTTTGATTGTTCCATGCCAATATTATTCAACTTTCATATACTTTTTGGCAACTTCTTATATTATTTTTGGGACTAACATATTGATCCAGTGCCCAGTGCCAGTTCCTGTCTGTTGCATGTTTTTGGTTTCGCAGGATATCCATATCAAACGGAGTCCAAACGGGATAAAAACAGACGGAGCTTATTTTTGGAAAATATGGAAAATTCGGAAGGAAAATCAACGCGAACCAGTGCCCGAGGTGGTCACGAGGCAGGGGGCGCCCCCCTTAGGGCGCGCCCCTACCCTTGTGATCCCACCGTAAGGCGGTTGACGCTCTTCTTTTGCCACAAGAAAGCTAATATTCAGAAAAAATCACGGCGAAGTTTTCAGGCCAATCGGATTTACGGATCTCCATATATATACAAAACGGTGAAACAGAGCTAGAGAGAACGCAGAAACAGAGAGAGACAGAGAGATAGATCCAATCTTGGAGGGGCTCTCGCCCCTCCCACGCCATGGGATCCAAGGACCAGAGGGGAAACCCTTCTCCCATCTAGGGAGGAGGTCAAGGAAGAAGAAGAAGAAGGGGGGCCCTCTCCCCCTTGCTTCCGGTGGCGCCGGAGCGCTGCTGGGGCCATCATCATCACCGCCATCTTCACCAACAACTTCACCGCCATCATCACCAACTCTTCCCCCCTCTATGCAGCGGTGTAACGTCTCTCTTACCCACTGTAATCTCTACTTAAACATGGTGCTCAACGCTATATATTATTTCCCAATGATGTATGGCTATCCTATGATGTTTGAGTAGATCTGTTTTGTCCTAATGGGTATTTGATGATCATGATTGGTTTGAGTTGTATGTTTTATTATTGGTGCTGTCGTATGGTGCTCTCCGTGTCGCGCAAGCATGAGGGATTCCCGCTGTAGGGTTTGCAATATGTGTATTATTTGGTTATGGTGGGTGGCGTGAGTGACAGAAGCACAGACCCGAGTAAGTAGGTTGCTTGCATATGGGATAAAGGGGACTTGATACTTTAATGCTATGGTTGGGTTTTACCTTAATGAATCTTTAGTAGTTGCAGATGCTTGCTAGAGTTCCAATCATAAGTGCATATGATCCAAGTAGAGAAAGTATGTTAGCTTATGCCTCTCCCTCAAATAAAATTGCAATAATGATTACCGGTCTAGTTATCGATTGCCTAGGGACAAATAACTTCTTGTTGACAAAAGCTCTTTACTAAAACTAATTTAGTTGTGTCTTTATCTAAACAGCACCTAGCTTTTATTTACGTGCTCTTTACTTTCTTGCAAGCTTACCCAAAAACACCTACAAAGTACTTCTAGTTTCATACTTGTTCTAGGTAAAGCGAACGTCAAGCGTGCGTAGAGTTGTATCGGTGGTCAATAGAACTTGAGGGAATATTTGTTCTACCTTTAGACCCTCGTTGGGTTCGAAACTCTTACTTATCAAAAGAGGCTACAATTGATCCCCTATACTTGTGGGTTATCAAGACCTTTTTCTGGCGCCGTTGCCGGGGAGCAATAGCGTGGGGTGAATATTCTCGTGTGTGCTTGTTTGCTTTATCACTAAGTAATTTTTATTTGCTGTTCTTAGTTGTTTTCTATCTTTAGTTATGGGTAGGAAACGCAAAATACCAAAAAAATTAGTGGTACCTACTGAACCAATGGTTGAAGAACCACTCAAAATCTATCACACTGCTAAAGCTTATTACTTGGATCATCTTTGATCCCTATGTGCTCGTGCTGAAACCCCAACTAGCTTAGTTGAGGGAAAATCTTTAGATGAGCATGCTTGCTATGTGTGACACCAAATATCTGGAAAAGGGAAAATTCTATTGGGTCAAATTCATCGTTTGCAATGCTATGCTTGGAATTTATGTTGGGAATATGATTTTACTTGTTGTTCTGAAAACCCTAAGAAACACCTTCCCTAGCAATGTGAGTTTATTGATAATGGAATCTTATCTTCGTATGCTAAGGGTGTTTATAATTACTATGATGTTCAACAAATTGAAGAATTTGTTGCTTTTAAGGGTGCTTATGAAATTGCTTCGTTGATTGAAAAGTATGATGCTACTCTTTACAAATCTGAAAATTTTGCCATACTTGAATATTGCTATGATAATTATGCTTCTAATGCCTATGTTAAACTATATATTGAGGAATACTCCACTGTCCAAGAAGAGACTAATATTTTGCAGGAGTCTATGGAAGAAGAAATTGATGAAACTGTGAGCTCATTGGATGAAAAAGATGAGGAGGAGAGCGAAGAACAAAAGGAGGAAGAGCGGATTGATCACCTGTGCCCACCTTCTAATGAGAGTAACTCTTCAACTCATACATTGTTTAATTCCCCTTCGTGCTTACCGAAGGATGATTGCTATGATGACTGTTATTATCCCATTGATTCTCTTGAAATATCCCTTTTTGATGATGCTTGCTATGCTTGTGGCCAAGATGCCAATATGAATGATGCTTATGGAGATGAACTTGCTATAGTTCCTTATGTTAAACATGAAATTGTTGCTACTGCACCCACGCATGATAGTCCTATTATCTTTTTTAATTCTCCCGATTATACTATATCAGAGAAGTTTGCACTTATTAAGGATTACATTGATGGGTTGCCTTCTACCGTTGCACATGATGATTTTGATAGATATAATATGCATGTGCTTGCTGCTCCTACTTGTAATTATTATGAGAGAGGAACTATATCTCCACCTCTCTATGTTTCCAACATGATAAAATTGCAAGAAACTGTTTATACTATGCACTGGCCTTTACTTTGTGTGCATGAATTGTTCTTTTATGACATGCCGATGCATAGGAAGAGAGTTAGACTTCATCATTACATGATATATGTTACCTTGTGCTTACCACTAAATTACAAATCATTGTTGATTCAAATTGGCTTTGATATACCTTGGGATCCGGGTGGATTCACTACTTGAGCACTACATGCCTAGCTTAATGGCTTTAAAGAAAGCGCTGCCAGAGAGACAACTCGGAAGTTTTAGAGAGTCATTTATTTCTGTTGAGTGCTTTTATATAGTTTTAAAACAACAAAAATAAAGAGGGGAACCCAAAACTTTTTCAAAAAGTGAAAGTGAAAGTTATATTACAATAGACACAATGCAAAAACAAAATATGAATTGGTTTTCAATAGTACCTAGAGTAGTGATTTGCTTTATTATACTAACGAATCTTACCGAGTTTTCTATTGAAGTTTTGTGTGGATGAAGTGTTCGATGATCGAGAAGGTTTCGATGTGAGAAGAAGAAAGAGAGGCAAGAGCTCAAGCTTGGGGATGCCCGAGGCACCCCAAGTAAATATTCAAGGAGACTCAAGCGTCTAAGCTTGGGGATGCTGGGGAGGCATCCCCTCTTTCTTCAACAAGTATCGGCATGTTTTCGGATTCGTTTCGTTCATGCGATATGTGCAAGTCTTGGAGCGTCTTTTGCATTTAGGTTTTTATTTTTTTATGCACAATGATGGTATGAGATGGTCTTTGGTTGATTTATAGAATGCTCTTTACACTTCACTTATATCTTTTGAGTATGGCTTTATAGAATGCTTCATGTGCTTCACTTATATCATTTGAAGTTTGGATTGCCTGTTTCTCTTCACTTAGACAACCGCCATTTGTAGAATGCTCTTTTGCTTCACTTATATTTGTTAGAGAGTGGGCATATCTTTTGTAGAAAGAATTAAACTCTCTTGCTTCACTTATATCTATTTAGAGAGATGACAGGAACTAGTCATTCACATGGTTAGTCATAAAATCCTACATAAACTTGTAGATCGCTGAATATGATATGTTTGATTCCTTGCAATAGTTTTGCGATATAAAGACGGTGATATTAGAGTCATGCTAGTCGAGTAATTGTGAAATTGAGAAATACTTGTGTTGAGGTTTGCAAGTCCCGTAGCATGCACGTATGGTGAACCGTTATGTAACGAAGTCGGAGCATGAGGTGTTTATTGATTGTCTTCCTTATGAGTGGCGGTCGGGGACGTGCGATGGTCTTTTCCTACCAATCTATCCCCCTAGGAGCATGCGTGTAGTACTTTGTTTTGATGACTAATAGATTTTTGCAATAAGTATGTGTGTTCTTTATGACTAATGTTGAGCTTTGGGTGTTAGAACTCGAGGCGGGGGAAGGATTCGATTGAGCACGGGAGGGAAAAAAGAAAAAGCCTTGTCCCTTTATAAAGGGGATGAATATTAGGCGTCCTCCTCGTGGCCGTTCGAGACTTACCTAAGATCTAGGAGTCATACCAACAGGCACGGTTGGGTTACCCACGTTTGTATTGATGAGAATCCTGTGACAAGGGGAACACGATCTCTGCTTTGACAAGACGTGTCAAGAAACCGCCTCGCGTTGTGTGCGAGGCTGGTTAAAGAAAAATGGTTCAAATAATTACTGGGCCGTGGCGTGATGTCATGCCGCCAAAACATGTCAGCAGATTAGATTTGTGTAAATATTATTCTCTCTACGGTGGTATGTGGAACTTGTTTTGCAGAGCCGGACACTATCCTCGTGTTCAAAATCTTCTATGAAGTATTCGGAGGAGGAACCCGCCTTGCAATGCCGAAGACAATCTACGCACCGGACTCATCGTCATTGAAGCCTAGTTCAGGGGCTACTGAGGGAGTCCTGGATTAGGGGGTATCCGGACAGCCAGACTATTGGACTATGAAGATACAAGATTGAAGACTTCATCCAGTGTACGGATGGGACTCTACTTGGCGTGGAAGGCAAGCTAGGCAATACGGATATGCATATCTCCTCCTTTGTAACCGACCTTGTGTAACCCTAGATGAGGGATTCCTGGATTAGGGGGTCTCCGGATAGCCAGACTATCTCCACTGGCCGGACTATTAGACTATGAAGATACAGGATTGAAGACTTCGTCTCGTGTCCGGATGGGACTCTACTTGGCATGGAAGGCAAGCTAGGCGATACGGATATGTATATCTCCTCCTTTGTAACCGACCTTGTGTAACCCTGACCTCTCCGGTGCCTATATAAACTGGAGGGATTTAGTCCGTAGGACAACATACTATCATACCATAGGCTAGCTTCTAGGGTTTAGCCTCTCTGATCTCGTGGTAGATCTACTCTTGTACTACCCATATCATCAATATTAATCAAGCAGGACGTAGGGTTTTACCTCCATCAAGAGGGCCCGAACCTGGGTAAAACATTGTGTCCCCTGCCTCCTGTTACCATCCGGCCTAGACGCACAGTTCGGGACCCCCTACCCGTGATCCGCCGGTTTTGACACCGACATTGGTGCTTTCATTGAGAGTTCCTCTATGCCATCGCCCGAAGAAAGGATGTCTCGTATCATATTTAAAGACGGTACTACTGTTGGGGGAGCTTTGGCTGTCGGCCAGACTTTCTGGTTAGGTGGGTTCATCATGACCGCCCATTCAGCCGCCACACCGACAATGAACTCTCGGGTCATCGAAAACAGCCTCCACGTCAAATCAGCACTCGCCGAACAGATGGATCCAATGGAGCTCTCCTCCTTAAACGAGCTCTTGGATCGTATTGCCGCCTTGGGAGTCGCTACGGACTATGATCGGATTGGGCTTAAACCCGATCAAAGGGAGATTAACTCTCCACCGGTCACCCATCATATTGCAGTGGTGGAGGAACAATGCGGCGACTTTTCCTCTATCCTGAGGACCAAATATGTCCAGATTCCCGAGCTCTCCGAGCCGGACGCCCGTTCGCAGGAGGACAACATCCAAGTCCTAAACTTAGAGTCAGACCGCGGTCCAGGATTAGCGGGTAACACCCCGGAACCGGAACTTCCAAAATTGGAAACTCCTTGGCCCCTGGATCCCAGATCGGGTAGGGGTTCGGATCTAATTCCACCCACCCACCCACACACAAGCGATCTTTCCCATATCAGGCAAGAGCCTCACGAAACAGTACATCATTACTGGGCCAGATTCCTTCTTGCAATGAACAAGGTTAAGGACTGTCGCGAGGAAGACACAATTTTATTTTTCTACAATAATTGCACGGACAAGGGAATCCTTAACGCCATAAATCGCCGTGAGATAACACGCTTCGCTGATTTGGCGTCCATAGTACGAAAGTACTATGCGATGGAGAGTGCCTGGAAAACCGAAAGGAGTTTTTGGGATAATCCGACCTTGAACACAAACCTAGTCCAAAATAAAAGGGTGCATTATCAAAATACACCCGGATCAACTACTAAAAAGCAAAAACCCTTTACAGGGCAAGGAACCGTGCTGGAGGGATGGCTCAACGTACCCTACAAAATTCATAGTACGACGGATATAATACCAACCCACAGCCTTAGAGCATGTTGGATACTTCGGCAGGTAGCCAAAAGTGGTGAGGATCTTCTTATCCCACATACCACAGAGCACCATCCAGCGGATAACAATACGGTGTTAACAGTGTTCGAGACCTTTGCGTCAAATAATAGGCGCAAGCGAACACTCCGCAGCATGGCCGAAATCTGCCACGTAGCAGCAATAAATCCATGGAGTGACACGGCTATTACCTTCAATGCCAGTGATGAACCCAAATTCCAAACAGCCCGAGCACCAGCCGCACTGGTCCTCAGTCCAATCGTGGATGGCTTTCGACTCACCAAAGTACTCATGGACGGCGGCAGCGGACTAAACCTCATCTATGAGGAAACTCTTCAAAAGATGGAAATAGACTGGAACTGCATCGAGCAAAGTAGCACAACCTTTAGAGGAATTATCCCCAACAGGGAAGCATGCTATGCTGGGAAAATCACACTAGATGTGGTATTCGGCACGCAGGACAATTACAGGTCCGAAGAAATTACATTCCAAGTGGCCCCGTTCAGCAGCGGCTATCACGCTCTTTTAGGACGGGAGGCGTTCACAATCTTCCAAGCCGTACCCCATTATGGGTACATGAAGCTTAAAATGCCCGGGCCCAACGGAATCATCACTCTCGCCAGTGATCCGGACATAGCACTCCACGCCAAAAACAAAACAGCGGCATTGGCCCTCGAGGCACTATCCGAAGCCCTCTCGGCCCAGGAGTTAACCACGCTACGCTCCACAGTGGACAGGGGCGATGTGATACTCGACAAGAGATCCAAGTCCACATCTTTTAAACCAGCGGATGAAATAGTCAAATTCCAAGTCCACCCAACGGACCCTACCAAAACAGCCTCCATCGGGGCACAGTTAAACCCCGCCGTGGACGCCGCACTACGAGAGTTCCTGCGCGAGAACTGGGACATATTCGCCTGGCATCCGTCAGACATGCCAGGAATCCCACGCAGGCTGGCCGAGCATAGCCTCAATATCATAAAGGGATTCAAGTGGGTCAAGCAAGATCTTCGGCGTTTCTCCAAACCTAAAAGACAAGCCATGGGAGAAGAACTAGCCAAGTTATTGGAAGCCGGATTCATCAGAGAAATACAACATCCGGACTGGCTAGCAAACCTGGTGATGGTACCAAAGAAGGACAAATCCTGGCGCCTTTGCGTCGATTTCAAAGACCTCAATAAAGCTTGCCCAAAGGATCCCTTCCCCCTCCCAATCATCGATCAAATCATTGACGCTACCGCAGGACACGAGTCATTGTGTTTCCTCGATGCATACTCCGGTTACCACCAAATCAAGATGGCGGAGTCCGACCAAGCCGCAATGGCATTCATCACACCACACGGTCCCTTCTGTTTCAACACAATGCCTTTTGGGCTCAAAAACACCGACGCAACATATCAGCGCATGATTTAGACATGCCTGGAGAAACAAATTGGCAAAACAGTAGAGGCATACGTAGACAATGTGGTCGTCAAAACCAAACACGTCGACTCTCTGATAGACGACTTGAGGCTCACATTCGACAACCTCCGAACATATGACATCAAGCTCAATCCAGAAAAATGTGTCTTCGGCGTCCCAGCCGGAAAGCTCCTAGGATTCATTGTCTCCAGTAGAGGTATTAAAGATAATCCGGCCAAAATCCGAGCGTTGTCACAGTTGGCTACCCCAACAGACCTCAAACAAATCTAGAAGTTTACTGGATGTGTGGCGGCTCTAAGCCGCTTTATCTCCCGCTTAGGAGAAAAAGCTTTACCCCTTTATCGCCTCCTTCGGCACACCAAACACTTCGAGTGGACGGACGCGGCCACAACCGGATTGGAAGAAATAAAGGCCATCCTGGCAACCAACCCGATCCTGGCCACGCCAAACATCGGCGAACCAATGCTATTGTACATTGCGGCAACTCATCAAGTTGTAAGCGCGGTGCTCGTTGTCGAACGGGAAACAGACGGACACAAATTCCCTCTCAAAAGCCGGTATACTATGTATCCACTGTCCTCACTCCATGCAAATCACGGTACCCGCATTACCAAAAATAGCATATGCGGTATTCATGGCATCACGGAAACTGTGACACTACTTTCAAGAGTGTTCGATTACAGTAGCCTCGGAAGTGCCACTTAATGATATTATCAACAACCGCGACACTACGGGCCGGATTGCCAAATGGGCCATTGAGCTCCTCCCATTCGACATAACATATAAACCTCGCCGAGCCATTAAATCGCAAGTACTGGCTGACTTCGTCGCCGAATGGACAGAGGCCGAACTCCCTAAAGAGTACGACGCATACTCCAATTGGATCATGCACTTCGACGGTTCTAAAATGCTGGCCGGTCTAGGGGATGGCGTCGTTCTGACGTCCCCAACCGGAGATACCGTTCGATACATACTACAAATACTATATACAGACTCCAACAACGCAGCCGAATACGAAGCTTTGTTGCATGGTCTTCGGATGGCAGTCTCCATGGGCATTCAACGCCTGGAGGTGCACGGGGATTCAAACCTTGCAATATCCCAAATATATGGAGATTTTGACGCCAAGGATCTGAAAATGGCGGCCTATCGAAACGCCGTCCTAAAAATGTCAGCTCGGTTCGAGGGACTCGAATTTCACCATGTGGCTCGGGAAAACAATCAGGCGGCGGACATCCTCGCCCGCATCGGCGCAAAACGCGACGCGATCCCCCCAACATATTTTTGGAAAGGCTTTTCAAGCCATCCTTAGTATGGGAAGGGGACACCGGTAACAACAATCCGGACCCGGCCAAAACACCCGATACCGAACTCTCTGACACAATCAGAGGCTCCGCCACCGAAATAACACCTTCAGCCCACGAAATAATGGCCATTATTGCCCCGTGGACAGAACCATTCCTGGCCTACCTAACCAGACAGGAACTTCCGGAGGACCAAAATGAGGCACGCTGCATAGTGCGGCGATCCAAGGCCTACAGGGTCCATGAGGGAGAATTGTACAAGAAAAGCACTACCGGAGTCCTTCAAAGGTGCATCTTCGAAGAGGAAGGGAGGAATCTTTTGGCAGAAATTCACGTCGGACTCGGCGGTCATCACGCCGCAGCCCGGGCTCTTGTAAGCAAGGCCTTCCGTACAGGATTCTATTGGCCAACGGCCTGGGCAGATGCACAGGACTTGGTCCAACGTTGCGCCGGTTGCCAGCTCTTTGCAAATCAAAGCCACATGCCACCCACCGCTCTCCAAACAATCCCCATTACATGGCCCTTTGCGGTCTGGGGGCTTGACATGGTTGGACTCCTTAAAGGGGGAACCCACAAGAAAAAGTACTTATTGATCATGGTGGATAAATTCACCAAATGGATAGAGGCCAAACCGGTTAAAACAGCCGAATCCGGACCGGTGATAGATTTCATATCCGGGGTTGTACACCGTTACGGCATCCCCCACAGCATCATCACAGATAATGGCATGAACTTCACGGCCAACGAGGTAAAACTCTGGTGCAGCAAAATGGGCATCAAGCTCGATTATGCCTTAGTCTATCACCCACAAACCAACGGTCAAGTCGAGCGAGCAAACGGTCTTATAATGAGCGGCATTAAACCTAGACTAGTGCGTTCCTTAACGGAGTATGACACGCACTGGGTAGAGGAGCTCGACTCCGTACTCTGGGGGCTGCGGACCACGCCGAATCATAGTACCGGATATACACCCTTCTTTATGTTGTACGGCGCAGAGGCAATCTTGCCCTGCGACATAATTCATGACTCACCTAGAGTGCGCATGTACGAAGAAAGAGAAGCCGAGCTCGATCGGCAGGATAGTCTGGACACCTTGGAGGAGGAGCGCGACGTAGCCAAAGCCCGTTCCGCATTTTATCAGCAACAGGCTCGCAGATACCAAAGCAGAGAAGTACGGGCCAAAACTTATAACATTGGCGAACTAGTTCTACGCCTGCCGGATAAGAAGAAGAACAAGCTCGAGCCCAAATGGGAAGGTCCCTTCATTATTGACCAAGTTCTGACCGGTGGAGCGTACCGACTACGGGAGGCATCGACTAGTCGAATCGAGCCAAACCCATGGAACGCGGCCAGGCTCCGAAGATTCTACGCCTAGCACCGGACTCTATGTTAGTCCCCTCCCTTTGCCCATTTTTCACAAATATATTATCTGTCTTGTTTTCCTTTCTTTCTTTCCTTTCTTATTTCTCTAAGCCTTCAAAGGTAACCTTGTGCCTTGCTTGCACACCACATATGCGCTAGCCGCACTCTTCATACCTGGGGGCTTCTTTCACAGAAGCTTAAATTATTTATCTGGGCTTCCTACCCAGCACATGTGTTATACTTCCGCATGTACCTTTTTTTCACCATTATATGCATCGATATGACTTAAGTTTTGGCCAAGCTGGGTTGCCTGGCTCTTGTATTTATGCCCTATGTTCCCGTTAATTAGGCTAGGGCATAAGGGGAGCACCTCTGCGATTGTTACCGCCAGGTCAGCCGGATGTGTACCTTAGACTGGGTGAAGCCGAAAGCTAGCGTTCTTAAGGGAATATTCAGTCGGTGAACGAAAGATGATTTTTATTTTTCATATCTGCCCCAGATGTTTTTCCTGCGTTTCCTATCACAGTCCAGACATGCACTTTAGGGCATGCTTACCCAGGGAAAGGAACCCTTAACGGAACTATTCTCCCTGGAAGATGTTTCTTGCTACCCATGCAATATAACATAACTAGTTGGGCACTTGTCTGATAAAGCACTCATGACCCCTATGCCTGGTCTCCACGCATACCCCTATTCTTATATAACTGAGCGGGTATTCGGATACACTCCGGACTATTAGGCCCGGAGGCTGAAGCGAAAAGGTCCGCAATGACAAATGATCTACAATTCGGCTAGAAGGCATTATACATGTCACTTTAAATACATAGTCATGCATACTGACTAAATTATTCCTCTATACCATCCAACAGGCGGTCTAGCTTACAATCCTGTTGGGAATACTTGGCGGCTAATTCTACTTGCCCATACACTAAGCTAACGGGAATCTCTTTTCCGTCGGGTCCCACAGGTCCGACCTCGGCCATGTGATTTGGGTCTGCTCTGGTATACCGCGTCTTCACCATGGCCCAGGCTTCTCTGGCACCCTGTCGGCAGGCTGATATCTTCCATAATCAGAAGCGCCCCCGCACTCCTTTAAGCTTCTCCGCAAGCTCTGCAACGCCCTCGGGCAGGGAGACGTAAGGCCACAAGGCCAGAGCAACACCCTGCATCACCTGCCGAACTTGTTCATGCAGATGTGATAGCTCAGACAGAAGGTCACCCGCAGACCCAAGCATTTCCTCCGCAGAATGACCCGTCAGCATACCTACAGACATAACACTGTTAGTCGGCTTCTTCACCAAATACCTTTAAAGGATTCGCTCAAGCACTTACTGAAAATGCCGCGCCGAAGCCTCTTATTCTCCTTCTCGGAGTCTGCAAGCTGGCCCCGAATGTCTTTCAATTCCATGTTCAGCTTTATATTGGCGTCTTGGAGATTGTTTTTCTCCCGCCTCACCTCCGTCAGCATGCGTTTACTAGCCTCTAGCTTCCGCACAATATGCTGGTCCTCCGGATTCTCTCCGGACTCATCTGCAAAATCTATTGATTATGCTGGTCCTCTGGATTCTCTCCGGATTCTCTCCGGACTCATCTGCAAAATCCATGGATTATACGCACTCTCACCCTTCCATCATTGCTAGCCTTTTCGGTACCGTGCATTGCCCTTTCTCACCTCGAGAGTTGGTGCAAACTTCGCCGGTGCATCCAAACCCCGTGATATGATATGCTCTGTCACACATAAGCCTCATTATATCTTCCTCAAAACAGCCACCATACCTACCTATCATGGCATTTCCATAGCCATTCCGAGATATATTGCCATGCAACTTCCATCATCATCATATACATGACTTGAGCATTTATCGTCATATTGCTTTGCATGATCGTAAGATAGCTAGCATGATGTTTTCATGGCTTGCCCGTTTTTTGATGTCATTGCTACGCTAGATCATTGCACATCCCGGTACACCGCCGGAGGCATTCATATAGAGTCATATCTTTGTTCTAGATATCGAGTTGTAATATTGAGTTGTAAGTAAATAAAAGTGTGATGATCATCATTATTAGGACATTGCCCCAGTGAGGAAAGGATCATGGAGACTATGATTCCCCCACAAGTCGGGATGAGACTCCGGACAAAAAAAGGCCATAAAAAAGAGAAGGCCCAAAAAAATAGAAAAGAAAAAAAATGAGAGAAAAAGAGAGAAGGGGCAATGTTACTATCCTTTTTCCACACTTGTGCTTCAAAGTAGCACCATGTTCTTCATATAGAGAGTCTCTTGAGTTATCACTTTCATATACTAGTGGGAATTTTCATTATAGAACTTGGCTTATATATTCCAACGATGGGCTTCCTCAAATGCCCTAGGTCTTCATGAGCAAGCAAGTTGGATGCACACCCACTTAGTTTCAGTTTGAGCTTTCATATACTTATAGCTCTAGTGCATCCGTTGCATGGCAATCCCTACTCCTCACATTGATATCTATTAATGGGCATCTCCATAGCCCGTTGATACGCCTAGTTGATGTGAGACTTTCTTCCTTTTTTGTCTTCTCCACATAACCCCCATCATCATATTCTATTCCACCTATAGTGCTATGTCCATGGCTCACGCTCATGTATTGCGTGAAAGTTGAAAAGGTTTGAGAACGTCAAAAGAATGAAACAATTTCTTGGCTTGTCATCGGGGTTGTGCATGATGTGAATGCTTTGTGTGGTGAAGATGGACCATAGCCAGACTATATGATTTTGTAGGGATGAGCTTTCTTTGGCTATGTTATTTCAATAATACATAATTGGTTGGTTGGTATGCTTGAAGTATTATTATTTTTATGTCAAAGGATAGACTATTGCTTTGAATCACTCGTGTCTTAATATTCATGCCATGATTAGACATATGATCAAGATTATGCTAGGTAGCATTCCACATCAAAAATTATCTTTTTTATCATTTACCTACTCGAGGACGAGCAGGAATTAAGCTGGGGATGCTGATACGTCTCCGTCGTATCTATAATTTTTGATTGTTCCATGCCAATATTATTCAACTGTCATATACTTTTTGGCAACTTTTTATATTATTTTTGGGACTAACATATTGTTCCAGTGCCCAGTGCCAGTTCCTGTCTGTTGCATGTTTTTGGTTTCACAGAATATCCATATCAAACAGAGTCCAAACGGGATAAAAACGAACGGAGCTTATTTTTGGAAAATATGGAAAATTCGGAAGGAAAATCAACGCGAACCAGTGCCCGAGGTGGTCACGAGGCAGGGGGCGCGCCCCCCCTTAGGGCGCGCCCCTACCCTCGTGAGCCCACCATAAGGCGGCTGACGCTCTTCTTTTGCCGCAAGAAACTAATATTCGGAAAAAAATCACGGCGAAGGTTTCAGGCCAATCGGAGTTACGGATCTCCATATATATACGAAACGATGAAACAGAGCCAGAGAGAACGTAGAAATAGAGAGAGACAGAGAGATAGATCCAATCTCGGAGGGGCTCTCGCCCCTCCCACGCCATGGGAGCCAAGGACCAGACGGGAAACCCTTCTCCCATCTAGGGAGGAGGTCAAGGAAGAAGAAGGGGGGGCCCTCTCCCCCTTGCTTCCGGTGGCGCCAGAGCGCTGCCGGGGCCATCATCATCACCGTGATCTTCACCAACAACTTCACCGCCATCATCACCAACTCTTCCCCCCTCTATGCAGCGGTGTAACCTCTCTCTTACCCGCTGTAATCTCTACTTAAACATGATGCTCAACGCTATATATTATTTCCCAATGATGTATAGCTATCCTATGATGTTTGAGTAGATCTGTTTTGTCCTAATGGCTATTTGATGATCGTGATTGGTTTGAGTTGTATGTTTTATTATTGGTGTTGTCCTATGGTGCTCTTCGTGTCGCGCAAGCGTGAGGGATTCCCGCTGTAGGGTTTGCAATATGCTTATGATTTGGTTATGGTGGGTGGCGTGAGTGACAGAAGCACAGACCCGAGTAAGTAGGTTGTTTGCGTATGTGATAAAGGGGACTTGATACTTTAATGCTATGGTTGGGTTTTACCTTAATGAATCTTTAGTAGTTGCGGATGCTTGCTAGAGTTCCAATCATAAGTGCATATGATCCAAGTAGAGAAAGTATGTTAGCTTATGCCTCTCCCTCAAATAAAATTGCAATAATGATTACCGATCTAGTTATCGATTGCCTAGGGACAAATAACCTTCTTGTTGACAAAAGCTCTTTACTAAAACTAATTTAGTTGTGTCTTTATCTAAACAGCCCCTAGCTTTTATTTACGTGCTCTTTACTTTCTTGCAAGCTTACCCAAAAACACCTACAAAGTACTTCTAGTTTCATACTTGTTCTAGGTAAAGCGAACATCAAGTGTGCGTAGAGTTGTATCAGTGGTCGATAGAACTTGAGGGAATATTTGTTCTACCTTTAGCTCCTCGTTGGGTTCAACAATCTTACTTATCGAAAGAGGCTACAATTGATCCCATATACTTGTGGGTTATCAGGTATTTGATCTGAGTCTGGCTACTGGCCTATACACACTAACCATCTACGCGGGGACAGTTATGGGCACTCAACGTTTTGGTATCAGCCGAAGCCTTCGTGACGTCAACGACTGAGCGGCGCGCGCCGGATTGGAACGTAAGCCTGCTCTTGTATTAAGGGGGCTAGTTCTGCTTCCGGCCGCGTACGCAACATGCAGGTGTGCAATGGGTGATGGGCCCAGACCCCTGCGCCATAGGATTTAGACCGGCGTGTTGACCTCTCTGTTGTGCCTAGGTAGGGCTGCGATGTGTTGATCTTCTGAGGTCGGGCATGACCCATGAAAGTGTGTCCGGCCAAATGGGATCGAGCGTGTTGGGTTATGTGGTGCACTCCTGCAGGGAAGTTAATCTATTCGAATAGTCGTGATCTTCGGTAACAGGACGACTTGGAGTTGTACCTTGACCTTATGACAACTAGAACTGGATACTTAATAAAACACACCCTTCCAAGTGCCATATATAACCCGGTGATCACTCTCTAACAGGGCAACAAGGGGAGGATCGCCGGGTAGGATTATGCTATGCGATGCTACTTGGAGGACTTCAGTCTACTCTCTTCTACATGCTGCAAGACGGAGGCTGCCAGAAGTGTAGTCTTCGACAGGATTAGCTACCCCCCTCTTATTCTGGCTTTCTGTAGTTCAGTCCACCGATATTGCCTCTTTACACATATACCCATGCATATGTAGTGTAGATCCTTGCTTGTGAGTACTTTGGATGAGTACTCATGGTTGCTTTCTCCTTCTTTCCCCCTATCCCTTCTACCTGGTTGTCGCAACCAGATGTTGGAGCCCAGGATCCAGACGCCACCATTGACGACGACTCCTACTACACCGGAGGTGCCTACTACTACGTGCAGCCCACTGATGACGACCGGGAGTAGTTAGGAGGATCCCAGGCAGGAGGCATGCGCCTCTTTCGATCTATATCCCAGTTTGTGCTAGCCTTCTTAAGGCAAACTTGTTTAACTTATGTTTGTACTCAGATATTATTGCTTCCACTGACTTGTCTATGATCGAGCTCTTGTATTCGAGCCCTCGAGGCCCCTGGCTTGTAATATGATGCTTGTATGACTTATTTTTATTTGTAGAGTTGTGTTGTGATATCTTCCCGTGAGTCCCTGATCTTGATCGTACATGTTTGCATGTATGATTAGTGTACGATTGAATCGGGGGCGTCACCAGTTGGTATCAGAGCCGACTGCCTGTAGGAATCCCTCTAGTCATGGCAAAACTTTTACTAACATGGTTGTGTGGCTTACGACCCCACGTCGCCATTGGGTGGTATTAGAATCTTTTACTCCTTGATCTTTACTCTGGGACTCTAATCTCTCCCCTATTCGGGTTAAATGATTTTGCTAAAAAGACTAACTTTAGGTTCTCGAAAGACTTTCTCCCGGAGACCCCCTCACTCCAGATGACCGTCTGCTGCACCAGAAGAATCTGAAGATACTCTCCGATGTTCTCTTGAGACTTTAAGGCGTCGCTTTTGCAATTCCCTTCCATCGATAAACCCCTATGGATAACGACGTATACTCGTCATTCATACAATGTTTCCCAGTTGATCTTGTTATTACAAGATACCCCAAAATTCTCTCTGTTGTTCCGAGAATTCTTTGAGCTTACTGCCTTGTTGTTCTTTGTCACCTGAATACCCCTACGGATAATTCTCGCACTTACCGAGTATCCGCTCATCCCCAGTTGATTCAAGTATTTCACAAAAGTGTTCAAAATACCATTTGATCTTCCGAAAATCCTCAGGAGCCTTTATGCTCTTGAAATTCTTGCTTACTTGCATTATGATTAATTTTAAGTCTGGTAATCTTATTGCCTTCCTTTGTTATTATCATTTTGAGTTCCTTGATTCAATATGTTGCGAATGCTCGCGATCATCAGTAGAATACTAGAATTCTTCCTTTTGGCTCAGACGTCATTCCAGGTCTGAGCTGGTTCTTGCCAATCATATTGTCGTCAAATTGTGCCCCTAAGACTATTCAACCTATCCATCCTTGATCAGAGTGTCTACTTCTGATCCTTCGATTTGGATTCATAATTCCTTTGCATTTATGCTTCGAATTATTCAGATGATTCTATAACCTGATGCATTTGCATTCTTTCCTTTTTGGTTGAGTACCGATACTCACATCAGATCCTTTGTGGACCATCAAGTCCTTTGTTGGATTATTATCCGACAGTGTCCTTCATATTCAAATAAACTTGTGAGCCTTTCCACGGATATATAAAGCCTTTGGTAAATTGTATCCTCTGTTTTCTCAACCATGCTCTGTTTTCGAGTTGGTGGTATTTACCATTGAAGCTTGTGGTATATGTTTCCACGATACCCTGGTGGGTTGAACCTATGCCTTCCTTAATATGTGTGAACTCAAAAGTTTTTACGAGTCATACACTTCTGGTATTTTGCCAGATAAAAATTTCAACAAACTACAACTTCCTCGAAGGTGAGAAGTGAATGAAAGGTTATGCATTGGAGAAGTGGGAGTCGACCTTGAACTTTGTGTTCATGCCCATGGACACGATGTAGATCTTATCATTAAAGCTTATCTTAAATTAATTATTCCCTTGGTATAAGTCATCTTATATCTGGGATCTAGCCTTTTGCAATCCGACCACGTTCTCCTTTAAATACCTTTTCTCGTGCAAGTTTAAGCACTTCTCTTCTGCAGAGTAATACCCCAGTCCAACCTCTACCTTGATTTGTCGTTGAGTATTACCCCCTGGTATCTCGAGATTATCACGGAACTGCATAACTTCTTATGAGTTCTTCTTCAAGTATTATTTCTCACTGATTCCAAAATTTTCCCTGGGTTCTGAGTTGTTTGACCCTTAAGGACACCGATAGTGAATCGAGTCTGTACTCCGATTCAATAACTATAAGTAATTTTCATTACTTACGAGTTTAATAATCCTTCAAGTCATTCCTAGACCGGTTGGCTATATCATTATTGTGCTAAATTTTAACTGTGCTACCTGGTCCTTCTTCTCCGAGCAAAATTTTCGAAGATGACCTAATCTTACGTCGATCTTCGTCGTCATATCATTTCTACTGGAACAACAAACTTGATTTCGAGTTTGTGGCGTACCCTTGGTTCCCATAACTTATCGCTGCATCATCATTTGACTTGATGTCATCGCCGACCGAATTACATCTTCATGAAACCTCTCGACAAATGTGTCGTGGTCATCATCAACATCCCGAGCTCTTCCAAGATATATATCGAATTCTTGATGAGAAATACCATCCTCGCCCCTCAATGGTTTGTGTTTCACCGACCACTTTATTGCCTTCCGTTCAACACAAACTTATTCGTGTTTTGTGTTATACCTTGAGATCCTTGCTATCCTGCATTTGTTCTTCTTTACCTTGGAATATTACCACCTTTTATTCAAGAATGTTGTGGAAATTTTACCACCTCTTGAGAATTCTTGATATAGTAATATCTCTCGCCTTTTGCGTTCATTTCTTGGTCTCCGTGTTGTTTCTAACCGGAATACTAACAAATGGTCTGTGATGTGTAAATTCTAAACTTCTAGCAACCCTATTGCTTTGAAGTTATTGGTCTACAGTTTCATTCTAAGTCTATTGCTTATTGAATCATCATTCGAACATTGATCGTGCTACCTAGTCCAGATTCCTGGGTGCACCCTTCTATCATTGTTCAGTTGTGTATGTTTGCCTCGAGCATACATCATTATATCATTTGATCTGACAAATGATATTTCCTTGTTCACATAATTGTGGAAATCCATCCTTTGGAAATCTCGATGATTTGTTGCTGAGCCTATCAGCCACCTCCTCACCTCCTCATCCTCTCCTTGGTTTACTGATGAACTCTTGTTTCAGAGCTCACTTCCATAGATCATTTCTGAGAATCTCACAATGTCATCTCGTCAAATTGTGTTGCACCTTTTCTTCTCATGATTCCTGAGTCTGAGGTATCCTGACACCAATCAGATCTGAAACTCGGTCAGATATGATGGTTGGAACATATTTCCAGGAGTAATAACATCTTTACATGACTAGGTAAGGTGATGTCATGCCTAGCACACCTGGCCGGAGCACCTAGTGTTATAGTTTCCTTTTCTGCAAGGTTATCCATTCTTCCATGAGGAAATTGTAAGACTTATTCTACAAATTGTTCCTGATGGATCCTTTGAGTATCCAAAGTCTGACCTTTGCTTGAATACCACGCCAACGCTATCTCGAAGCAGGTATGTGGTACTCCAATTTTCAACAAAGAACATTTGAAGCCCAATGCTAAATGTTTCTCACTCAATTATCCAAACACCATTGTATGGGTAATGTCATGAAATTTCTCTCACCTTACCTAAAGAGTTTTCTACATTATATCCTTTCATGGATATCATGCTTTGCTTGTCCTTGGGAAGGATATACCCTTGAAATATGTGTTTAGACACATTTTCCTTTCCATTGTTCTGTTTAAACCTTCTTGTAATCTATATTATATAAGCAGTCACCTCGTTGTACCACTCTGTCAGTAAGACCCTGTTACTATTGTTGGTGATATTTCGGTAACCGCCGATGGACGAGAACTTTGCCTATTGGTCCGCCTCGTTTCAATGAGCAGGAAAATGGTTCTCTTCGTCTCTCGCCCTTGGTACCGACGTTGTTGCCGACATAAATGATAGGCTATCCTCTACCATGCCTTTCTACCATGACCGTGTAATATGTCGGCGTCCTTCCTACTTTTGAACCACATGGTGGGCCCATAACCCATAGTTCCACAGGATCGAAACCTGACTCTCCTGTGCAACCCTATTTCTAAAGTTATTCCTCATGCTTGGCTTCGTGTGTAATTCACGAGCCACCTTCCCTGTGATCACCAATTCTGGTATTAAACACAATACTTATTTCCGTTGCTTTGAACCCCTTTCACGCCCCGTTTCAGGCATCGAACGATTGCTTACCCGCTCAAAACTTCCCATGATACCTCCTTACTTTGCTCTCGATAATTTCTTAAGTTTCAATTCGAGAGTTACTTTCCGCCACCTTCCCCGATGTTATTGACCAGATAGTCAACCTTGCAGAGGTCCGTTCTCTTGAAATACCCACCCCTTTAATTTTTCGTAAGTACGATGGAGTTCTCAAAGAAACGATAATGACTTCATCCTGATGGCATGAAACAGAGGATTGAAGACATCAATGAAATGGATCAAATTCTTCGAGAAGAGCAACCAAGACGGAGAAGATTCGTTAGAATTTCGTAACCAGATCTTTCCCCCTTACTCCACCTCTTAAAATCTCGGGACGAGATTTCTTGTAGTGGAGGAGTTTTGTAACGCCCGTGTAATCAAGCTACAATAATTCCATGCTAATGGTGCCACGTCACCACGGTTACTGTTACTAATCTACCGTTAGTCCAAAACCGAGTAAAATTCAAATTTAAAATGCAAGTCAAATAATTTAAAACTTCAAAAGTAAAATAAAAATGTTGGTGGTGTTGCCAATATTCACTAAGGATTTATCATGTAGATATCAACATCATTTGAATTCACAAAATACCCTAGGAATTAAGACAGTGGACCAACATCAAATTAATTGGCCTTTTCAATTTCTAAAAATACTTCAACAGTTAAAAATGCTCTAAAACTTTTTGTGACACCCCACCATATTGTAAATAAATTATGTTCTAAGTTTCGTGTTTAGAAAAATTCAATGGGTATCTCAAACTATTGCAAAACAGTAAAGAAAATAGGAAATGGTCAAATAAAAAGAAAAATGAAACCAGATAGAAAATTAGGGAAAACCTATCTACTATTGGACTGGACCTCAAGTGCACAGGGAGGCCCAGCCCAACTATGGGTTACCTCCCACCTTCGCTACAGTGTAGGAAGTAGGCGTGGAGGCCATCCGACATGGCCACCGGCCACACGCCGGCCATCCAGCGGACTTCCCCTGTCCCAGATGCCTACAAGGCCTTCCCCGCGCCCCTACCCGAAACCCTAACCCTCTCATTCTCTCCCCCTCACGTCGTTTCTCTCCTCCCCGCCTGCGTCCGAGCTCAACTGAACCCCATCGTCGCCGTCGCGTCGTCGTTGCCGTGACCACTGGCCAGCCCTCGCTGTCGTGAGACGCCCAGGGGGACCACCGTCGTCGTCCACATCAGCCCCGCCCTTCCACTCGAGCCTCGGAGGTCTATGCCATCGCCATTGACGTGGTCTTCAACCTCCGGCCACTGCGACGCCATCGACGAATTCGTCGCCTTCACTGCGTCCCCGGCCTCGCCATTGAGCTCGCAGTGAGCTCCTCTCCCAATCCTCCTATTTTTCCCCTTTGATTTGTCGCCTATGCATCTCCCCACGAGGACCAGTCACCATGGCCGGAGCTGGCCTATCCATACCCCTGGTCACGCCCTCGCGCGTGCTCGCGCCGCGCCTGCTCTGCATGCCACACCCCTGAACGTCTCCAGCCGCGACGCCCGTCCGCGCCCGCCGACTGCAGCCTTGGCCGTGCGCCCGTGCTTTGGCCGCCATGGTCGCTGGCGCCGCGAGCCATCGTGCGTGCTCGTGCACGGATCCCCCTCCCTTTCTTCTCCTCGGGTCGACCCGGCCGCCCCCGTTCATCTTGCGCGTGCAGCGCCGCCGCACTCCTCGCGCTCGCCCCTGCTCATCGCGTGCCCGCGCGCCTACAGCCGCCGGCCACCTCTCCTCCGCCCCCCGCCTTGTCCCGGCCGGCGCCTGCGCGACCCCCTGGCCGTCAGCACCCGCGCCCGATTCTCCCCCCCACTGATACGTCTCCAACGTATCTATAATTTTTGATTGCTCCATGCTATATTATCTACTGTTTTGGGCAATATTGGGCTTTATTATCCGCTTTTATATTATTTTTGGGACTAACCTATTAACCGTAGGCCCAGCCCAGATTTGTTGTTTTATGCCTATTTCAGTGTTTTGAAGAAAAGGAATATCAGACGGAGTCGAAACGGAACGAAATCAACTGGAGAAGTTATTTTTGGAATGAAAGCCACCCGATAGACTTGGACCCCATGTCAAGGAAGGAACGTGGAAGCCACGAGGGTGGGGGGCGCCCACCCCCCTAGGGCGCGCCCCCCGCCTCGTGGGGCCCTCGTGGCTCCCCTGACGTACTTCTTCCGCCTATATAACTCCACGTACCCTAAAACTTCCAGAACAGAGATTAGATCGGGAGTTCCGCTGCCGCAAGCTCCGTAGCCACCAAAAGTCAATCGGGACCCTGTTCCGGCACCCTGCCGGAGGGGGGATCCCTCACCGGCGGCTATCTTCATCATCCTGGCGCTCTCCATGACGAGGAGGGAGTAGTTCACCCTCGGGGCTGAGGGTATGTACCAGTAGCTATGTGTTTGATCTCTCTCTCTCTCTCTCTCTCTCTCTCTCTCTCTCTCTCGTGTTCTTGATTTGGCACGATCTTGATGTATCGCGAGCTTTGCTATTATAGTTGGATCTTATGTTTCTCCTCCCCCTCTTCTCTCTTGTAATGAATTGATTTACCCCTTTGAAGTAATCTTATCGGATTGAGTCTTTAAAGACTTGAGAACATTTGATGTATGTCTTGCGTGGGATACCCGTGGTGACAATGGGGTATTCTATTGATCCACTTGATGTATATTTTGGTGATCAACTTGCGGGTTTCGTGACATTGGGAACCTATGCATAGGGGTTGGCACACGTTTTCGTCGTGATTCTCCGGTAGAAACTTTGGGCACTCTTTGAGGTCCTTTGTGTTGGTTGAATAGATGAATCTGAGATTGTGTGATGCATATCGTATAATCATACCCACGGATACTTGAGGTGAAATTGGAGTATCTAGGTGACATTAGGGTTTTGGTTGATTTGTGTCTTAAGGTGTTATTCTAGTACGAACTCTAGGGCTGTTTGTGACACTTATAGGAATAGCCCAACGGATTGATTGGAAAGAATAACTTTGAGGTGGTTTCGTACCCTACCATGATCTCTTTGTTTGTTCTCCACTGTTAGTGACTTTGGAGTGACTCTTTGTTGCATGTTGAGGGATAGTTATGTGATCCAATTATGTTAGTATTGTTGAGGGAACTT
The DNA here is from genome assembly GCF_002162155.2 of Triticum dicoccoides. Classification (NCBI taxonomy): domain Eukaryota; kingdom Viridiplantae; phylum Streptophyta; class Magnoliopsida; order Poales; family Poaceae; genus Triticum; species Triticum dicoccoides. Next base: position 135,109,200 of record NC_041388.1, on the reverse strand, counting down.
ACACTAGTGGAAGTATGAACGCTAGGCCTTATTTCCTATCATTGCAATACCGTTTACGCTCACTTTTATCACTTGCTACCTTGCTGTTTTTATTATTTCATATTACAAATACCTTTATATACTATCCATATACCACTTGTTTCACCATCTCTTCGCCGAACTAGTGCACCTATACAATTTACCATTGTATTGGGTGTGTTGGGGACACAAGCGACTCTTTGTTATTTGGTTGCAGGGTTTCTTGAGAGAGACCATCTTCATCCTACGCCTCCTACGGATTGATAAACCTTAGGTCATCCACTTGAGGGAAATTTGCTATTGTCCTACAAACCTCTGCACTTGGAGGCCCAACAACGTCTACAAGAAGAAGGTTGTGTAGTAGACATCACGCTCTTTTCTGGCGCCGTTGCCGGGGAGGTGAGTGCTTGAAGATATATCTTTAGATCTTGCAATCGAGTCTTTTAGTTTCTTGTTTTATCACTACTTTAGTTTATAAAAGAAAACTATAAAAAAAATGGAATTGAGTTTGTCTCATACGCTTCACCTTTTTAATATCTTTTGTGAGTATGATGGAAAGGATAATTGTGCTCAAGAGCTAGAATAAGAAATCTATAAAATGTTTGGCACTAAATCTTTGAATGATGAGCATGATTGCAATGTTGTTAGTATGAATTCTTTGAATATCCATGATACTAATGATGATTGCACTAGTTATGATGAAAATGTCTCCTATAAATATGTCAATTTTTGTGGAGTGCATTGGGTTTGTAAGTACACACCAAATAGGGAGGATAGATATTGCAAGAGGCATAAGTACTTAGAAACCAAATTGCTGCAAGAAGAGCTAGATGAATGTGCTGAAAAAATCAATATTTTTCACGCTCCTTGTGAACTTTGCAATGAACATGGCCATTTAAATATCCAATGCAAAAAATTTCATGACCGAATCGTATCCAAACATTGTGATAATTTGATTACCCTTGAGCATCATAAAGAGCTTAGCCTTCTTTTGGGTTATGAAGAAATGAAACGTATAACTGAGGGTATTCCAAAGTTTAATCTTGATAAAGTTCTTCATTTTGATCTAGAGAATATTTATATGTATTGTGCGGTGAACTGTATTGAAAATCCTTATATTGCCAACTACATAAAGAAAATAAAATAAATAGAAGATGAAGAGAATACTAATGAAAGGGAAGAGACTTCCCAATATCCTCCTATTATTTCTTATGATGAATCAGGTAATGAGGAGGAGCCTCCTATTCAACCAATCTCATTAATAAGGAGCTCCAAAAAGAGGATTGAACCCACACATGATGTGGTGAAGAAGAAGAAAAGAAAAAGGAAGAGAGGTAAAAAGATATCTCTCCCAAATAATGCTGCTCCTATTACTATTGTGCCTCATGAAAATATAATTGTGGAAGATAATGATACTTCTTATGATCTCGAAAATCTTTTTGGCACTTGCTTGGACGAATATGATAATTGCTATGCTATTGGTGCTATCCATACTATTAATTATGGGAGTGATTATGCTTATGATATGAAAAGGCCCAAGCTTGGGGATGCTATGTTTGATGAAGATGATGTTTTTGAGAATATATTTGCTACAATTAATGTTTGTCCCAAGCTTGGGGATGCTACGCTTAATGAAGATGATATTTTTAGTATCCCAAGTTTTGATATGCAAATTTATAATGATAATAACATGCCTCCTACTTATGATAATTATTGTGATGATACATATGCTATAAAAAGAAGTGAGGATTATATTTGTAAAACTTGTCATGATTATGGTTACCCCTTTTCTGAACATTACTCTTTAATGTGGAAACAATTTATAGTATCCAAGTCTCTTATGATACTCCCACTATCCCGAATGAGAAGAATTTTGCTTATGTGGAGAGTAATAAAATTTCTATGCTTATATATCATGAAAAGAATGCTTTAGGTGCTGGTTATATTGTTGAATTCATTCATGATGCTACTGAAAATTATTATGAGGGAGGAACATATGCTTGTAGGAATTGCAATAATATCAAGTTTCCTCCCTATGTGCTTAAAGTTTTGAAGTTATGCTTGTTTTACCCTCCTATGCTAGTTGATTATTGTTCCCACAAGTTGTTTGCTCACAAAATCCCTATGCATAGGAAGCATGTTAGACTTAAATGTGCTAGTCATATTCTTCATGATGCTCTCTTTATGTTTCAATTCTTATCTTATATGTGAGCATCATTGAAATCATCATGCCTAGCTAGGGGCGTTAAACAATAGCGCTTGTTGGGAGGCAACCCAACTTTATTTTTATTCCTTGCCTTTTGTTCCTGTTTAGTAATAAATAATTCATCTAGCCTCTGTTTATATGTGGTTTTATGTGTTTAATTAGTGTTTGTGCCAAGTAGAACCTTTGGGAAGACTTGGGGAAAGTCTTGTTGATCATGCTATAAAAAACAGAAACTTTAGTGCTCACGAGAACTGCTGCCATTTTTATTTGGAGGGTGCTATTTAGTTAATTATTTTTGAATATGATTAATAGTCAAATTACTGAGGTCCAGCAACTTATTTGAGAATTTTGTGAGTTCCAGAAGTATACGTTTGATCCAGATTACTACAGACTGTTCTGTTTTTGACAGATTCTGTTTTTCTTGTGTTGCTTACTTATTTTGATGAATCTATGGCTAGTAAAATAGTTTATAAACCATAGATAAGTTGGAATAAAGTAGGTTTAACACCAATATAAATAAAGAATAAGTTCATTACAGTAACTTGAAGTGGTCTTTTGTTTTCTTTCGCTAACGGAGCTTATGAGTTTTCTGTTATGTTTTGTGTTGTGAAGTTTTCAAGTTTTGGCTAAGGATTCGATGGACTACGGAATAAGGAGTGGCAAGTGACTAAGATTGGGGATGCCCAAGCAACCCCAAGGAAATATTCAAGGACAACCAAGAGCCTAAGCTTGGGGATGCCCCAGAAGGCATCCCCTCTTTCGTCTTTGTTCATCGGTAACTTTACTTGGAGCTATATTTTTATTCACCACATGATATGTGTTTTGCTTGGAGCGTCAATTTATTTTTTTAGGATTTGCTTGATGTTATTTAGAACAATGTTCTGAATCTTTTATTTCAATAAAAGTGGCATTGATAGCCTTTACTATGCCTATGTTACAAGTATACATGTTGCTGTTTGAAAACAGAAAGTTTACCGCTGTTGCAATAATTCCCTAGAAAATTCAGAATGTGATAAAATGTCGAAACCTTTTGCATATTAAGCTCTGATAAATTTACTACCGTGGGAATTTTCTTTCATAATTTTTGGAGCTAGGGAAGTATGGATGTTGCTGCATTCTTTATAGACTATCCTGTTTAGGCAGATTGCTGTTATGTTTGCATTGTTTGCATATGTTTGCTTCTTTAATGATTCTATTTGAGGATAGGACTATTAAATATGTAGATGCATTTAGTATGCAATGTTGAATAATAATTTTAGTGATTTTCTACAGTAGAGTATGATAAGGTTTTTGCAATGGTTCATACTAACTTATCTCACGAGTCCTTGTTGAGTTTTGTGTGGATGAAGCTTTTGAGATTTAGGGAGATCGTGATATGAGAGGAATTAAGGAGACACAAAATCTCAAGCTTGGGGATGCCCAAGGCACCCCAAGATAATATTTCAAGAAGTCTCAAGCATCTAAGCTTGGGGATGCCCCGGTTGGCATCCCACCTTTCTTCTTCAACAACTATCGGTTAGTATCGGTTGATCCTAAGTTTTTGCTTCTTCACATGATGTTTGCTATTCTTAGAATGTCATTTTATTTTGCTTTGCTTGATGTTTGCATAGAATACCAAGATCTTAAATTATTAAATGTTAGAGAGTCTTCACATAGTTGCATAATTATTTGACTACTCATTGATCTTCACTTATATATTTCGGAGTAGTTTGTCATTTGCTCTAGTGCTTCACTTATACCTTTTAGAGCATGGTGGTAGTTTTATTTTATAGAAATAGATGAACTCTCATGCTTCACTTATATTATTTTGAGAGTCTTAAATATCATGGTAATTTGCTTAAAATCCTAATATGCTAGGTATACAAGATTAATAATAAAATTCTCTTCTGAGTGTTTTGAATACTAAGAGAAGTTTGATGCTTGATGATTGTTTTGAGATATGGAGGTAATAATATCAAAGTCATGCTAGTTGAGTAGTCGTGAAATTGATAAATACTTGTGTTGAAGTTTGTGATTCCCGTAGCATGTGAAAGGATCGATATGGTTGACTAGAGGGGGGGGGGGGGTGAATAGGCAACTACCAATTTTTACTTTTCTTTACCAAATTAAACTTTGCATCAAAGTAGGTTGTCTAGATGTGCAACTAGGTGAGCAACCTATATGATGCAATAACAACAAGCATACAAGCAAGCAAGAGAAGTAACACTAAAGAGCTTGCACAAGTAAAGGTAAGAGATAACCAAGAGTGGATCCGGTGAAGACGAGGATGTGTTACCGAAGTTCCTTCCTTTTGAGGGGAAGTACGTCTCCGTTAGAGCGGTGTGGAGGCACAATGCTCCCCAAGAAGCCACTAGGGCCACCGTATTCTCCTCACGCCCTCACACAATGCGAGATGTCGTGATTCCACTATTGGTGCCCTTGAAGGCGGCGACCGAACCTTTACAAACAAGGTTGGGGCAATCTCCACAACTTAATCGGAGGCTCCCAACAAAACCACGAAGCTTCACCACAATGGACTATGGCTCCGCGGTGACCTCAACCGTCTAGGGTGCTCAAACACCCAAGAGTAACAAGATCCACTAGGGATGAGTGGGGGAATCGAAAATCCCTTGGTGGAAGTGTAGATCGGGGCCTTCTCAACCACTCCCGAGCAAATCAACAAGTTTGATTGGCTAGAGAGATAGATCGGGCGAAAATGGAGCTTGGAGCATTTAATGGAGCTTGAGCAATAAATGGAGCTTGGGGGAGGAAGAGGTAGGTCAAAGAGAAGAAGGGGACTCCCTTTTATAGTGGGGGAAACAATCCAACCATTGCCCCCCACCAACCAGCCCCGCACAGGGCGGTACTACCGCTGAGAGGGGGCGGTACTACCGCCAGGACAACAGTACTGCTGCGCCAGCCAGCGGCACTGCCGTGCAGAGGAGACTAGTAGGGAAAGGACCCAAACACGGTACTACCGTGGTGGTAGGGGCGGTACTACCGCTCCTGGAACGGTACTACCGCCTCTACAACCGCAACTAGTGCCGCAAAACCCGACACGCGAAAAAGACCCCTCGAGTCAAGGCGGTAGGAGCCACACAGCCCAGAGGTACTACGGCAACGGGGTCACGGGCGGTACTACCGCCGTGGAGCGGTACTGCCGCTTGTGACCCTTCGGCCGTACTACCGCTGGCAGTGCGGTACTACCGCTGGGGCACATAAGAGAGAGAGAGAATCTCTCCAAAGATGCTGAGGACGAGGCGGAGGTGCCAGGCACCCCAGCGGTACTACTGCTGTGGAGCCACGGGCGGTACTACCGCTGTGGAGCCACGGGCCGTACTACCGCTGTGGAGCGGTACTGCCGCCTGTGGCTCCTCAGCGGTACTACCGCTAGGTTGCGCGGTACTACCGCTTGGACCCAGATAGGACTAGGAAGAGAGGAGAGAACTCTACAATGGAATGGAAAAGCTCGGAGGGTGAGAAGCTGAAGTGTACGTGATGATTCCACCCATGCAATACCCCAGCGGACCCCCTCTTGATAGTACGGTGCCCTCTATGCAACTAGTCCACCGAGAAAGAAACGAAAGAGCTAAACCGTCTTGAAATACACTCCAAGGGGAAGAAAGCGTCTCGTGCCAGGGGAGAATCTGAGAATTATCAAAGCACAAGATTAGTCTGCAAACATGTTGTCATCAATCACCAAAACTACCTTGAGAGAGATATGCCGTAACAATCTCCCCCTTTTTGGTGGATTGATGACAACTAGGGATTTGCGCAAGGAAAAGAAATAAAACAAAGAGAACTAAGAACTACAAAATATAGACGGGCTCCCCCAGAATGTGTGCACCTAGATAGGGCAAGACACACACATTCGGATCAACACCCCCCCTATATTTTATAGTCCAACAATACTAAGCACAAGATATATGAGAGAAGAGAATAAACAGGACAAGCATGCATCTCATAATAAACTACAGTACTCTGAATAGACATAAGAAATAAGGTAGCGATAGGGAGCATATGTCTCACACCATATGTCTAGAACTTAGGTCTCACACCAAACCAAACCAAATAAAGACACCGAGAGAACACACAAGAAACCACAAGACGACTCAAAGCACGACAACAACACAAATCCCTACACTCTCTCCCCCTTTGGCAGCGAGACACCAAAAAGGGCAAAGAGTGACGCTACGACTCTAGGTGATGGGAAGATGAAGATCTCGAACATCACATCTCTGTATCTTCATCGTGGGTCGAAAACTGCTCGGCATCGGAGTCGGTCCAAGGGCAATGCTGATGAATCCATTCCTCCTCTTCAGTGATCTGACCCTCAGACCCACTGGCAACTGTTGCTCCCATCTGACGCATGAGCTCCTTGTGGCGCGTCCTGGCATGCTTCTCCGCCACATGAGTCATGTACTGACCATGAGACTCCATGCAGAAAAGCTTCTTCATCTTGCGTTTAAGCTTCTGTGCCCACGACGGTTCTGTACTAGAGGGCCCAAAGTCCTCCTCATGATCATCAGTAGCAGCCCCACCCTCGGTCCCCATGGCAGCAGCAGCAGCAGACGGACCCCCTGTGGCAGCAGCAATAGACGGGGTGGTCCAATTGTCCTTCTTCCTTAGACGCTTGATCTCATGAGAAACCAAGTCTCCAGTTTCTAGCAACACTTTGGGATAAGTCTGTGCCCAGGCCCTCTCAATGAGCCTCATGATGAATGGACCATATATAGGGCACTTGCGCTCAGACACGGCAGAGAGAAGTTCAGACCACATGACATGAGAAATATCCAGGCTCTCTCCAGTGCTTGCTTCCTTCTCATGCTGACAGAAAAGGAGCATGTCCACGAGGTAAGAGTGGACCATATCTAGATTCCCGATCCAAGGTAAGAGAGTCTCACGGAAGATGCGATGAAGAATGTCTAGATACAGAGACAGCTCATAGGTCTTCTTCTCAGTTACAGGGTGAACTTTCACAGTGCAGTAGGGCCAAAGGGCTTTCTTGTGTGTGGACGTAGCATTGCGGTGAGGGCGGAAACCGACAGGAGTCTCAAGCCCGTGATCCACCACATCAAGTAACTCCATGAAAGCCTTCCACTTGACAGAAAGCAGCTTGCCATTGGTCATCCATGTCAGAGTCTTGTCGACATCCGTCCCAAGATGGATGGTGGCATAGAATTGAGCCACCAAATCCGCATCGAAATCCTTGTTGAATTGCATGATCCTGAGAATGTTCAGCTAAGTGCACATCTGAAGGGCTTCACCAAAGTACTCCGGGTCCTTCTCCATAGCTTCAGTGTCAATGGAGCGAACATCAACAAAAAGATTCTTCTTGGCCTTGATCACATCAAAGTAGATGGCAAACTGAAACGGTTCCAGAACGGGCAGTTGACCAAAGTGGGTTCTTGGTCCATCGCATAGGGGTTGCAGCGACGCTTCTCCCAAAACTCCTTGTTGGTCATCTCAGTCACAGTCTTCCCCTTTGGCTTGTTGGCGGATCGCTTCGATTGCTGAGGAGGTGGAGGAACACTTGCAGATGCACTTGCTGGAGGTGGTTGGGTGCTCGAGGAACCACCGGCTGGCTCTGAGGTGCGGTAGCGTTTTGATGTAGCACGCCCGGGGTTGATACGGCGACCTTGCTGCTCGGAACGGTCATCACCTGGAGCCAAACACAAGAACACGCAAAACAATCAGAAAGAACGAGCATAAGCCAACAAACACAACAAAAATGATCAAGGTAAGGCAGGAATATGATGGAATTTGGCATGCAGCGGTAGTACTGTGACATTCCCGCGGTAGTACCGCCCCAAGCGGTAGTACCGCCCCAAAGAGAGCGGTAGTACCGCTTGAGGTCAAGCGGTAGTACCGCTCCAACGAGAGCGGTAGTACTGCTCGAGGCGGAGAAACAGCAGTTTCCTACAGCACGAGGCGGAGAAACATCGGTTTCCTACTACCGTGGTCAGATCCGGCACTACCGGCCTGCCAAATTCAAAAATATTCCTACCAACTCAAGCCTAGATTTAGCCAAAAATCTAGAGATGCAACCACCATTGCCCCTAAGAAACAAGATCTGAAAACGAGACAAAAGGAAAGAAGGAACGGGGGCAATACCGGCATCCATGGCAAGAGAACGGAGTGGGGATCGACTCCACCAAAGGAAATGGAGAGGGACGCCCCGGAGACGGAGATCCGCCGGAGCCCTCCCGCGGCGAGTGGAGGCTGGAGAGAGGAAGAGGAAAGAGGGGGCGAAGTGAATGGGTGTGGGGGAGAAGAAACCTCCCCTGCCCCGACTTAACCCCCTGGTCCCGTCCCTCAGCGGTAGTACCATGCTGGGGGGCGGTAGTACCGCTTATGAGCGGTAGTACCGCCCAGCACGCCACGACAACCAAACAAACATGGCTTTAGCTCGAAGGAAATACAAAACGGCAAGAAAAGAGAGCAAGAAAAGAGAGCACACGAGCACACGAGAAACGACACACCTCTTCGAAAGAGGGCGGTGGCCGAGGCCACCTATGTTTGAGTCAAGAGGTATGGCGCCGCGAAGATTTTAACCTTGGGCCCATGACCAAAACTCGTCTTTGAGACACAAATACCGTAAACAATGGCTAAAGTGAAAGACTTGATCAATTTATGCATAATGGGGGGAGGGAGAGTTCATTGAGAGAACAACACTCCCCCTATGTCCATGCGTACACCTAAACTAGACAACAAACTGAGCGTGGTGGGGTGTGCAAGGGTTCAAGCCACATTGCTCGAATCAATGATATTTAGCTCATGCCTTAACTCGCGAAATCTTGCTTCATCCAAGGGCTTCGTGAAAATATCTGCAAGGTTATCATGAGTGTTGACATAGTTGAGCTCGATCTCTCCTCGCCTAATGTGATCCCGGATGAAGTGATACTGAGTCTCAATATGCTTCGTCTTGAAGTGTTACACCGGGTTGAGAGAGATCTTGATGGCACTTTCATTGTCACACCAAAGAGGCACTTTGTCACAGGTGACACCGTAATCCTTTAAAGTTTGCCTCATCCATAGGAGTTGTGCACAACAACTACCGGCGGCAACATACTCCGCCTTAGTGGACGAGAGAGACACACAACTTTGCTTTTTGGAAGACCAACTTACCAAAGAGCAACCAAGGAATTGGCAGCCTCCGGAAGTGGACTTCCTATCCACTTTGTCTCCCGCCCAATCGGAATCCGAGTACCCTACAAGCTTGAAGTTTGATCCTCTTGGGTACCATAAGCCAAAGTTTGGGGTATGAGCCAAATATCGAAAGATTCGTTTGACCGCCACATAGTGACTTTCCTTAGGTGCGGCATGAAACCGTGCACAAATTCCCACACTCAACATGATGTCCGGTCTAGATGCACAAAGGTAAAGCAAGGATCCAATCATGGAACGATATACCTTTTGATCCACCACTTTACCATTGGGATCTAAGTCAAGTTGGCACTTGGTGGGCATTGGAGTGGAGGCCGGCTTGACGTCACTTAGCTTGAATATCTTGAGCATGTCTTGAGTGCATTTGGATTGATTGATGAAGGTTCCTTCTCTTCTTTTCTTCACTTCGAACCCTAGAAAGAACTTCAACTCTCCCATGGAGGACATCTCGAACTTTGAGGTCATGAGAGCGGAAAATTCCTCATTGAAAGCTTTGTTAGGAGAACCAAAGATAATATCATCAACGTATAATTGGCACACAAACAACTCCCCTTTGACCTTCTTAGTAAAAAGAGTGGGGTCGATTAGCCCAACTTCAAAACCACGGTCTTGTAGCAACTCGGTAAGGTGGTCATACCACGCACGTGGGGCTTGTTTAAGGCCATAGAGTGCCTTATCGAGTTGATACACATGATCGGGAAAGTAGGGATCCTCGAACCCGGGGGGTTTCTTGACATAAACCAACTCATTAATAGGACCATTAAGAAAAGCACTCTTCACATCCATTTGTTGTAACTTAAAGTTATGATGAGAAGCATATGCAATCAACATGCGAATGGATTCAAGACGAGCAACGGGAACAAAGGTTTCACCATAGTCGATACCCTCGATTTGGGAGTAGCCTTGTGCTACCAAACGAGCCTTGTTGTGAATGATAATCCCATGGGCATCTTGCTTGTTCTTAAATATCCACTTGGTTCCTATGACATTGTGATTCCCGGTTGGTCTTGGCACTAATCTCCACACATTGTTGCGCTCGAAGTTGTTGAGTTCTTCATGCATGGCGTTGAGCCAATCCGGATCTTCTAGCGCTTCATAGACCTTGTGGGGTTCCACACAAGAGACAAACGCGTGATGCTCACAATAATTTGCTAATTGTCTACGAGTGCTTACCCCCTTTCTTAAGCTTCCAAGCACATTCGTCATGAGATGATCCTTGGTGGAGATCTTGGAATCAACCTTGGCGGCACGACGCTCTAATTCCTCCTCGGGGGTGAGACGAGGAGTGGTCACTTGATCATCTTGAGCGTCGTCTTGGGCTTGTTCTTGTTCTTGAAATTGCTCGGAGGAGAGAACTTGACCTTGGGCATCACTTGATGTGTCAACACCGTCTTGAGCGTGATCTTGCCCTTGGTCATGTTCTTGAGGATGAGGGAATTCATGTTGTTCTTCGGAAGCGTGTGGGCCTTGGGTTGGTGATGGCTCCACTTGAGTGGAGCTTTGTCCTTCTCCTTCGGCCACAAGGGTTCCTCAATGGGTAGGATAAAGCCAACACCCATTCTTCTTATGGCTTGGGGAGGAATTTCATCACCTACATCACAAGTGCCACTTTGCTCCACTTGGGAGCCGTTATTCTCATCAAAATCCATGTTACACGTCTCCTCAATAAGTCCCGTGGATTTATTGAGGACACGGTAAGCATGAGAGTTTGTAGCATAACCAACAAATATGCCCTCATAAGCTCTAGCCTCAAATTTAGACAACCGAACACCTTTCTTGAGAATGAAACACTTACACCCGAATACCCGGAAGTACTTGAGATTGGGCTTGTTACCAGTGAGTATCTCATATGGAGTCTTGTTCAAGCCCTTGCGGAGGTAGAGCCGATTGGATGCATGACACACGGTGTTGATGGCTTCGGCCCAAAAGTTGTACGGAGACTTGAACTCCGCCATCATGGTCCTTGCCGCATCCATCAACGTCCGGTTCTTCCTCTCCGCAACACCGTTTTGTTGAGGGGTGTAGGGTGCGGAATATTGATGTTTGATTCCCTCATCACTAAGAAATTCATCCAAGGTGTAGTTCTTGAACTCGGTGCCGTTGTCACTTCTTATTGTCAAGATCTTTGCATTGTGTGAACGTTGTGCTTCATTTGCAAAGTCAATGACGGTTTGTTGGGTCTCGCTCTTCCTCTTGAAGAAATACACCCATGTGTACCTTGAGTAGTCATCCACAATCACCAAGCAATACTTCCTACCTCCAAGACTATCGAAAGATGGAGGCCCAAAGAGATCCATGTGAAGGAGCTCCAAAGGCCTCTTCGAATAAATGATCATCATGGGAGGGTGAGCCTTCTCATGTAGCTTTCCTTCGATACAGGCACTGCAAGCACGATCTTTAGCAAAACTAACATTCGTTAGTCCACAGACATGGTCCCCCTTGAGGAGACTTTGGAAAGATCTCATATTGACATGGGCTAAACGGCGATGCCAAAGCCATCCCACATCAACTTTAGCCATTAGGCACGTCGCGGTCTTAGTGGGTCGCTTCGAAAAGTTAATCACATATAGACCGTTCTCGACATGCCCAACAAAGGCTACTTTAAGAGTCTTGCTCCACAAGAGGGCCACGGTATCGATATCAAAGAAAGTGGCAAAGCCCATGATTGCAAGTTGACGAACGGAAAGTAAATTGTATGCAAGGGACTCAACAAGCATGACCTTCTCGATCGTGAGATCATGAGAGATGACCACCTTGCCAAGTCCCAATACCTTACAAGATGAGGCGTCACCCCACTCGACATTGGTGGGCATAGATGGAACCTTGTGCACGTCCACCACCAAGTCCTTGCTTCCGGTCATATGATTTGTACCTCCGCTATCGAGTAACCATGATTCACCACCGGAAGCAAACACCTACAAGAGATTAATGCTTGGTTTTAGGTACCCATTTTGTAATGGGTTCTTTGATGTTAGTAACAAGGGTCTTTGGAACCCAAACAGACCATTCAATGTACTCATCAAGAGAACCAACAAATTTGGCATAAACATGCCCATCACTAGCATGGCATAACACATAAGAAGGATTAAAATTGCCGGCTTTGTTGGGAGGGGTGACATTGCCCTTCTTGACATTGTTCTTCTTCTTCTCCTCGGAGGCACTCTCTCCCTCCTTCACAAAGGTTTGCATGAGAGGAGGAGGTCGTTTGGTCTTGTCATTCTTCTTCTTGTTCTTGGAGTCGGGCATGTACCCAACCCCTTCCTTGGCCACAACCCCCTTTTGGTTGATCAAGAGATCGTTGAGGTTCTTCTTGCCTTGTATGCAAGTCGCAAGACCTCTCTCAAGTTGTCCCTTTAGCTTAGCGTTCTCCTCAACGAGATGCACATGCTCACAACACGGGTTAGTAGCATTTGCATTATCAATTAACATCATACGAGGGAAAGTGGCCTTTTCCTTGGTTAGATTTACTTGAAGTTGATCATGAGACTCTCTGAGGATAGCATGAGCACCCTTGAAGACCTTGTGAGCCTTGTCAAGTAGATCAAACTCCTCTTTGAGTTTAGCAAGATCAACCTCAAGTTCGGCCTTCTTGGAGTTTAGCACATGAGAAACTATGAGGACATGATCATAATCTTTCTTTAACTTAGCATGATCAACGTTGTGTGACTCCTCAAGAGCCAAACGAAGACCACACTCTTCCTCAAGAGCATTGGAAAGATCCGAAATCTCATCGGCATAGTCATGACTATGCCCTTCCATCTTAGTGATGGTGTCTTCGTGAGCCTCGATCATGTTATTGGCTTCACCAAGTTGTTCCAAGAGAGCAACAAAGTGCTTCTTGGATTTTCCCTTGAGTTTGCCCATAAAGGCCTCAAACTCGTTAGCCTCCACATTAGCTCCCTCAAGTTCATTAATGCTATCCGTCGGAGAAGGATGATTAATGATGGTAGTTTTGATGTTGGGGGTTACCTTGTTGGTGGCTTTAGCCATGAGGCACTTGGCGGTGATGCTCTCATTGGGTGAGTTGAAGAGAGACACCCGTGAAGTCGTCGCAATGGCAACGGAGTCCATGGCAACCGACTCATCATCTTCATCATCGTCATCATCCTCATTGTACTCTTCTTGTACAACCAAAGCCTTGGGAGGAGTCTTCTTGGTGAAGTTGTTCTTGTTGGGGAATGACTTGGCCTTGTCCTTTCGGATGAGCTTGCCACCATTGTCTTCCCTCTTCTCATACGGGCATTCCACAACAAAATGACTCACGTTGCCGCAACTGTAGCAAGTCCTTACACGTTGGTTGACCCTCATGCCACTCGAGTTGTTTTTGCTAAAGTTTGGCCTCGAGTTTTTCTTGCTCCAAAATTGCCTTGAAGCAAGTGCCATGTGTTCATGATATGCATACTTCGTATCTTCGGGGTTGCTCTCCTCTTCTTCCTCTTCTTCTTCTTCAACGGTGAGCTTGGACTTCAATGCAAGGTTAGGCTTCTTTGCCCGTTGCGAACAGAGCACCGCATTGTCGACGGTCTTGTCCAAAATGTTCATGGCCACGAACTCATCCAACACTTCGCTTGAGGTCAAAGTGTGGAAGTCCGATCTTTGACGAATGATGGAGGACATGGCCTTGTGATAGGGCATCATTACCTTGAGGAATTTGCGCTTGATCCAATTGTCATCCGTGTCCCTGCTCCTGTGATCTCGTAGTGAGACCGCGAGTTTGGTTACTCTCCGATAAAGCTCACGAGGTTCTTCATGTTCTTTCATTGCAAACTCATCGGCCTCATCTTGTACCACTTCATAGTTGGAGCGTTGAATGCTTGCGCTTCCCCGGTAGAGAGAGACACCACAATGCCATGCATCTTTGGACAAGGCGAAGGGACGAAGATGAGGTAGGTCTTCGGGTGGAATTGCATCTTGAATGATGAAGAGAGCATTCTCATTGAATTGATTGTCCGCGGCTTCTCGAGGAGTGAAGTTGCTTGGATCATGTGGATAGAAACCTTCTTCAATGATTCTCCAAAGGTTAGTGTTCACATGATTTAAATGACGTTTAAAGCGGTAAACCCAAGAATCAAAATCCTCATTTTTCACAATCTTAGGGGGAGGACCGGCATGATTCAAATGAGTGGAAGGAACCGGTCCACCATAATCAAGTGGTGGTTCCACATGGGCAAAGATGCCGGTGCCATTCTTACCACTAGAAGAAGGAGCCTTTTCACTACTAGCTTCCCCCTTGTCAGGGATAGCATCCGTCACCTTGTTGGCGGGGTCACCCACTTTCAACGGTGCGGTGGATAGTTTAAGCCCCTCAAGAAATTTAGTAAACATGCTTTCAACTTCGGTCATCATGGAGTTTTTCAATGTCTCCAAGGCCACATTGAACTCCTCACGAGAGACCGAGGTTCCCCCATCGCCCGTAGACGAGATCGGATTCACACCGGAGTGTTCCTCCACACCGTCTACGGTATCAACCATACTCTTTGGACGGTAAAGTCCTTAATAAAGAGACGAGGCTCTGATACCAATTGAAAGGATCGATATGGTTGACTAGAGGGGGGGGGGTGAATAGGCAACTACCAATTTTTACTTTTCTTTACCAAATTAAACTTTGCATCAAAGTAGGTTGTCTAGATGTGCAACTAGGTGAGCAACCTATATGATGCAATAACAACAAGCATACAAGCAAGAAAGAGAAGTAACACTAAAGAGCTTGCACAAGTAAAGGTAAGAGATAACCAAGAGTGGATCCGGTGAAGACGAGGATGTGTTACCAAAGTTCCTTCCTTTTGAGGGGAAGTACGTCTCTGTTAGAGCGGTGTGGAGGCACAATGCTCCCCAAGAAGCCACTAGGGCCATCGTATTCTCCTCACGCCCTCACACAATGCGAGATGCCGTGATTCCACTATTGGTGCCCTTGAAGGCGGCGACCGAACCTTTACAAACAAGGTTGGGGCAATCTCCACAACTTAATCGGAGGCTCCCAACAAAACCACGAAGCTTCACCACAATGGACTATGGCTCCGCGGTGACCTCAACCATCTAGGGTGCTCAAACACCCAAGAGTAACAAGATCCGCTAGGGATGAGTGGGGGAATCGAAAATCCCTTGGTGGAAGTGTAGATCGGGGCCTTCTCAACCACTCCTGAGCAAATCAACAAGTTTGATTGGCTAGAGAGATAGATCGGGCGAAAATGGAGCTTGGAGCATTTAATGGAGCTTGAGCAATAAATGGAGCTTGGGGGAGGAAGAGGTAGGTCAAAGAGAAGAAGGGGACTCCCTTTTATAGTGGGGGCAACAATCCATCCGTTGCCCCCCACCAACCAGCCCCGCACAGGGCGGTACTACCGCTGAGAGGGGGCGGTACTACCGCCAGGACAGCGGTACTGCCGCGCCAGTCAGTGGCACTGCCGCGCAGAGGAGACTAGTAGGGAAAGGACCCAAACGCGGTACTACCGCGGTGGTAGGGGCGGTACTATCGCTCCTGGAACGGTACTACCGCCTCTACAACCACAACTAGTGCCGCAAAACCCGACACGCGAAAAAGACCCCTCGAGTCGAGGCGGTAGGAGCCACACAGCCCAGCGGTACTACGGCAATGGGGTCATGGGCGGTACTACCGCCGTGGAGCGGTACTGCCGCTTGTGACCCTTCGGCCGTACTACCGCTGGCAGTGCGGTACTACCGCTGGGGCACATAAGAGAGAGAGAGAATCTCTCCAAAGATGCTGAGGACGAGGCGGAGGTGCCAGGCACCCCAGCGGTACTACTGCTGTGGAGCCACGAGCGGTACTACCACTGTGGAGCGGTACTGCCGCTTGTGGCTCCTCAGCGGTACTACCCCTGGGTTGCGCGGTACTACCGCTTGGACCCAGACAGGACAAGGAAGAGATGAGAGAACTCTACAATGGAATGGAAAAGCTCGGAGGGTGAGAAGCTGAAGTGTACAGGATGATTCCACCCATGCAATACCCCAGCGGACCCCCTCTTGATAGTACGGTGCCCTCTACGCAACTAGTCCACTGAGAAAGAAACGGAGCTACACCGTCTTGAAATACGCTCTGAGGGGAAGAAAGCGTCTCGTGCTAGGGGAGAATCTGAGAATTATTCAAAGCACAAGATTAGTCCGCAAACATGTTGTCATCAATCACCAAAACTACCTTGAGAGAGATATGCCGTAACAGCATGCACGTATGGTGAACCGTTATGTGATGAAGTCGGAGCATGATTTATTTATTGATTGTCTTCCTTATGAGTGGCGGTCGGGGACGAGCGATGGTCTTTTCCTACCAATCTATCCCACTAGGAGCATGCGCGTAATACTTTGCTTTAATAACTTGTAGATTTTTGCAATAAGTATATGAGTTTTTTATGACTAATGTTGAGTCCATGGATTATATGCACTCTCACCCTTCCACCATTGCTAGCCTCTCTAGTACCGGGCAACTTACGCCGGTACCATAAACCCACCATTTACCTTCCTCAAAACAGCCACCATACCTACCTAATATGGCATTTCCATAGCCATTCCGAGATATATTGCCATGCAACTTTCCACCGTTCCGTTTATTATGACACGCTTCATCATTGTCATATTGCTTTGCATGATCATGTAGTTGACATCGTATTTGTGGCAAAGCCACTGTTCATAATTCTTTCATACATGTCACTCTTGATTCATTGCATATGTCGGTACACCGCCGGAGGCATTCATATAGAGTCATATTTTGTTCTAATTATCGAGTTGTAATTGTTGAGTTGTAAGAAAAATAAAAGTGTGATGATCATCATTATTAGAGCATTGTCCCAGTGAGGAAAGAATGATGGAGACTATGATTCCCCCACAAGTCAGGATGAGACTCCGGACAAAAAATAAATAAAAGAGGCCAAAGAAGCCCAAAAAAAGAGGCCATAAAAAAGAGAAAAGGCCCAAAAAAATAAAAAAAATAAAAAAATGAGAGAAAAAGAGAGAAGGGACAATGTTACTATCCTTTTACCACACGTGTGCTTCAAAGTAGCACCATGATCTTCATGATAGAGAATCTCCTATGTTGTCACTTTCATATACTAGTGGGAATCTTTCATTATAGAACTTGGCTTGTATATTCCAATGATGGGCTTCTTAAAAATGCCCTAGGTCTTCATGAGCAAGCAAGTTGGATGCACACCCACTAGTTTCTTTTGTTGAGCTTTCATACACTTATAGCTCTAGTGCATCCGTTGCATGGCAATCCCTACTCACTCACATTGATATCTATTGATGGGCATCTCCATAGCCCGTTGATACGCCTAGTTGATGTGAGACTATCTTCTCCTTTTTGTCTTCTCCACAACCACCATTCTATTCCACATATAGTGCTATATCCATGGCTCACGCTCATGTATTGCTTGAAGATTGAAAAAGTTTGAGAACACCAAAAGTATGGAACAATTGCTTGGCTTGTCATCGGGGTTGTGCATGATTTAAATATTTTGTGTGGTGAAGATGGAGCATAGCCAGACTATATGATTTTGTAGGGATAACTTTCTTTGGCCATGTTATTTTGAGGAGACATAATTGCTTAGTTAGTATGCTTGAAGTATTATTATTTTTATGTCAATATGAACTTTTATCTTGAATCTTATGGATCTGAATATTCATACCACAATTAAGAAGAATTACATTTAAATTATGCCAACTTGCATTCCACATCAAAAATTATCTTTTTTATCATTTACCTACTCGAGGACGAGCAGGAATTAAGCTTGGGGATGCTTGATACGTCTCCAACGTATCTATAATTTTTGGTTGCTCCATGCTATATTATCTACTGTTTTGGGCAATATTTGGCTTTATTATCCACTTTTATATTATTTTTGGGACTAACCTATTAACCAGAGGCCCAGCCCAGATTTGCTGTTTTAGGGCTATTTCAGTGTTTTGAAGAAAAGGAATATCAGACGGAGTCGAAACAAAACGAAATCAACTAGAGAAGGTATTTTTGGAACGAAAGCCACCCGATAGACTTGGACCCCACGTCAAGGAAGGAACGAGGAAGCCACGAGTGTGGGGGGCGCGCCCCCCTGCCTCGTGGGGCCCTCGTGGCTCCCCTGACGTACTTCTTCTGCCTATATAACTCCACGTACCCTAAAACTTCCAGAAGAGAGATTAGATCGGGAGTTCCGCCGCCGCAAGCCTCTGTAGCCACCAAAAGTCAATCGGGACCCTGTTCCGGCACCCTTCCAGAGGGCGGATCCCTCACTGGTGGCCATCTTCATCATCCCGGCGCTCTCCATGACGAGGATGGAGTAGTTCACCCTCGGGGCTGAGGGTATGTACCAGTAGCTATGTGTTTGATCTCTCTCTCTCTCTCTCTCTCTCTCTCTCTCTCTCGTGTTCTTGATTTGGCACGATCTTGATGTATCGCGAGCATTGCTATTATAGTTGGATCTTATGTTTCTCCTCCCCCTCTTCTCTCTTGTAATGAATTGAGTTTCCCCTTTGAAGTAATCTTATCGGATTGAGTCTTTAAAGACTTGAGAACACTTGATGTATGTCTTGCGTGGGATACCCGCGGTGACAATGGGGTATTCTATTGATCCACTTGATGTATGTTTTGGTGATCAACTTGCGGTTTTTGTGACATTGGGAACCTATGCATAGGGGTTGGCACACGTTTTCGTCGTGATTCTCCGGTAGAAACTTTGGGCACTCTTTGAGGTCCTTTGTGTTGGTTGAATAGATGAATCTGAGATTGTGTGATGCATATCGTATAATCATACCCACGGATACTTGAGGTGACATTGGAGTACCTAGGTGACATTAGGGTTTTGGTTGATTTGTGTCTTAAGGTGTTATTCTAGTACGAACTCTAGGGTTGTTTGTGACACTTATAGGAATAGCCCAACGGATTGATTGGAAAGAATAACTTTGAGGTGGTTTCGTACCCTACCATGATCTCTTCATTTGTTCTCCGCTATTAGTGACTTTGGAGTGACTCTTTGTTGCATGTTGAGGGATAGTTATGTGATCCAATTATGTTAGTATTGTTGAGGGAACTTACACTAGTGAAAGTATGAACCCTAGGCCTTATTTCCTATCATTGCAATACCGTTTACGCTCACTTTTATCACTTGCTACCTTGCTGTTTTTATTATTTCAGATTACAAATACCTTTATCTACTATCCATATACCACTTGCTTCACCATCTCTTCGCCGAACTAGTGCACCTATACAATTTACCATTGTATTGGGTGTGTTGGGGACACAAGAGACTCTTTGTTATTTGGTTGCAGGGTTGCTTGAGAGAGACCATCTTCATCCTACGCCTCCTACGGATTGATAAACCTTAGGTCATCCACTTGAGGGAAATTTGCTACTGTCCTACAAACCTCTGCACTTGGAGGACCAACAACGTCTACAAGAAGAAGGTTGCGTAGTAGACATCACCCCCGCGCACTGCACCGCTGCCGTTACCGCTGGCGGCCTTCCTATGGCCACCCTGCTGGCTACAGGTGACCCGCCGCCCGCGCCTCCAACTCGCCTTGACGGCGCGCGCACTCCGCCGCTCGCCCCGTCCTCCTGCTCCTGCCGCCCCGCTGCTGCCCCGCCTGCCGCCGCCCCCAGCGCGCGCGCGTCGTCGCCCTGCGCCCGCCTCCGCCTGCTGCGGTCGGACGATGACCCTCGCCCCGCCATGCCGGGCTTCGGCCCCGACGGGCACCCACGCTCGCCCCGGGTTGCCTAGCCCCTGGTTAAAAAAACAACAAAAAAACAATAACTAAAATTAAATAAATAGATTAATCAATTAAGGGATTAATTAACCTAATTAATGTAGCTTAATTAGCTAATTAACATGTGATTAGCTTGATGTGTCAATGACAGTAGGACCCCACCACTAATTAGACTGATTTAAACAAATTGATAAAACACATGTGACATTGACATGCGGGACCCGCACGCACTATTCACTGTGTTGACTAGTCTTCGTTGACTGGGTCAACTGGGCCATCCGACCCCACCTGTCAGCCCCTGGTGCAGCACTGGGTGCACCGCACCGGGTGCACCCAGCCCTTTTTCGAATTAGTTAATAAAAGCAATTTTAGAATATGTTTAAAACTTTGAAAAATCATAGGAATTAAACCATAGCTTGGATGGAAAAACTTTGTACATGAAAGTTGCTCAGAACGACGAGACGAATCCAGAATCACAGCCCGTTCGTCCGCCACGCATCCCTAGCATAGCGAACACGCAACTTTCCTCCTCTAGTTCATCTGTCCGAAAACGTGAAACACCGGGAATACTTTCCCGGATGTTTTCCCCCTTCACCGGTACCACCTCGTACCGCGTTAGGGCACACCTAGCATCACGCTTTGTCATGTCATGCATCGTCATGCATTTGTTTGCATTATATTTATTGTTTCTTCCCCCTCTTCTCTCGCTAGACACCGAGACCGACGCCGCTGCTACCCAGTACGACTACGGTGTTGACGACCCCTCTCTCTTGCCAGAGCAACCAGGCAAGCGCTCCTGATCACCAGATATCGCCTATTCTTCTCTACACTGCTTGCATTAGAGTAGTGTAGCATGTTACTGCTTTCAGTTAATCCTATACTGCTGCATAGCCTGTCCTTGCTACTACTGTTGTTACCTTTACCTGCAATCCTACATACTTAGTATAGGATGCTAGTGTTCCATCAGTGGCCCTACACTCTTGTCCGTCTGCCATGCTATACTACTGGGCCTGATCACTTCGGGAGGTGATCACGGGCATATGCTATATACTTTATACTGTTACATTACTTATGATACTGTTCGGAGTTGGGGGCTGAAGGGGCAGGTGGCTCCATCCCGGTAGAGGTGGGCCTGGGTTTCCGACGGCCCCCGACTGTTACTTTGTGGCGGAGCGACAGGGCAGGTTGAGACCACCTAGGAGAGAGGTGGGCCTGGCCCTGTTCAGCGTTTGCGGATACTTAACACGCTTAACGAGATCTTGGTATTTGATCTGAGTCTGGCTACTAGCCTATACGCACTAACCATCTACACGGGGACAGTTATGGGCACTCGACGTCATGGTATCAGCCGAAGCCTTCGTGACGTCATTGACTGAGCGGCGCGCGCCGGATTGGACCGTAAGCCTGCTCTTGTATTAAGGGGGCTAGTTCTGCTTCCGGCCGCGTACGCAACATGCAGGTGTGCAATGGGTGATGGGCCCAGACCCCTGCGCCATAGGATTTAGACCGGCGTGCTGACCTCTCTGTTGTGCCTAGGTAGGGATGGACGTGTTGATCTTCTGAGGCCGGGCATGACCCAGGAAAGTGTGTACGGCCAAATGGGATCGAGCGTGTTGGGTTATGTGGTGCACCCCTGCAGGGAAGTTAATCTATTCGAATAGCCGTGATCTTCGATAACGGGATGACTTGGAGTTGTACCTTGATCTTATGACAACTAGAACTGGATACTTAATAAAACACACCCTTCCAAGTGCCAGATATAACCCGGTGATCGCTCTCTAACAGGGCAATGAGGGGAGGATCGCCGGGTAGGATTATGCTATGCGATGCTACTTGGAGGACTTCAGTCTACTCTCTTCTACATGCTGCAAGACGGAGGCTGCCAGAAGCGTAGTCTTTGACAGGATTAGCTACCCCCCTCTTATTCTGGCTTTCTGTAGTTCAGTCCACCGATATTGCCTCTTTACACATATACCCATGCATATGTAGTGTAGATCCTTGCTTGCGAGTACTTTGGATGAGTACTCACGGTTGCATTTTCCTTCTTTTCCCCCTATCCCTTCTACCTGGTTGTCGCAACCAGATGTTGGAGCCCAGGATCCAGACGCCACTGTTGACGACGACTCCTACTACACCGGAGGTGCCTACTACTACGTGCAGCCCGCTAACGACGATCGGGAGTAGTTAGGAGGATCCCAGGCAGGAGGCCTGCGCCTCTTTCAATCTGTATCCCAGTTTGTGCTAGCCTTCTTAAGGCAAACTTGTTTAACTTATGTCTGTACTAAGATATTATTGCTTTCGCTGACTCATCTATGATCGAGCTCTTGTATTCGAGCCCTCGAGGCCCCTGGCTTGTAATATGATGCTTGTATGACTTATTTTTATTTGTAGAGTTGTGTTGTGATATCTTCCCGTGAGTCCCTGATCTTGATCGTACATGTTTGCGTGTATGATTAGTGTATGATTGAATCAGGGGCGTCACACCACCTTGGCCAAGAAAAGCCAAAATACATGGCGGCCCTCACGACACTCATGACCCGCTTTTGTGCGGGCGAAGACAGTTGGTTGGCCCATAGCAAAAACAATGCAAGCGATGCCGGCACCCCTGAAGTTAAAAATAACAAAGACAAGTTTCGACGCAATAGATACTGTTGGATTTCGGGTTCCGGCAGACCCTTGAGATTCGAACACTGGGGTGCGCGCAGAGATTTCACCTCCTACCTACCTGCGCCCCTCCGCCTCGCTAAGATCTAAGCAATGGAAAGAACAACACGAATGACACAGGGTTTATACTGGTTCGGGCCACCGTTGTGGTGTAATACCCTACTCCAGTGTGTGGCGTGGTGGATTGCCTCTTGGGCTGATGATGATGAACAATACAAGGAAGAACAGCCTCGCGAGGGTATGCTCTTGGCTGGGGCGATGAACTGCTGGGAGGAGTTCAGTCACCCTTCTCTCTCTCTCTCCTTCCTTTCCTCTCCCTTGTTCTGTGGGTGGCTGGTCCTATTTATAGAGGCCCTGGTCCTCTTCCCAAATATCGAGCGGGAAGGGAGCCAAAAATGGCGGGCTAATTTGAAGGGGGACAACTAGTACTAGCTATCCTGACAAAAGTAGTCTTCGCCTGCACAAAGCTCTGGTGGTGATGCTGTCTTGGGCTCCACAATGACCTCCGTCTTGCAGTCCTCCTGGTCTTGGTCTTGTTGCACTGAAATGGCAACCTTTGCCTAATGCCTCGGTACTCCGCGGCTGCGCTTGCTCCCTTTGCACCAAAGAGGAAAGGAGGACGCTGCGCGGGCTAGCACCCGCCTGGCACCTTTGGTCGTCATGGCTTGCGTCACGGGCACCTCATGAGGTACCCTGCCTTGATCTCTCCGCCTCCTCGCGAGCCAGCCTGATGAGGTCGTGCCTGAGGAAGCTCCACGTCGTCCGCCCCGCGAGGCTTGGCCCCTCGCGAGGGTCTTGGGTCTGTGTTGGTGAAGATGGGCCGTGCTGGGCCCCCCTTTGAGCCACATCGCAGGCCGCAGGCAGGCAAGTCTGGGGACCCCCGTTCCCAGAACGCCAACAGATACAAGTGTCGAAACAACAGTGACAACACCGAGGATACGATGGTCAATGCCGGATTCAGTGTCTCTAAGTCCGGTCAGCGGAAGAAGCCGTTTCGAAGGAACAATTTAGGCCCATCCAGCTTAGACCGCATACTTGATCGTCCGTGCCAGATTCATGGCACCCCAGACAAACCACTGATACGTCTCCAATGTATCTATAATTTTTGATTGCTCCATGCTATATTATCTACTGTTTTAGACATTATTGGGCTTTATTTTCCACTTTTATATTATTTTTGGGACTAACCTATTAACCGGAGGCCCAACCCAGAATTGATGTTTTTTTGCCTGTTTTAGGGTTTCGAAGAAAAGGAATATCAAACGGAGTCCAAACGGAATGAAACCTTCGAAAACATGATTTTCTCATCAGATAAGATCCAGGAGACTTGGACCCTCCGTCAAGAAAGCCACGAGGTGCTCACAAGGGTAGGGGGCGCGCCCCCCTAAGGCGTGCCCCCTGCCTCGTGGGCCCCTCGAAGCTCCACCGACGTACTTCTTCCTCCTATATATATCCACGTACCCCCAAATGATCGGGGATGGAGCCAAAAACCTAATTCCACCGCCGCAACTTTCTGTATCCACGAGATCCCATCTTGGGGCCTGTTCCGGAGCTCCGCCGGAGGGGGCAACAATGTTCTCCCCCTCTCTCGTGGAGATCTATTCGATGTAATCTTCTTTTTGCGGTGTATTTGTTGAGACCGATGAATTGTGGGTTTATGATCAAGTCTATCTATGAATAATATTTGAATCTTCTCTGAATTCTTTTATGTATGATTGGTTATCTTTGCAAGTCTCTTCGAATTATCAGTTTGGTTTGGCCTACTAGATTGGTTGTTCTTGCCATGGGAGAAGTGCTTAGCTTTGGGCTCAATCTTGCGGTGTCCTTTCCCAGTGACAAAAGGGTAAGCAAGGCACGTATTGTATTGTTGCCATCGAGGATAACAGGATGTGGTTTTTATCATATTGCATGAAACTATCCCTCTACAGCATGTCATCTTGCTTAAGGCGTTACTCTGTTTTTAACTTAATACTCTAGATGCATGCTGGATAGCGGTCGATGAGTGGAGTAATAGTAGTAGATGCAGAATCATTTCGGTCTTCTTGTCTCGGACGTGATGCCTATATACATGATCATACCTAGATATTCTCATAACTATGCTCAATTCTGTCAATTTCTCAACATTAATCTGTTCACCCACCGTAGAATACTTATGCTCTTGAGAGAAGCCACTAGTGAAACCTATGGCCCCCGGGTCTTTTCTTATCATATCAATCTCCATAACTTTACTATTGCTTTGCTTTTACTTTGCTTTTACTTTATTTACTTTGCATCTCTATACCAAAAATACAAAAAACATATTATTTATTATCTCTATCAGATCTCACTTTCATAAGTGACCGTGAAGGGATTGACAACCCCTAAGCGCATTGGTTGCATTGAGCTATTGTTTTTGTGTAGGTACGAGGGACTCGAGCGTAGCCTCCTACTGGATTGATACCTTGGTTCTCAAAGACCGAGGGAAATACTTACGCTACTTTGTTGCATCATCCCTTCCTCTTCGAGGAAATCCAACACAGTGCTCAAGAGGTAGCAAGAAGAATTTCTGGCGCCGTTGCCAGGGAGTCTGCGCAAAAGTCAACATACCAAGTACCCATCACAATCCCTATCTCCCGCATTTAATTATTTGCCATTTGCCTCTCATTTTCCTCTCCCCCCAATTCACCCTTGCCGTTTTATTCACCCTCTCTCTCTCTCTATCCTCCCTCTCTTTCTTCGTTTGCCTTTTTGCCCGTTTGCTTTTTGTTTGCTCGTGTGTTAGTTTTCTTGTTTGTCGCGATGGCTCAAGATAATACTAAATTGTGTGACTTCACCAATACCAATAATAATGATTTCCTTAGCACTCCGATTGCTCCTCTTATCGATGCTAAATCTTGTGAAATTAATACGCTTTGTTGAATCTTGTCATGAAAGATCTGTTCTCCGGCCTTCCTAGTGAAGATGACGCTACCCATCTTAATAGCTTCGTTGATTTGTGTGACATGCAAAAGAAGAAAGATGTCGATAATGATATTGTTAAATTGAAGCTATTTCCTTTTTCGCTTAGAGATCGTGCTAAAGCTTGGTTTTCGTCTTTGCCTAAAAATAGTATTGATTCACGGAACAAGTGCAAAGATGCTTTTATCTCTAAGTATTTTCCTCCCGCTAGGATCATCTCTCTTAGAAACAATATTATGAATTTTAAACAACTTTATCATGAACATGTTGCACAAGCTTGGGAGAGAATTAAATTAATGATACGTAATTGCTCTACTCATGGTTTGAATTTGTGGATGATTATACAAAATTTTTATGCCGGATTGAAGTTTGCTTCTTGAAATCTTTTAGATTCGGCCGCGGGAGGCACTTTTATGGAAATCACTTTAGGAGAAGCTACTAAACTCCTAGATAATATTATGGTTAATTATTCTCAATGGCATACTGAAAGATCTACTAAAAAAGGTGCATGCGATAGAAGAAATTAATGTTTTGAGTGGAAAGATGGATGAACTTATGAAATTATTTGCTAATAAGAGTGTTTCTTTAGATCCTAATGATGTGCCCTTGTCTACTTTGATTGAGAATAATAATGAATCTATGGATGTGAATTTTGTTGGTAGGAACAATTTTGGTAACGACGCGTATAGAGGAAATTTCAATCCTAGGCCTTATCCTAGTAATCCCTCAAATAATTATGGTAATTCTTACAACAATTCTTATGGAAATTATAATAAGATGCCCTCTGATTTTGTATATAATATTAAGGAATTTATTTCTTCGCAAAAGAATTTTAATGCTATGATTGAAGAAAAATTGCTTAAGATTGATGATTTGGCTAGGAACGTTGATAGAATTGCTCTTGATGTTGATTCTTTGAAACTTAGATCTATTCCACCTACGCATGATATCAATGAGTCTCTCAAAGCCATGAGAATTTCCATTGACGAATGCAAAGAAAGAACCGCTAGGATGCGTGCTAAGAAAGATGCCTTTATAAAAGCGTGTTCTTCTAGTTCCTATGAAAATAATGATGAAGATCTAAAAGTTATTGATGTGTTCCATATTTAATCTTTGTTTTGCAATATGAATCTTGATAATGATTGGACTGAATATGATCCACCTTTACCTAGAAGGCGTTCTAAGAATTCAGAATTTGTTTATCTTGATGCTAAATTTGATAAAAGTGGGATTGAAGAAATTAAAACCCTAGATGTTGCTAAACCCATTATTATGGATTTAAAGGAATTTAACTATGAAAATTTCTCTTTGATTGATTGTATTCCTTGTTGCAATCGTGCTAAAATCTCCTCACGCTTATAGTCAAAATAAAGCGTTTACTAAACATATCGTTGATGCCTTGATGCAACCTTATGAAGAAAAAATTGAATTGGAAGTTTCTATCCCTAGAAAACTTTATGATGAGTGGGAACCAACTATTAAGATTAAAATTAAAAATTATGAGTTTTATGCTTTGTGTGATTTGGGTGCTAGTGTCTCTACTATTCCCAAAACTTTGTGTGATTTACAAGATTTCCATGATTTTGAAGATTGCTCTCTAAACTTGCATCTTGCGGATTCCACTATTAAGAAACCTATGGGAAGAATTAATGAAGTTCTTATTGCTGCAAATAGGAATTATGTGCCCGTAGATTTTATCGTTCTTGATATAGATTGCAATCCTTCTTGCCCTATTATTCTTGGTAGACCTTTCCTTAGAACGGTTGGTGCAATTATTGATATGAGGGAAGGGAATATTAGATTCCAATTTCCATTAAAAAAGGGCATGGAACACTTCCCTATAAAGAAAATAAAATTACCATATGAATCTATCATGAGAGCCACTTATGGATTGCCTAGCAAAGATGGCAATACCTAGATCTATTCTTGCTTGTTATGCCTAGCTAGGGGCGTTAAACGATAGCGCTTGTTGGGAGGCAACCCAATTTTATTTTTATTCCTTGCTTTTTGCTCCTGTTTAGTAATAAATAAATAATATAGCCTCTGTTTTGGTTGTGTTTTTTGCGTTTAATTAGTGTTTGTGCCAAGTAGAACCGTTGAGAAGACTGGGGGAAAGTCTTGATTGAACTTGCTGTAAAAAACAGAAACATTAGCGCTCACGAGAACTGCTTTCATTTTTATTTGGAAAGTGATATTTAGTTAATTATTTTCGAAGATGATTAATAGATAAATTCCTCATGTCCAGAAATTTATTTTAGAATTTTTGGGGTTCCAGATCTTGCGCTAGCTACATATTACTGCAGACTGTTCTGTTTTTGACAGATTCTGTTTTTCGTGTGTTGTTTGCTTATTTTGATGAATCTATGGCTAGTAAAATAGTTTATAATCCATAGAGAAGTTGGAATACAGTAGGTATAACACCAATATAAATAAATAATGAGTTCATTACAGTACCTTGAAGTGGTCTTTTGTTTTCTTTCGCTAACGGAGCTCACGAGTTTTCTACCTTAAGTTTTGTGTTGTGAAGTTTTCAAGTTTTGGGTAAAGATTTGATGGATTATGGAACAAGGAGTGGCAAGAGCCTAATCTTGGGGATGCCCATGGCACCCCCAAGATAATCTAAGTACACCTAAAAGCCAAAGCTTGGGGATGCCCCGGAAGGCATCCCCTTTTTCGTCTACTTCTATCGGTAACTTTACTTGGAGCTATATTTTTATTCACCACATGATATGTGTTTTGCTTGGAGCGTCTTTTATGATTTGAGTCTTTGCTTATTAGTTTACCACAATCATCCTTGCTGTACACACCTTTTTAGAGAGCCATACATGATTTGGAATTTGATAGAATACTCTATGTGCTTCACTTATATCTTTTGAGCTTTATAATTTTGCTCTAGTGCTTCACTTATATCTTTTGAGCACGGTGGTGGATTTGTTTTATAGGAACTATTGTTATCTCATGCTTCACTTAGATTATTTTGAGAGTCTTAATAGCATGGTAATTTGCTTAAAATCCTAATATGCTTGGTATGCAAGATTAGTAATAAAACTTTCTTATGAGTGTGTTGAATACTAAGAAAAGTTTGATGCTTGATGATTGTTTTGAGATATGGAGGTAATAATATCAAAGTCATGCTAGTTGAGTAGTTGTGAAATTGAGAAATACTTGTGTTGAGGTTTGCAAGTCCCGTAGCATGCACGTATGGTAAACGTTATGCAACAAATTTGAAACATGAGGTGTTATTTGATTGTCTTCCTTATGAGTGGTGGTCGGGGACGAGCGATGGTCTTTTCCTACCAATCTACCCCCCTAGGAGCATGCACGTAGTGTCGAGGTTTTTGATGACTTGTAGATTTTTGCAATAAGTATGTGAGTTCTTTATGACTAATGTTGAGTCCATGGATTGTACGCACTCTCACCCTTCCACCCTTGCTAGCCTCTTCGGTACCGTGCATTGCCCTTTCTCACATTGAGAGTTGGCGCAAACTTCGCCGGTGCATCCAAACCCCGTGATATGATACGCTCTTTCACACATAAACCTTCTTATATCTTCCTCAAAACAGCCACCGTACCTACCTATTATGGCATTTCCATAGCCATTCCGAGATATATTGCCATGCAACTTTCCATCATTCCGTTCATCATGACACATTCATCATTGTCATATTCCTTAGCATGGTCATGTAGTTGACATAGTATTTGTGGCAAAGCCACCGTTCATAATTCTTTCATACATGTCACTCTTGGTCCATTGCATATCCCGGTACACCGCCCGAGGCATTCACATAGAGTCATCTTTGTTCTAGTATCGAGTTGTAATCATTGAGTTGTAAATAAATAGAAGTGTGATGATCATCATTATTAGAGCATTGTCCCAAGCGAGGAATGAAAAAAAGTCCATAAAAAAGAGAAGGCCCCAAAAAAATGAGAGAAAAAGAAAGAAGGGACAATGTTACTATCCTTTTACCACACTTGTGCTTCAAAGTAGCACCATGATCTTCATAGTAGAGAGTCTCTCATGTTATCACTTTCATATACTAGTGGGAATTTTTCATTATAGAACTTGGCTTGTATATTCCAACAATGGGCCTCCTCAAGTGCCCTAGGTCTTCGTGAGCAAGCAAGTTGGATGCACACCCACTAGTTTCTTTTGTGGAGCTTTCATACATTTATAGCTCTAGTGCATCCGTTGCATGGCAATCCCTACTCCTTGCATTAACATCAATCGGTGGGCATCTCCATAGCCCATTGATTAGCCTCGTCGATGCGAGACTTTCTCCTTTTTTTGTCTTCTCCACATGACACCCCTTCATTATATTCTATTCCACCCATAGTGCTATGTCCATGGCTCGCGCTCATATATTGCGTGAAAGTTTATAGGTTTGAGATTACTAAAGTATGAAACAATTACTATTGCTTTGCTTTTACTTTATTTACTTTGCATCTCTATACCAAAAATACCAAAAAATATATTATTTAGTATCTCTATCAGATCTCACTTTTGTAAGTGACCGTGAAGGGATTGACAACCCCTAAGCGTGTTGGTTGCGTTGAGCTATTGTTTTTGTGTAGGTACGAGGGACTCGAGCGTAGCCTCCTACTGATTGATACCGTGGTTCTCAAAAACTGAGGGAAATACTTACGCTACTTTGCTGCATCATCCATTCCTCTTAAGGGAAATCCAACGCAGTGCTCAAGAGGTAGCAACCACCCAATCATACAAATAGAGATTCCTGGGTTTTTAAATAGTCCGACAAGTTAAATGCCGAGAACAGGGAAAAGGGATCGCAAAGCGAGGACGATGACGAAGAGCCCCAACAACCAAACACAGGTGGACAGAAGAAGCCCCCCCCAAGTCAAAATGTTGAACATGATATACGTTACCCACATCCCCAAGAGGGAGCGCAAGCGTTCGCTCAGGGATGTCTACGCGATAGAGCCATTCGCCCCAAAATTTAATCCATGGTCGTCATGCCCGACCACTTTTGATCGCCGGGATCATCCGACCAGTATCCGTCATGGTGGCTCAGCCGCACTGGTCCTAGACCCAATAATTGATGGGTTCCACCTGACTCACGTCCTTATGGACGGAGGTAGCAGCCTCAATATACTCTATCAGGATACAACGCGAAAATAGGCATTAACCCATCTCGGATCAAGCCCACCAGGACTACCTTCAAAGGAGTCATACCAGGTGTAGAGGCCCACTGTACGGGCTCAATCACACTAGAGCTTGTCTTCGGATCTCCAGACAACTTCTGAAGCAAGGAGTTAATCTTCAATATTGTCCCCTTCCGCAACGGCTATCACACACTGCTCGAACAAACTGCGTTAGCTCGATTCAACGCAGTACCACACTATGCTTATCTCAAGCTCAACATGCCCAGTCCACGCAGCGTCATAACAGTCAACAAAAATACGGAACACTCTCCCTCCGTACAGAAGAGCACACAAAGTAACGCCTTAAGCAAGATGACATGATGTAGAGGGATAAACTCATGCAATATGATGAAAACCCCATCTTTTTATCCTCGATGGTAAGAATACAATACGTGCCTTGCTGCCCCTACTGTCACTAGGAAAGGACACCGCAAGATTGAACCCAAAGCTAAGCACTTCTCCCATTACAAGAAAGATCAATCTAGTAGTCCAAACCAAACTGATAATTCGAAGAGACTTGCAAAGATAACTAATCATACATAAAAGAATTCAGAGAAGATTCAAATATTGTTCATAGATAAACTTGATCATAAACCCACAATTCATCGGTCTCAACAAGCACACCGCAAAAGAAGATTACATCGAATAGATCTCCACAAGAGAGGGGGCGAACTTTGTATTGAGATCCAAAAAGAGAGAAGAAGCCATCTAGCTAATAACTATGGACCCAAAGGTCTGAGGTAAACTACCCACACTTCATCGGAGAGGCTATGGTGTTGATGTAGAAGCCCTCCGTGATCGATGCCCCCTCTGGCGGAGCTCCGGAACAGGCCCCAAGATGGGATCTCGTGGATACAGAAAGTTACGGCGGTGGAATTAGGGTTTTGGCTCCGTATCTGATCGTTTGGGGGTACGTAGGTATATATAGGAGGAAGGAGTACGTCGGTGGAGCAACAGGGGCCCACGAGGGTGGAGGGTGCGCCTAGGGGGGGGTAGGCGCGCCCCCTACCTCGTGGCTTCCCTGTTGGTTGCTTGACGTAGGGTCCAAGTCTCCTGGATCTTGTTCGTTCCAAAAATCACGTTCCCGAAGGTTTCATTCCGTTTGGACTCCGTTTGATATTCCTTTTCTTTGAAACCCTAAAATAGGCAAAAATAACAGCAATTCTGGGCTGGGCCTCCGGTTAATAGGTTAGTCCCAAAAATAATATAAAAGTGAATAATAAATCCCAATAATGTCCAAAACAGAAGATAATATAGCATGGAGCAATCAAAAATTATAGATACGTTGGAGACGTATCAAGCATCCCCAAGCTTAATTCCTGCTCGTCCTCGAGTAGGTAAATGATAAAAACAGAATTTTTGATGTGGAATTCTACTAGGCATAATTTCAATGTAATTCTTCTTAATTGTCATATGAATAATCAGATCCGAAAGATTCAAGACAAAAGTTCAATGTTGACATAGAAATAATAATAATTCAAGCATACTAGCTAAGCAATTATGTCTTCTCAAAATAACATGGCCAAAGAAAGTTATCCCTACAAAATTATATAGTCTGGCTATGCTCTATCTTCACCACACAAAGTATTTAAATCATGCACAACCCCGATGACAAGCCAAGCAATTGTTTCATACTTTTGACATTCTCAAACTTTTTCAATCTTCACGCAATACATGAACGTGAGCCATGGACATAGAACTTTAGGTGGAATAGAATGGTGGTTGTGGAGGAGAAAAAAAGGGAGAAGATAGTATCACATCAACTAGGCATATCAATGGGCTATGGAGATGCCCATCAATAGATATCAATGTGAGTGAGTAGGGATTGCCATGCAACGGATGCACTAGAGCTATAAGTATATGAAAGCTCAACAAAAGAAACTTAGTGGGTGTGCATCCAACTCGCTTGCTCACAAAGACCTAGGGCATTTTGAGGAAGCCCATCATTGGAATATGAAAGCCAAGTTCTATAATGTAAAATTCCCACTAGTATATGAAAGTGATATCATAGGAGACTCTCTATCATGAAGATCATGGTGCTACTTTGAAGCACAAGTGTGGTAAAAGGATAGTGGCATTGTCCATTCTCTCTTTTTCTCTCATTTTTTATTTGGGCCTTTTCTCTTTTTTATGGCCTCTTTTTATTATTATTATATTATTATTATATTATTATTATTATTATTATTATTATTATTATTATTATTTTTCGTCCGGAGTCTCATCCCGACTTGTGGGGGAATCATAATCTCCATCATCCTTTCCTCAGTTGGGACAATGCTCTAAAAATGATGATCATCACACTTTTATTTACTTACAACTCAACAATTACAACTCAATACTTAGAACAAAATATGACTCTATGTGAATGCCTCCGGCGGTGTACCGTGATATGCAATGAATCAAGAGTGACATGTATGAAAGAATTATGAATGGTGGCTTTGCCACAAATACAATGTCAACTACATGATCATGCAAAGCAATATGACAATGATGGAACATGTCATAGTAAACGGAACGGTGGAAAGTTTCATGGCAATATATCTCGGAATGGCTATGGAAATGCCATGATAGGTAGGTATGGTGGCTGTTTTGAGGAAGGTATATGGTGGGTGTATGATACCGGCGAAAGGTGCGCGGTATTAGAGAGGCTAGCAATGGTGGAAGGAAGAGAGTGCGTATGATCCATGGACTCAACATTAGTCATAAAGAACTCATATACTTATTGCAAAAATCTACAAGTTATCAAAGCAAAGTATTATGCGCATGCTCCTAGGGGGATAGATTGGTAGGAAAAGACCATCGCTCGTCCCCGACCGCCACTCACAAGGAAGACAATCAATAAATAAATCATGCCCCGACTTCATCACATAACGGTTCACCATACGTGCATGCTACGGGAATCACAAACTTTAACACAAGTATTTCTCAAATTCACAACTACTCAACTAGGATGACTCTAATATCACCATCTCCATATCTCAAAACAATTATCAAGTATCAAACTTCTCATAGTATTCAACATACTCATAAGAGAATTTTATTATTAATCTTGTATACCTATCATATTAGGATTATTTAAGCAAATTACCATGCTATTTAAGACTCTCAAAATAATCTAAGTGAAGCATGAGAGATCAATAGTTTCTATAAAACAAATCCACCACCGTGCTCTAAAAGATATAAGTGAAGTACTAGAGCAAAACTATATAACTCAAAAGATATAAGTGAAGCACATAGAGTATTCTAATAATTTCTGAATCATGTGTCTCTCTCTCAAAAGGTGTGTATAGAAAAGATTATTGTGGTAAACAAAAAAGCAAAGACTCAAATCATACAAGACGCTCCAAGCAAAACACATATCATGTGGTGAATAAAAAATAGCTCCAAGTAAAGTTACCGGTGGAAGTAGACGAAAGAGGGGATGCCTTCCGGGGCATCCCCAAGCTTTGGCTTTTAGGTGTCCTTAGATTATCTTGGGGGTGCCATGGGCATCCCCAAGCTTAGGCTCTTGCCACTCCTTGTTCCATAATCCATCAAATCCTTACCCAAAACTTGAAAACTTCACAACACAAAACTTAAAGTAGAAAATATCGTGAGCTCCATTAGCGAAAGAAAACAAAAGACCACTTGAAGGTACTGTAATTAACTCATTATTCATTTATATTGGTGTTAAAACTACTGTATTCCAACTTGTCTATGGTTTATAAACTATTTTACTAGCCATATATTCATCAAAATAAGCAAACAACACACGAAAAACAGAATCTGTCAAAAACAGAACAGTCTGTAGTAATCTGTAGCTAAAGCAAAATATGGAACCCCAAAAATTCTAAAATACATTTATGGACGTGAGTAATTTATCTATTAATCATCTGAAAAAATAATTAACTAAATATCACTTTCCAAATAAAAATGGAAGCAGTTCTTGTGAGCGCTAAAGTTTCTGTTTTTTACAGCAAGATTAACAAGACTTCCCCCAAGTCTTCCCAACGGTTCTACTTGGAACAAACACTAATTAAACACAAAAAAACAACCAAAACAGAGGCTAGATAAATTATTTATTACTAAAAAGAGCAAAAATCAAGGAATAAAAATAAAATTGGGTTGCCTCCCAACAAGCGCTATCGTTTAACGCCCTAGCTAGGCATAAAAAGCAAGGATAGATCTAGGTGTTGCCATCTTTGGTAGGCAATCCATAAGTGGCACTCATAATAGATTCATAAGGTAATTTAATTTTCTTTCTAGGAAAGTGTTCCATGCATTTCCTTAACGGAAATTGGAATCTAATATTTCCTCCTTCATATCAATAATTGCACCAATCGTTCTAAGGAAAGGTCTACCAAGAATAATAGGACATGAAGGATTGCAATCTGTATCAAGAACGATAAAATCTACGGGCACATAATTCCTATTTGCAACAATAAGAACAGCATTAATTATTCCCATAGGTTTCTTAATAGTGGAATCCGCAAGGTGCAAGTTTAAAGAGCAATCATCAAAATCATGGAAACCTAACAAATCACACAAAGTCTTTGGAATCATGGAAACACTAGCACCCAAATCACACAAAGCATAGCATTCATGATCTTTAATTTTAATTTTAGTAGTAGGTTCCCACTCATCATAAAGTTTTCTAGGGATGGAAACTTCCAACTCAAGTTTTTCTTCATAAGATTGCATCAAAGCATCAACGATATGTTTGGTAAAAGCTTTATTTTGACTATAAGCATGGGGAGAATTTAGCATGGATTGCAACAAGGAAATACAATCTATCAAAGAGCAGCTATCATAATTAAATTCCTTGAAATCCAATATAGTGGGTTCATTACTATTTAAAGTTTTAATCTCTTCAATCCCACTTTTATCAAATTTAGCATCAAGATCTAAAAACTCCGAATTTTAGGAACGCCTTCTAGGTAAAGTTGGATCATATTCAGTCCCATCATTATCAAGATTCATATTGCAAAACAAAGATTTAATAGGGGACACATCAATAACTTTTAGATCTTCATCTTTATTATCATGGAAACTAGAAGAACACGCTCTTATAAAAGGAATCTTTTTTAGCACGCATCCTAGCGGTTCTTTCTTTGCACTCATCAATGGAAATTCTCATGGCTTTGAGAGACTCATTGATATCATGCTTAGGAGGAATAGATCTAAGTTTAAAAGAATCAACATCAAGAGAAATTCTATCAACGTTCCTAACCAAATCATCAATCTTAAGCAATTTTTCTTCAATCAAAGCATTGAAATTCTTTTGCGAAGTAATAAATTCTTTAATATTAGATTCAAAATCAGAGGGCATCTTATTATAATTTCCATAAGAATTGTTGTAGGAATTACCATAATTATTAGAGGAATTACTAGGATACGGTCTAGGGTTAAAGTTTCCTCTATATGTGTTGTTACCAAAATTATTCCTACCAACAAAATTCACATCCATAGATTCGTTATTATTTTCAATCAAAGTAGACAAAGGCATATCATTAGGATCAGAAGAAACACTCTTAGTAGCAAATAATTTCATAAGTTCATCCATCTTCCCACTCAAAACATTAATTTCTTCTATCACATGCACTTTTTTTTATTAGTAGATCTTTCAGTGTGCCATTGAGAATAATTAACCATAATATTATCTAGGAGTTTAGTAGCTTCTCCTAAAGTGATTTCCATAAAAGTGCCTCCCGCGGCCGAATCTAAAAGATTTCTAGAAGCAAAATTCAATCCGGCATAAATTTTTTGTATAATCACCCACAAATTCAAACCATGTGTTGGGCAATTACGTATCATTAATTTCACCCTCTCCCAAGCTTGTGAAACATGTTCATGATCAAGTTGCTTAAAATTCATAATATCGTTTCTAAGAGAGATGATCTTAGCGGGAGGAAAATACTTAGAGATAAAAGCATCTTTGCACTTATTCCAAGAAACAATACTATTTTTAGGCAAAGACGAAAACCAAGCTTTAGCACGATCTCTAAGCGAAAAAGAAAATAGCTTCAATTTAACAATATCATTGTCCACATCTTTCTTCTTTTGCATATCACACAAATCAACGAAGCTATTTAGATGGGTAGCGGCATCTTCACTAGGAAGGCCAGAAAACGGATCTTTGATGACAAGATTCAGCAAGGCAACATTAATTTCACAAGATTCAACATCGGTAAGAGGAGCAATCGGAGTGCTAATAAAATCATTGTTGTTGGTATTGGTAAAGTCACACAATTTAGTGTTATCTTGAGCCATCATGACAAGCAAGCAATCTAACACACAAGCAAACGAGGAACGGGCAAAAAAGAGGCAAATAGGGAAAGAGAGGGAGGATAGAGAGAGAGGGCGAATAAAATGGCAAGGGTGAAGTGGGGGAGAGGAAAATGAGAGGCAAAGGGCAAATAATGTAATGCGGGAGATAAGGGTTTGTGATGGGTACTTGGTATGTTGACTTTTGCGTAGACCTCCCCGACAACGGCGCCGGAAATCCTTCTTGCTACCTCTTGAGCACTGCGTTGGTTTTCCCTTGAATAGGAAAGGGTGATGCAGCAAAGTAGCGTAAGTATTTCCCTCAGTTTTTGAGAACCAAGGTATCAATCCAGTAGGAGGCTACGCGCGAGTCCCTCACACCTACACAAAACAAATAAATCCTCGCAACCAACGTGATAAGGGGTTGTCAATCCCTACATGGTCACTTACGAGAGTGAGATCTGATAAATATGATAAGATAATATTTTTGGTATTTTTATGATAAAGATGCAAAGTAAAATAAAAGCAAAGTAAAAAGCAAATAAAATAACTAAGTGTTGGAAGATTAATATGATGAAGATAGACCCGAGGGCCATAGGTTTCACTAGTGGCTTCTCTCAAGAGCATAAGTGTTTTATGGTGGGTGAACAAATTACTGTTGAGCAATTGACATAATTGAGCATAGTTATGAGAATATCTAGGTATGCTCATGTGTATAGGCATCACGTACGAGACAAGTAGACCGACTCCTGCCTGCATCTACTACTATTACTCCACACATCGACCGCTATCCAGCATGCATCTAGAGTATTAAGTTCAAGAGAACAAAGTAATGCTTTAAGCAAGATGACATGATGTAGAGGGATAAATTCATGCAATATTATAAAAACCCCATCTTGTTATCCTCGATGGCAATAATACAATACGTGCCTGGCTGCCCCTACTGTCACTGGGAAAGGACACCGCAAGATTGAACCCAAAGCTAAGCACTTCTCCATTGCAAGAATGATCAATCTAGTAGGCCAAACCAAACTTATAATTCAAAGAGACTTGCAAAGATAACCAATCATACATAAAAGAATTCAGAGAAGATTCAAATATTGTTTATAGATAAACTTGATCATAAACCCACAATTCATCGGTCTCAACAAACACACCGCAAAAGAAGATTACATCGAATAGATCTCCACAAGAGAGGGGGATAACTTTGTATTGAGATCCAAAAAGAGAGAAGAAGCCATCTAGCTAATAACTATGGACCCGAAGGTCTGAGGTAAACTACTCATACTTCATCGGAGAGGCTATGGTGTTGATGTAGAAGCCCTCCATGATCGATGCCCCCTCCGACGGAGCTCCGGAACAGGTCCCAAGATGGGATCTCGTGGATACAGAAAGTTACGGCGGTGGAATTAGGTTTTTGGCTCCGTATCTGGATCTTGTTCGTTCCAAAAATCATGTTCCCGAAGGTTTCATTCCGTTTGGACTCCGTTTGATATTCCTTTTCTTTGAAACCCTAAAATAGGCAAAAAAACAACAATTCTGGGCTGGGCCTCTGGTTAATAGGTTAGTCCCAAAAATAATATAAAATTGAATAATAAAGCCTAATAATGTCCAAAGCAGAAGATAATATAGCATGGCGCAATCAAAAATTATAGATACGTTGGAGACATATCAAGTCTCGCACTTCCTCACCGTGTCATGGAGCTCCTGTTGGACTTCGTTGACCCGGGCCTTGAGCCTCTTACGGGCGGCCTGCTCCTTGACAGCCTTCCCATCGGCTTCGACCAGAGCCTCGACCTCGGTCGTCACTTCTGTACATATCATGGCACTTCGGTCAAACACATGTCATTTTACCTTTTTCGAATACATAATGGGTTATCACATACCTTGTTTTTCTTGAAGCTGCCTCCTCGGCCTGCTCCAGTCTCCGCTTCATTTCGGAGACCTCGGCAGTATGTGAGGCGGCAGCCAACAGCGACGCCTGCGTATTCATTATAGACAATTTAGTTAGTTTCCTGCAATAATGGATTGATCCTCTGTCCGGCTTTTCTTTCCGAACACCGGACAGTGTCTCAGGGGCTATTGTCTATATTAGGATTTTCTCTTTCTGCGTCGCTTACCTCAAAACCTGTCAGCAAGCTGCTGCAGGCTTCGGTTAGTCCGCTCTTGGCAGACTGAACCTTCTCAATCATCGTGCCCATAAGAACACGGTGTTCATCCACAATGGAAGCTCCTCGCAGCGCTTCCAACAGATTATCTGGTGCCCTTGGTTGGACAGGGGTCACCGGTGGAATAGGCATACCCCCTTCTTTTGAAGGAGGTTGTGTGATGGATTCCGGAGCCGTATCGGTCCCCGAAATCGAGTCCGGTTGAGGGCCGAACTAAATGTGGCCCTCGTCCCTAGTCTCCATGGGGATTGGCTCCCCTAGTGTTTGGAGACGGAGGCTTCGCCTTCTGGCGCCCCCTGAGCCTCTCCCCGGTCTAGGAAGGTCCGTTGGGAGAGCACCTCGTCGTCTCCCTTGGCCTTGTGAGAGTAAGCGGCCAGCGGTGCCTCGCTGGCCATCTCCTTTGAGTCGAACGAGCCTCTTGATGAGGATCGCTGGGAGCTGTCATGGGCTGGACTGCAATAGCATAATTAATCATGTCAATACAACAAAGAGGGGAGGTTAGATTTATGGGCATGTACGAGTCTTAGCACTTACAATGCGGCCCGAGGCTTGGTGCGGGGGCGTCGCTCCGGACTGCTGTCGGCGTCCCATGCGAAACTGCCCGCACGTGGGCCTTTACCCTTCTTGGGTGCCTCTGCCTCTAGGATTGTAGAGACCGCCCTCTTCTTTCTCCCTCCATCAGAGGGGGAGTCGCTCTTCTCCTCCTCATCGTCGTCGTCTTCGGCGACAGAGGAACGGGTCTTGTCTTCGGACGTCACGTCTGAAGTGCCCTTGCGGTGGGGACCACTTCGGACCCCCTTGGCCTTCCCCGTGGCCTTCTTCGTCGGCGCCGTATAAGGCACCGACACCAGCATCTTTGCTAAATGTGGGATGACTTGTTCTTCAGGCAGCGGAGCCAGACACCGGATCTGCTTCGCCCTCTCCATCCAATCCTGAAGAAGCAATGGTAATAATAGCTCAGATATCATCCTCGAAACAAGCATGTAGGGGATGCATTAATAACCACATACCTCGTTGGCGAGGTGATTGATGTCATGCCCACGATTCGATTCTGTGGCCGGCGGTGTCTCATTTCTCTTGAAGAGCAACTTCCAGGCATCTTTGTGAGAAGTTTCGAAGAGCCTCTTCAGGGTATGGTGCTTCTTCGGATGAAACTCCCACAGAGGGCGGCTTCGGCTTTGGCACGGGAGAATCCAGCAAACTAGCATCACCTGGATTATATCGAAAAGCTTGATATCCTTGTCCACCATACTTTGAACGCGCGTCTGCAGCGCTATCAGCTCATCTAAAGATGACCAATTCGGGCTCTTCTCAACCCAGGAGGTGAGCCGCATTGGAGCGTTGGGGTTGAATTCGGCAGTGGCAGCCCAGTCTGCATCGCGGGGTTCTATGATCTAGAACCATTGTTTCTGCCATTCCTTGACAGTCTCCACGAAAGTGCCTTTCGGCCAGGAAACATTAGTCAGCTTGCTCACCATGGCACCTCTGCACTCCGCGTGCTGGCCATCCACCACCTTCGGCTTCACATTGAAGACCTTGAGCCACATCCCGAAGTGGGGTTGGATGTAGAGGAAGGCCTCACACACGACGATGAACGCCGAAATGTCGAGGAAGGAGTTTGGGGATAGATCATGGAGTCTATCCCGTAATAGTACATCAGCCCGCGGACGAAAGGGTGGAGTGGAAACCCTAGCCCGCAGAGGAAGTGAGGGATGAATACCACCCTCTCATTGGGCTTCGGTGTGGGGACGACTTGCCCCTGGGCTGGAAGATGGTGGGCGATTCCCTTCGCCAGGTACCCGGCCGCCCGAAGCTCAGTAATATCCTCCTCCTTGATGGAGGAGACCATCCACTTGCCTTGACTTCTGGATCCGGACATGGTTGAGTACTTGCTCGAGTGGGAAAAAGATGAGAACTTGGGCGCTGGAGCTCGAGAGTGGAAGGGCAGAGGAAGAGAGAAGGCGTGGGAGAAGGAAGGGGATTCTTATCTCTTTATAAGGCAGTGAATATTGAATGCCTCCCCGCTCGCCTTAAACCTCACCTATTCCCAAGGGCTGTGTAAACGACACGATTGGATTACTCACGCCCGTATTGATGAGAATCCCGCGATATGGGGACACGATCTCTGCTTTGACAAGACGTGCCAATGGAAATCGCATCTCGAAACACGGGATGGCAGACAAAACGGTTTGATATAGTGACCGGACAGACGTGATGTCATGTTGTAAGAAAAAGTTGTCAGTAGATTGGACTCGTGGAATATTATATTCTCTATACGGTTGTGTGTGGTGTGTGTTACAGGTCCGGACATGTTCAATACATCCGAAGACTATCTTGGAGTTCGGAAGGAGGAACCTGCCTTGCAATGCCAAAGACAGATCTACGCACCGGATACGTTGTCATTGAAGCCAGGTTCAGGGGCTACTGAGGGAGTCATGGACTAAGGGGTCCTCGGGCGTCTGGCCTGTTAGCCATGGGCAGGACTGATGGGTTCTGAAGAACACGAAGACTGAAGACTGCACCCGTGTCCGGATGGGACTCTCCTTGGCGTGGAAGGCAAGCTTGGCGACCGAATATGTAGATTCCTTTCTTTGTAACCGACCTTGTGTAACCCTAGATCCTCCTGGTGTTATATAAACCAGAGGACTTAGTCCAGAGGGAGGGGGATGATCATAGCTATACAAGCTAGTCCTCTAGGGTTTAGCCATTACGATCTTGAGGTAGATCAACTCTTGTAATACTCGTATTCATCAATATCAGTCAAGCATGACGTAGGGTATTACCTCCGTAGAGAGGGCCCGAACCTGGGTAAACATCGTGTCCCCTGTCTCCTATTACCATCGACCTTAGACGCACAGTTCAGGACCCCCTACCCGAGATCCATCGGTTTTGACACCGACAATGGCCACCGGTGATGATTCCCCCCTTCGGCAGGGTGCCAGAACAGGGCGTCCACAAGTCAACCACAAGGTCGGAGGGCGCGCCCTAGGGGGTGGGAGCTCCCTCCACCCTTGTGGATGACTCGGGACTCTTCTAGACCAACTCCGGTACTCCGTGGGCTTCTTTTGGTCCAAAAACAATTGTGGAGAAGTTT
This sequence comes from Triticum dicoccoides, assembly GCF_002162155.2. Taxonomy (NCBI): domain Eukaryota; kingdom Viridiplantae; phylum Streptophyta; class Magnoliopsida; order Poales; family Poaceae; genus Triticum; species Triticum dicoccoides. Next base: position 135,066,860 of record NC_041388.1, on the reverse strand, counting down.
TAGCTCAATTGGACCCCATTTGACATTCCTTTTCTATAAAACTCGAAAACAAGGGAAAAACTAAAAGTGGCACTGGACTCTAGGTTAATAGGTTAGTCCCATAAATCATATAAAATAGCATATAAATGCATATAAAACATCCAAGATAGATAATATAATAGCATGGAACAATAAAAAAATTATAGATACGTTGGAGACGTATCATAGGGTTTGAATATGTTCGTGGTTTGCTTATTGTCTGTGTTGCGTGAGTGACTGAAACACAAACACGGATAAGTGGGTCATGGCGTATGGGAATAAAGGGGACTTGATATGTTAATGCTATGGTTGGGTTTTACCTGAATGATATTTAGTAGTTGTGTATGCTTTCTAGAGTTCCAATCATAAGTGCATATGATACAAGAATAGAAAGTATGTTTGCTTATGCCTCCCCCTCATATGAAATTGCAATAATGATTACCGATCTTGTCAACAATTGCCTAGGATAATTCCGCACACCGACCCATCATTATTCCACACTCGCTATTTATAATATATAGCAATATATTATAACTTTATGTTAACAACACCTACTTTTATATTTTAGTTCTTCGATGTCATGCAAAGTTATCCTCTTCATACCTACAACGTAGTTTTATTTCTCGTCTCTAGTTGGAAGCAAACGTTCGGTGTATGTAGAGTCGTATCAGTGGCAGATAGGACTTGAGAGAATATTGATCTTACCTTTAGCTCCTTGTGGGTTCGACACTCCATGCTTATCACTTCCACCTTTGGAAATTGCTACGATGATTCCTTGCACTTGAGGATTATCAAGCTCTTTTCTGGCGCCGTTGTGGGGGAGCAATAGCGTGGGGTTGGTATTCTCGTGTATGCTTGTTTGGTTTATTCACTATGTAGATTTTGTTTTCCCTTTTGTTTTTGTTTAGTTGTGGGTGAAACAAAAAAAATTACAAATTGAAAAATACAAAAAAAATTACTTGCCCCTTATGCTTAAAAAGTTTTTCAAAAAGAGAAGTGATTGGAAGGTTATGCATTGGAGAAGTGAGGGTCGACCTTGAACACTTGTGTTCATGCTCATGGAAACAATGTAGAATTTTTCATGGAAGTTTCTCAAAAATAAGTATCCCCTTGTATATACCCATTGTATTATAAAAATAATGCGTCTTGGTTTGGCTTTAGGATGCTTAAATTGCTTGTTTGTTGTGTGTAGCAGAAAAACAAAAACTCTTTCTGTAGTGTTTTATTTTCCATTTTTTACTGGAGCATGATAAAATCTTGGAATTTTTACACAGTATTTCTATGCAAATTGTTTAGATTGTCCTAATGTTTTAGAATTTTTGAAGCTACAAAAGTATACGAAAGTTCCAGATTACTACAGACTATCCTGTTCTTGACAGATTCTGTTTTCTATGTGTTGTTCACTTATTTTGATGAATCTATGGGTAGTAACGGGGGGTATGAACCATGGCGAAGTTGGAATATAATAGATATAATGATAATATGAAATTGGAATGAGTTTGCAATAGTACCTAAAGTTAGCGATTTGCTTTATTGTACTAACGAATCTCACAAAGTTTTTGTTAAGTTTTGTGTGGATGAAGTGTTCGAAGAACGAGGAGTTACCGATATGAGAAGAATAAGGAGAGGCAAGAGTTCAAGCTTGGGGATGCTCAAGGCACCCCAAGTAAATATTTCAAGGATACTCAAGCATGTAAGCTTGGGGATGCCCCGGTTGGCATCCCATCTTTCTTCTTCAACAATTATCGGTATACCTCGATTTTTGTTTTGTTCACATGATATGCGTCTTTTGTGTTAATTTATATTTTCTTTTCCTTTATGCTCCATGCTAGTGCGAGGTAGCCCTTCATTGATTTGTAGAATGCTCTTTGTGCTTCACTTAAATCTTTTGAGTATGCCTTTACAGAATGCTCTCTATGCTTCACTTAAATCTTTTGAGTATGTCTTTGTAGAATGCTCTCTATGCTTCACTTAAATCTTTTGAGTATGGCTTTATAGAATGCTTCGTGTGCTTCACTTATATATTTTGAGCTTGGATATTGATAAACATATATTATTTGTAGAATGCTCTAACTTCACTTATATCTTTTAGAGTATGAATACAATTATCATTGAAAAGTGCGTTGGAAGAGTGTCAACTCTAGGTAATGAACCCACTATTTTGGAGGGTGTTGAATCTTATAATATTTATGAAAGTGGATTTGGAGAGAGCATGACTTTATTTAATAACGATTCCACTATTTCGGAAGAGGTTCCAATTGATTATGAGAACAATGTTGCTATCTATGATGATTATTGTGATGACATGTATGCTAGAAAGAATAATGATACCCATGAAACTTGTCATCTTGATTTTAGTTTTCAATTGGATTATGCCTCGCATGATAGTTATTTGGTTGAGTTTGCTCCCACTACTATTTATGAGAATAAATTTGCTTATGTGGAGAGTAGTAAAATTTATATGCTTATGGATCATGAAAATAATGCTTTGTGTGATAGCTATATTGTTGAATTCATTCATGATGCTACTGAAAATTATTATGAGGGAGGAATATATGCTTGTAGAAGTTGCAATAATATCAAGTTTCCTCTCTATGTGTTGAAAATCTTGAAGTTATGCTTGTTTTGCCTTCCTATGCTAGTTGATTCTTGTTCCCATAAGTTGTTTGCTCACAAAATCCCTATGCATAGGAAGTGTGTTAGACTTAAATGTGCTAGTCATATTCTTCATGATGCTTCTATTATGTTTCAATTCTTATCTTTTATGTGAGCATCATTGAAATCATCGTGCCTAGTAGAAAAGGCATTAACAAAAAGCGCTTTTTGGGAGACAACCCAATATTTATCCTTACTTTTTTTGTGTTTTCACATGATTAAGCTACTGTAGTAATCATGTTTTATAGCTTTTGTTGCAATAAAGTGCCAAGTAAGACCTTTGGGATGGCTTACGTTGAAGTTGATTTGATCTTGCTGAAAAACAGAATCTTTCGCGCTCGGGAAAACCATTCTCATTTTTAACAGAACCTTAATAAAATACTCTTTCTTTCTTCAGAAGATTAATAAACAAATTTCCTAGGTTGGCCTAATTTTTCAGAATTTTTGGAGTAGCAGAAGTATGGTTTTTGTTCAAATCATTACAGACTGTTCTGTTTTTGGCAGATTTCGTTTTCAATGAATAGTTCGCTTGTTTTCTAGTTTCTATGGCTTATATTGCTCAATATAAATTGTAGAAATGATATGTTACAGTAGGCATTGTGTGAGAACAATTATGAATCTTGTCTTTGACAGTACGACAGTGAATGATTTACTCTTTATCATACCAACCCATCTCACGAAGTTCCGTTATGTTTTGTGTGATTGAAGTTTTCAAGTTTTGGGTGAGATATCGATACGAGGAGAATAAGGAGTGGTAAGACCCTAAGCTTGGGGATGCCCAAGGAACCCCAAGGTAATATTCAAGGAAGACTCAAGCGCCTAAGCTTCGGGATGCCTTGGAAGGCATCCCCTCTTTCGTCTTCAAAACCATCGATATACCTTACTCGGAGCTATATTTTTATTCATCACATGATATGTGTTTTGCCTTTGAGAGTATTTTAATTTTACTTGTTGTTTGAATAAAATCATTGGATCTAAAATCTTGAATGAGAGGGAGAGAGAGAGAGTTCTCCCATGTCTAGTTAATTACTTGGACTACTCATTGTTCTTCACTCATATCTTTTTGGAGCAATTTGTCATTTACTCACGTGCTTAACTTATATCCTATGAGTAAAAGGTTGAATGCATTGGATATCATAAATCTGAATTTATATATGTTTCATATGCTTATACCCTTGGGAGTAATGACTTCACACATAATAAGTATAGGTGGTAAATTTACTGAAAGTTAGCAAACGTAGTATTGGCCACTTGAACAATTCATGAAAGAATATTGAAGGAAGAGAGATTTCACATATAAATATACTATCTTGGACATATTTTGTAATTGTGAGCACTCATTAAAATATGACATGCTAAAAAGTTGATGTTGGACAAGGAAGACAACATAATGGGTTATGTTTTCTTATATCCGAATAGAAGTTATATTGTCATGGATCCTCCAACATGTTGAGCTTGCCTTTCCCTCTCATGCTAGCCAAATTCTTTGCACCAAGCAGAGATACTACTTGTGCTTTGAAAACATCCCTTAAACCAGTTTTGCCATGAGAGTCCACCATACCTACCTATGGATTGAGTAAGATCCTTCAAGTAAGTTCTCATCGGTGCAAGCAATAAAAATTGCTCTCTAAATATGTATGATCTATTAGTGTGAAGAAAATAAGCTTTATACGAACTTGTGATATGGAAGAAATAAAAGCGACGGACTGCATAATAAAGGTCTTTATCACAAGTGGCAATATAAAGTGACGTTCTTTTGTATTAAGATTATGTGCATCTAACCATAAAAGCGCATGACAACCTCTACTTCCCTCTGCGAAGGGCCTATCTTTTACTTTTATCTTCTACCCCTATACAAGAGTCATGGTGATCATCACCTTTCCTTTTTACACTTTTTCCTTTGTCAAGCACTATGTGTTCGAGAAATCCGAATATATTATGATAACACCCCTTAAGACCATTATTCTGCTAACAGTGTGCTTATTCTGCTAACACCAATACCCCCGTCGCACCTACCAGACCCGAACATACGGGAAAAAAGAAAAAAGTCAACCAACCCCACGAAACCACCCCACTTCCCATGCCCAAACCTCTCCCTCCCACCTTCTTCCTCCCCGCACTTTACTCCCACCTCCCCTCCACCTTCCACTGTCGGCGCCGGCCCAGCGCCCGGCCAACTCCCTCCGTCGCGGTGGCCGGCGAGCTGCCCATCTTCCGCAACCTTGCCGGCGCCCCGACCTCCCTCCCCGCACCTTGCCCCCGCGCGCACCCCCACCGCGCCACATATCCCCGCCACCGGACCCCTTCGGTCGATGGTGGCGCCCATCCCACGCAGCTCGGCACCAAATCCGACGCGTTGCCATCCTCTCGCGCAACCCCAACCTGCCCACACGCTGCCCACCCTGTTCCAGCTGCGCACCGCCCGACCTCGACCCGGCCGCGCGCCGCCCCACCCCGCCTAGGCTGCGTGCCCCACCCCCGATGCACCACCTCCGGCGCGCCTCCCTGGCGTCGGATCCAGAGGATCCCGCAACGCATTGCTCTTCCATCGCGTCAAGATCGGTCCCGCCGGCCATCGCTACACCGGGACAGGATCCCCATCCTCTCCGCTCTCTTCTCCATTGACGCGAGCGGGTGAGCGCCCCTTTGCCTCCACCATCCATCCTCATCTGCCGACGAGTACAGCTGGTAGCCGCTGCTACCTCTTTTAGCACCGCGTTGGTTTTCCCCGAAGAGGAAGGGATGATGCAGCAAAGTAGCGTAAGTATTTCCCTCAGTTTTTGAGAACCAAGGTATCAATCCAGTTGGAGGCTACGCGCGAGTCCCTCGCACCTGCACAAAACAAATAAATCCTCGCAACCAACGCAAATAGGGGTTGTCAATCCCTATAGGGCCACTTACGAGAGTGAGATCTGATAGATATGATAAGATAATATTTTTGGTATTTTTATGATAAAGATGCAAAGTAAAATAAATGCAAAGTAAATGGCAAAGTAAATAACTAAGTAGTAGGAGACTGATATGATAAAGATAGACCTGAGGGCCATAGGTTTCACTAGTGGCTTCTCTCGAGAGCATGAGTATTCTACGGTGGGTGAACAAATTACTGTTGAGCAATTGACATAATTGAGCATAGTTATGGGAATATCTATGTATGATCATGTATATAGGCATCACGTCCGAGACAAGTAGACCGACTCCTGCCTGCATCTACTACTATTACTCCACTCATCGACCGCTATCCAGCATGCCTCTAGAGTATAAAGTTAAAAACAGAGTAACACCTTAAGCAAGATGACATGATGTAGAGGGATAGACTCATGCAATATGAAGAAACCCCATCTTGTTATCCTCAATGGCAACAATACAATACGTGCCTTGCTGCCCTTACTGTCACCGAGAAAGGACACCGCAAGATTGAACCCAAAGCTAAGCACATCTCCCATTGCAAGAAAGATCAATCTAGTAGGCCAAACCAAACTGATACTTCAAAGAGACTTGCAAAGATAACCAATCATACATAAAAGAATTCAAAGGAGATTCAAATATTATTCATAGATAGAATTGATCATAAACCCACAATTCATCGGTCTCAACAAACACACAGCAAAAAGAAGATTACATCGAATAGATCTCAACAAGAGAGGGAAGAACATTGTATTGAGATCCAAAAAGAGAGAAGAAGCCATCTAGCTACTAACTATGGACCCGTAGGTCTGAGGTAAACTACTCGCACTTCATCGGAGGGGCTATGGTGTTGATGTAGAAGCCCTCCATGATCGATGCCCCCTCCGACAGAGCTCCGGAACAGGCCCCAAGATGGGATCTCGTGGATACAGAAAGTTGTGGCGGTGGAATTAGGGTTTTTGCTCCATATCTGATCGTTTGGGGGTACGTGGGTATATATAGGATGAAGAAGTACGTCGATGGAGCAACAAGGGGCCCACAAGGGTGGGGGCGCGCCTGGTAGGGTAGGGCGCGCCCCCTACATCGTGGCCTCCTGTTACGTGCCTTGACGTAGGGTCCAAGTCTCCTGAGTTGTATTCGATGAGAAAATCACATTCCCGAAGGTTTCATTCCGTTTGGACTCCGTTTGATATTCCTTTTCTTTGAAACCCTAAAACAGGCAAAAAAATAGCAATTCTGGGCTGGGCCTCTGGTTAATAGGTTAGTACCAAAAATAATATAAAAGTGGATAATAAAGCCCAATAATGTCCAAAACAGTAGATAATATAGCATGGAGCAATCAAAAATTATAGATACGTTGGAGACGTATCAAGCATCCCCAAGCTTAATTCCTGCTCGTCCTCGAGTAGGTAAATAATAAAAACAAAATTATTGATGCGGAGTGCTACTTGGCATAATTTTAATGTAATTCTTCTTAATTGTGGTATGAATATTCAGATCCGAAAGATTCAAGACAAAAGTTCATATTGACATAAAAATGATAATACTTCAAGCATACTAACTAAGCAATTATGTCTTCTCAAAATAACATGGCCAAAGAAAGTTCATCCCTACAAAATCATATGGTTTAGTCATGTTTCATTTTCGTGACACAAGAATGCTATCATCATGCACAACCCCGATGACAAGCCAAGCAATTGTTTCATACTTTAGTAATCTCAAACCTATAAACTTTCACGCAATATATAAGCGCGAGCCATGGACATAACACTATAGGTGGAATAGAATATAATGAGGGGGGTTATGTGGAGAATACAAAAAAGGAGGAAGTCTCACATCAACGAGGCTAATCAATGAGCTATGGAGATGCCCACCGATTGATGTTAATGCAAGGAGTAGGGATTGCCATGCAACGGATGCACTAGAGCTATAAATGTATGAAAGATCAACAAAAGAAACTAGTGGGTGTGCATCCAACTTGCTTGCTCACGAATACCTAGGGCACTTGAGGAGGCCCATTGTTGGAATATACAAGCCAAGTTCTATAATGAAAAATTCCCACTAGTATATGAAAGTGATAACATGAGATACATTCTACTATGAAGATTATGGTGCTACTTTGAAGCACAAGTGTGGCAAAGGATAGTAACATTGTCCCTTCTCTCTTTTTCTCTCATTTTTTTCCTTTTTTGGGCATTTGCTCGTTTTTATGGCCTTTCTCTTTTTTTGGGCCTTCTCTTTTTATGGCCTTTTTTTATATTCCTCACTTGGGACAATGCTCTAGAAAATGATGATCATAACACTTCTATTTATTTACAACTCAATCATTACAACTCGATACTAGAACAAAGATGACTCTATATGAATGCCTCCGGCGGTGTACCGGGATATGCAATGGACCAAGAGTGACATGTATGAAAGAATTATGAACGGTGGCTTTGCCACAAATACTATGTCAACTACATGACCATGCTAAGCAATATGACAATGATGAATGTGTCATGATGAACGGAATGATGGAAAGTTGCATGGCAATATATCTTGGAATGGCTATGGAAATGCCATAATAGGTAGGTATGGTGGCTGTTTTGGGGAAGATATAAGGAGGTTTATGTGTGAAAGAGCGTATCATATCACGGTGTTTGGATGCACCGGCGAAGTTTGCGCCAACTCTCAATGTGATAAAGGGCAATGCATGGTACCGAAGAGGCTAGCAAGGATGGAAGGGTGAGAGTGCGTATAATCCATGGACTCAATATTAGTCATAAAGAACTCACATACTTATGCAAAAATCTACAAGTCATCAAAAACCTCGGTACTACGCGCATGCTCCTAGGGGATAGATTGGTAGGAAAAGACCATCGCTCGTCCCCGACCGCCACTCATAAGGAAGACAATCAAATAACACCTCATGTTTCAAATTTGTTGCATAACGTTTACCATACGTGCATGCTACGGGACTTGCAAACCTCAACACAAGTATTTCTCAATTTCACAACTACTTAACTAGCACGACTTTGATATTATTACCTCCATGTCTCAAAACAATCATCAAGCATCAAACTTCTCTTAGTATTCAACACAGTCATAAGAAAGTTTTATTATTAATCTTGCATACCAAGCATATTAGGATTTTAAGCAAATTACCATGCTATTAAGACTCTCAAAATAATCTAAGTGAATCATGAGAGATCAATAGTTTCTATAAAACAAATCCATCACCGTGCTCTAAAAGATATAAGTGAAGCACTAGAGCAAAATTATATAACTCAAAAGATATAAGCGAAGCACATAGAGTATTCTAACAAATTCCAAATCATGTATTGATCTCTCAAAAGGTGTGTACAGCAAGGATGATTGCGGTAAAATAACAAGCAAAGACTCAAATAATACAAGACGTTCCAAGCAAAACACATATCATGTGGCGAATAAAAATATAGCTCCAAGTAAAGTTACCGATAGAAGTAGACGAAAGAGGGGATGCATTCCGGGGCATCCCCAAGCTTTGGATTTTAGGTGTCCTTAGATTATCTTGGGGGTTCCATGGGCATCCCCAAGCTTAGGCTCTTGCCACTCCTTGTTCCATAATCCATCATATCTTTACCCAAAACTTGAAAACTTCACAACACAAAACTTAAAGTAGAAAAACTCGTGAGCTCCTTTAGCGAAAGAAAACAAAAGACCACTTCAAGGTACTGTAATGAACTCATTCTTTATTTATATGGGTGTTATACCTACTGTATTTCAACTTCTCTATGGTTTATAAACTAATTTACTAGCCATAGATTCATCAAAATAAGCAAACAACACACGAAAAACAGAATCTGACAAAAACAGAACAGTATGTTGTAATATGTAGCTAGCGCAATATCTGGAACCCCAAAAATTCTAAAATAAATTTCAGGACGTGAGGAATTTATCTATTAATCATATGCAAAAAGAATTAACTAAATAGCACTTTCCGAATAAAAATGACAGCAGTTCTCGTGAGCGCTAAAGTTTCTGTTTTTTACAGCATGTTCAACAAGACTTTCCCCAAGTCTTCCCAACGATTCTACTTGGCACAAACACTAATTAAACACAAAAAACACAACCCAAACAGAGGCTAGATAATTTATTTATTAATAAACAGGAAAAAAAAATCAAGGAATAAAAATAAAATTGGGTTGCCTCCCAACAAGCGCTATCGTTTAACGCCCCTAGCTAGGCATAACAAGCAAGAATAGATCTAGGTATTGCCATCTTTGGTAGGCAATCCATAAGTGGCTCTCATAATAGATTCACAAGGTAATTTAATTTTCTTTCTAGGAAAGTTTTCCATGCCTTTCCTTAATGGAAATTGGAATCTAATATTTCCTTCCTTCATATCAATAATTGCACCAATCGTTCTAAGGAAAGGTCTACCAAGAATAATAGCACATGAAGGATTGCAATCTATGTCAAGAACAATAAAATCTACGGGCACATAATTCCTATTTGCAACAATAAAAACATCATTAATTCTTCCCATAGGTTTCTTAATAGTGGAATCCGCAAGGTGCAAGTTTAGAGAGCAATCATCAAAATCACGGAAACCTAACAAATCACACAAAGTCTTTGGAATCGTGGAAACACTAGCACCCAAATCACATAAAGCATAGCATTCATGATCTTTAATTTTAATTTTAATAGTTGGTTCCCACTCATCGTAAAGTTTTCTAGGGATAGAAACTTCCAATTCAAGTTTTTCTTCATAAGATTGCATCAAGGTATCAACGATATGTTTAGTAAACGCTTTATTTTGACTATAAGCGTGAGGAGAATTTAGCACAAATTGCAACAAGGAAATACAATCAATCAAAGAGCAATTTTCATAGTTAAATTCCTTGAAATCCATAATAGTGGGTTTAGCAACATCTAGGGTTTTAATTTCTTTAATCTCACTTTTATCAAATTCAGCATCAAGATCAAAAGATTCAGAATCCTTGGAATGCCTTCTAGGTAAAGGTGGATCATATTCAGTCCCATCATTATCAAGATTCATATTGCAAAACAAAGATTTAATAGGGGACACATCAATAACTTTTAGATCTTCATCATTATTTTCATAGCAACTCGGTTTAGCGGCCATCTTATTAACTTGGGTAGCATGTTTATCTGAAATTTCAGCAGTTAATTTCTCAAGATGAGCGAGTTGGGATCTTAAACCATCGAATTCTTTAGACATATCATCGAGCTCTTTATTCATAAAACTCAGAAAACTTTTCTGTTCTTTAAATTCGTTTCTGATGAAACTATTATGTTCAAATTGCAAAAGCATGAAACTCCTAACATTATTTTTGATTTCTTCTAAACTTTTAAAGTGAAGGTCACCAAATTTAGGTAGAGCCATCGTGACAAGCAAACTACACACACAAGCAAACAAAAAGCAAGCGGGCAAAAAGAGGCGAATAGAGGGAGGATAGAGAGAGAGAGAGGGGCAAATAAAACGGCAAGGGTGAAGTGGGGGAGAGGAAAACGAGAGTCAAATGGCAATAATGTAATGCGGGAGATAACAGTATGTGATGGGTACTTGGTATGTTTGACTTTTGCGTAGACCTCCACGGCAACAGCGCCAGAAATCCTTCTTGCTACCTCTTTTAGCACTACGTTGGTTTTCCCCGAAGAGGAAGGGATGATGTAGCAAAGTAGCGTAAGTATTCCCCTTAGTTTTTGAGAAACAAGGTATCAATCCAGTAGGAGGCTATGCACGAGTCCCTCGCACCTGCACAAAACAAATAAATCCTCGCAACCAATGCAAATAGGGGTTGTCAATCCCTATAGGGCCACTTACAAGAGTGAGATCTGATAGATATGATAAGATAATATTTTTGGTATTTTTATGATAAAGATGCAAAGTACAATAAAGGCAAAGTAAATGGCAAAGTAAATAACTAAGTAGTAGGAGATTGATATAATAAAGATAGACCCGGGGGCCATAGGTTTCACTAGTGGCTTCTCTCGAGAGCATAAGTATTCTACGGTGGGTGAACAAATTACTGTTGAGTAATTGACAGAATTGAGCATAGTTATGAGAATATCTAGGTATGATCATGTATATAGGCATCACGTCCGAGACAAGTAGACCGACTCCTGCCTGCATCTACTACTATTACTCCACTCATCGACCGCTATCCATCATGCATCTAGAGTATTAAGTTAAAAACAGAGTAACGCCTTAAGCAAGATGACATGATGTAGAGGGATAGACTCATGCAATATGAAGAAAACCCCATCATGTTGTCCTTGATGGCAACAATACAATACGTGCCTTGCTGCCATTACTGTCACCGGGAAAGGACAATGCAAGATTGAACCCAAAGCTAAGCACTTCTCCCATTGCAAGAAAGATCAATCTAGTAGGTCAAACCAAACTGGTAATTCAAAGAGACTTGCAAAGATAACCAATCATACATAAAAGAATTCAGAGAAGATTCAAATATTATTCATAGATAGACTTGATCATAAACCCACAATTCATCGGTCTCAACAAACACACCGCAAAAAGAAGATTACATCAAATAGATCTCCACAAGAGAGGGGGAGAACATTGTATTGAGATCCAAAAAGAGAGAAGAAGCCATCTAGCTACTAACTATGGACCCGTAGGTCTGAGGTAAACTACTCACACTTCGTCGTAGGGGCTATGGTGTTGATGTAGAAGCCCTCCGTGATCGATGCCCCCTCCGGCGGAGCTCCAGAACGGGCCCCAAGATAGGATCTCGTGGATACATAAAGTTGCGGCGATGGAATTATGTTTTTTTGCTCTGTATCTGATCGTTTGGGGGTACTTGGGTATATATAGGAGGAAGGAGTACGTCGGTGGAGCAACAGGGGGCCCACGAGGGTGGGGGGCGCACCTGGTAGGGTAGGGCGCGCCCCCTACCTCGTGGCCTCCTGTTACATGCCTTGATGTAGGGTCCAAGTCTCCTGAGCTGTATTCGATGAGAAAATCACGTTCCCGAAGGTTTCATTCCGTTTGGACTCCGTTTGATATTCCTTTTCTTTGAAACCCTAAAACAGACAAAAAACAACAATTCTGGGCTGGGCCTCCGTTAATAGGTTAGTCCCAAAAATAATATAAAAGTGGATAATAAACCCCAATAATGTCCAAAATAGTAGATAATATAGCATGGAGCAATCAAAAATTATAGATAAGTTGGAGACGTATCAGCCGCTCACCGTCGGGGAAGGAAGCTGACGGAGGGTGAGCTCACTCTACGGCAGAAGAAAAATTGCCCACCCTCTGCTCCTCGCTGCTCTCCTCTGCATGGCTCAAGGGTAGGCAGGAGCTCCGATCCATCTCAGGCACCGACGAGATTTTGCATTCACCTTCAATTTACTGTTTTGTGTTTTTCTGAAGATAAAAATTCAAAGTGCAAATGTAGTCCCCTGATGTTTGCTCTTGAGGTTCAATTTATTTATTTCTGCAGGAAGATGGTGCAGTTTGGTTGGATGTTGTTTTGCATTATTTTTGCATTTCCTTCGTCATGCAGTTTGGACAGCGAGCCTTCCTCCGTGGCGCATGCGTGTGCGCAATCCGCGGCGTGTGTGTGTGTGTGTGTGTGTGTGTGTGTGTGTGTGTGTGGTGCAGCCTGTCTAATCATGCAGTCCGCGTCCATGGCCGTGCAACTCAAACAAGCCCGCAATGAAGTTCCGTGCTTGTGTTTGAGTTGTTCGATTAACACAAGTGCACTACAACTCCTGGATGGTGGACTGCGGAACGTGCGGTGCGGTTGACGGACTGTTGAAGTTTGCCTAGGTCATCGCTGCAGTACGGCTAGGTGTCGAAAGCTGTTTTTTTTGTTAATTTTTCAGGTTTTCAGAGACTGCAGTTCATTATTAAAAATGTTTTCAAAAGGTCCATGCAGAGCACTATATTTTACTAAATGACTTTAAAAGGTATTTGCAGCTCACTTCAGTTTCCATAGCAGCTCACTTTGGTTTCACTTGCTTACGGCGCAGTGCAGTTCGTTGCAGCTCAATCCAATGGTAAATTTTAGAGTACACACGGCGGTGGATAAAAAAAGAAGCAAAAAACAGTGTGGTTCACTCACATTGTCCTAGCGGTTCACTTGCCTCGTCCTCGTAGCGCGGAAGAATTTCAAAAATTAAAAAGAAAACAAAAAATGTGTGTGGTTCATTTTGAAGTGCGTTTGGTCCTTGGATGTGGTTCATTTTTGGGAGTGATGATGTTCACTTCGATATATGATGTGGTTCACTTGCTCTAGTCTCTGCGGTCCACTCTCGTTCATAAAAAAGTTAAAAAAAAACAAAACCTTGTCCGACAAAAGAAATTATGCAGCTCGCTTGTCCATCCGATGCAGTGCGGTTTTCATTCTGAAGCAGTGCGGTCGACCTATGATGTTGTTCATCCTGTAAGTGCAAAAAATTGTTACGAAAGCGAAAAAAAGTAATGTGGTTCACTTCTTGATAGTGTTGTGGTTCATTTACACCCGATGTGAAGTGCACTCTACTTTCTCGTCCTTAAAAAAATTACATTTGAATAAAGTAAACCATGAAGTTCTCTAACACGTCTGATGCAGTGTGGTCTTTCGTCTGATGCAGTGCGGTTTTCAATCGGATGAAGTACCCACGTCGATTTGGGTGTCGCGAAAAACAGAGTGTCCGCATTTCGGTAAATTTAAAACTGCTCTTAAACCGTAAGGAATTAGAGAGAGACTTCTACATGAAAAATACATGTCGATATCTTTCCAACGGTATATTATTTGAATCATTTCGACAACCGGTTTGTAAAAAAATTCGCGAAAAACGGCCGCTGCCACTCGTCGTCCGCCACACGATTTTCGAAATTAACTTAAAACTGTAAGGAATCTCAAAACCATTTCTACATATGAAAGTTGCGCCTTGTCCATAGCTTTCCAATGACATATTACATGCCTAATTTTGGCATATGGTTCAAAAACTAGAGCGAAAACAATATCGAAAATTGAGAAAAATTCAAAAAAACATAATTCCGCGATTTAGTAAATTTGAAACTGCTCTTAAACCATAACAAATTAGAGAAAATAATAGATATCAAAAAGATGCGCCTCGACAATATATTTCCAACGGCGTATCATTTGCTTTATTCCGATGAGCGGTTTAGAAAAAATGACAAAAATACGCTCGCTGCCACTCGTCATCTGCCGCACCATTTTTGAATCTGCTCTTAAACCGCGAGGAATCTCGAAAAGTGTTCAACATGGCGAAGTTGCGCCTAATCAATAGCTTTCCAACGGTATATTATACGCCTCGTTTCAAATGATTAAAAAATTAGAGTGAAAACAGTACCGGAAAAACACTGCGTGTAGTTTTTCCGACACGAAGTTCACTTGCGTGAGTACTGCAGCACACTTAGTTCAAACAATGACGTGCACTTGCGTTGAGCGTGCAGTGCGGAAGTATTATCAGAATAGTTATTCTGCTAATATTAGCAGAATAGACCGGCTGTATATGTATATATATATATATATTCATACATATACATATATATCCACTCGGATGTAGGTTTTCATAAAGTATTATTGTTGACATTACCCTTGAGGTAAAAGGTTGGGAGGCAAACCTATAAGCCCCTATCTTTCTCTGTGTTCGATTAAAACTTTGAACCCATAAATATCACATAAGTGTTAGCAATTGTGAAAGACTAAATGATAGCTGACTATGTGAAATTTGCTAAATCAAAGCTCTTAAATAGACCCTTCCTGAAAATAAGATGAATTGCAATTGTTTGATGACTGAAAACATAGCTTGTTAGTTTTCAAAAAAGTTATCACTAGTACAGCGAGGTGCTATACAAACGGTTTTTAACCCCGTTCTGCGATGGCATTTGGAACCGTCACCTAGTGAGTGACGGCGATAGGGGGGTCCTTCCCACACGACCCAGAAACCGTCGGGGATATGCCTCCTAGCACACACGCTCGGCAAAATGAGTTCGTGTGCGACTGGCGAGGACTTAAATACAGAAATACGTACAGTAGAGCTAAAAAGTACAATTATACAGGCGAAATTATTTCCGGTCGCAAGTACATCCCACACAGTCAATCCCCGCTAAACGGTTTCGTTCGTGTGTACATCCCACACAGTCGCTCCAAGGAAAACGTTTCCGTTCACAGGTACATCACACACAATTTTCCCCATTAAATCATTTGTGATAGCTGATAACCCACAAGTATAGGGGATCGCAACAGTTTTCGAGGGTAGAATGTTCAACCCAAATTTATTGATTTGACACAAGGGGAGCCAAAGAATATTCTCAAGTATTAGCGGTTGAGTTGTCAATTCAACCACACCTGGAATACTTAATATCTGCAACAAAGTATTTAGTAGCAAAGTAATATGGAAGTAACAGTAATGGTGGAAAAAGTAACAATAGTAGTTTTTATAGCAATCGTAACAGTGGCAACGAAAAAGTAACTAAGCAAAGATCAATATGTGAAAAGCTCATAGGCAATGGATAATTATGTCGGATGCGATTCC
The DNA here is from genome assembly GCF_002162155.2 of Triticum dicoccoides. Lineage (NCBI taxonomy): Eukaryota > Viridiplantae > Streptophyta > Magnoliopsida > Poales > Poaceae > Triticum > Triticum dicoccoides. Next base: position 135,050,780 of record NC_041388.1, on the reverse strand, counting down.
TCATGCAATAGTTACAACATAGGGTGACATAGAACTAGCTCCAGTTCATTAATGTAATGTAGGCATGTATTCCGAATATAGTCATACGTGCTTATGGAAAAGAACTTGCATGTCTTTTGTTCTACCCTCCCGTGGCAGCGGGGTCCTATTGGAAACTAAGGGATATCACTACAAAAAAAATACACTTCCGTGATGATACGTGTTTGTCACAGTAGGTCGCTTTTTTGTCATGCATGTACATCCATGACAAATTTATGACAAAATCAAGATAGTCATACCTGTGCTGTCGTAGAAGTGTTCCATGACATTACCAAAATTATCATCACGGAAGTGTCCATTTCCATGACGATAAAATCGTGCGTCACAGAAGTGCTTTCGTCAAGGGTGACCGACACGTGGCATCCACCATAACGGAACGCCGTTAAGCTATCGGGTTGGGTTTTGGATCCGATAACCGGTTAACAGCCCCGACCAATGGGGATTTTCCACGTGTAAAATCATCATTGGCTAGAGGAAACACGTGCCGGCTCATCGTTGGGACAGATGTCATCCACTCATTGGACAGGAGGCGCCTATGATAGGTCGACACATGGCACGTCCCAACAGTGGCCCATTCTGGTGAAAAAGGCCGGCCCAGTAAAAATTAGCAGGCCGACCCATATAAGGCCTACTTGTGTCAGGTCCATTTAAGCCCACGACCCATACGAGATGTGCCAATTCGGCCCGTTAAAGATTTGATACCATTGCATCCCATTGTCAGTTCGAGCCCGTTAACAGCCCGCTATATATTTGGGCTCAATATCGGCCCGATGAGATTTCGGCCTGTTAACGGCCCATTTAATGGGTGGGCCAATTTTCAGGATGTACATCTTTCGGCCTTTTAGCGACCCATTTAAATGTTGGGCTAATTTCTGGCTCAGTGTGTCTTTCAGCCTATTGACGACCCATAAATCTGATGGGCCATTTGTAGTCGGACCTGAGTTTCGGCCTTTTAGCAGCCCATTTAAGTGTTGGGCCAATTTCTGGCCCGGTGTCACTTTCAGCCTATTGACGGCCCATAAATCAGTTGGGCCAATTGTAGTCGGACCTGAGTTTTGGCCTTTTAGTGACCCATTTAAGTGTTGGGCCAATTCCCGGCCCTGTGTGCCTTTCGGCCTGTTAACGGACCATAAATGAGTTGGGCCATTTGTAGTCGGACCTTAGTTTTGGCCTCTTAACGGCCCATGCCCTTCATGGTCCAATACTAGCCTAGTTTCTCTTTCGGCCTGCTAAAGGCCCACAACACAGTTGGGCCGTTTACAATATGACCTGACTTTCGGCCTCTTAGCGGCCCATGCTCTTCATGGTCCAATACAAGCCCACTGTCTCTTTCGGCCTGCTAAAGGCCTACAGTATAGTTGGGCCATATGTAGCCCAAACTTAGTAACGGCCTGTTAACGGCCTGTGAAATAAATTGGGGCCACCTGTTGCCCACTTCGATGTCGGCTTGTTAACGACCCGGGAGGTAAGAGGGCCGACCATTAACTTTCGCCCTAGTAACGACCCATTAACTTAATGGCCCCACTAAAGTTCGTTCATGTCTTTAGGCCAAATTAGATAATTTGAGCCCATTACGACGAGCAAAGGTACAACATATAGGGAATAACGTTGCACATCCAGAATATATTACAGGAAATTACATCCACTGGGCAATCAAAGATTGATGCCAGTGCAAATAAATGAGCAGAACCTAACCATCTACAACGTCACAATCTACAACCTCAGCACAGATGACGCCCATAAGCATGTGGGCAAGTTCTTGCTGCTTTGCCACACTGTCTCTGAAAACATTGATCAGTTGTTGTGTCGCACGACTCTGCACCTCTGATTCATCCACCATTTCCATCATTGCTTCAACCATTAATTGGTTCACAAACATACATTTATTCCGTCGCATTCGAGACAGAGGATACTGAATAGATTCAGATGGCGATTTTGGCAGGCTTGTATTATTGATAGTGGAGAGTGTCTTGACCACTGCATCATAACATAAATTAGGACGGGAACCAAACAGATTAATCATGAGTTATTGCCATATTACCTGGCCTAGATTTACTGGAAAGAAACAATGGGGTTGCCTTGTTGTTTTTAGAGTTTGTCTTCTTATCTTCAGCAGCCTACACAAAATTAACACACTAGCATTGCTATCATTGGCCAAGTGAGATAATAGGAAAGTAACATTGACACAACGAACGTTTGGGTAACTAGCCTACACCAAATTAACACAATATGGCACAGCTATCATCAACCAGGTAAGGTAATACGAAAGCAACATTGACACAATGAATGAATGGGCAACCAGAGAAGCACTACAATTCAGTAATGTGCGTGATATGAGATAGCATATTCATGCAGCTCAGTACGCAAAACTACCAGGCAGTTTTCCTTACAAAAATCAACATTGGCGCCTTTAACATTTTGCTACAACTAATTTTAGATTAGATAAAGGTTAGATTCAGTCCGATTAACAAAATACATGCTGATGTAGAAATATAGTGATATACAACAGGTACTTACATCGGCACTGGAACACAGAGAATTCCCGCAAGATATTTTCCTCGAATACGATCCCAATGGAGGAAGTCTTGTATCGTTTAACCTTATTTTCTAAAAGAGAGACGGGTAAGAAACATGTAGAAAATATGATTAGAATGCTATAAAATTTCATGATGCGAGGATACGCACACGCTTCTTAGAATGGAGTTGACATTCTTTTGCTGGACTGGAGCGGACTAGTTCTTTGGCCACTGGAATCTTCTTATTATCACTGGGAGTTCGGTTTCTCTGTGCTGGAGCAGTATCTATGGAAAATGGAGTTGGTTTATTATCTCCTGGCGTTTGGATCTTTTGCAAAGACCTGGTTTATAACCCTTCAGATTCTAACATAGCCATCTTCCCCTTGCATGCCTTATATAGAAGAATGGTTATTCAGTTATAAAACATGCTACAACAGAGATGGAATAGATACTAAAGAATAGAAAGGCATGACATATTGACATGTATTCACTCCATCCGAAAATAAATGAATGGGTCTAGGTGTATTTCAGTTCTAGATACATCCAGTTTTATCCATTTCTGCAACATTTAATCCGGACGGAGGGAGTATGATGTAAGAGCTAGGGATACAACAGGACAACACAGTAAAAAAACACTAAAAAACCCACTGCAGAACCAAAGTATTCAAACCCACTAATATGAGATAGTACACTCATGCATCTCAGGATGCAAAACTACCAGGCAGTTTTTCTTGCAAAAATCAACATTGTGGCCTTTAATCATACATTTTGCTACAACTAAATTTAGATCAGATAAAGGTTGGATTCACGCCGATTAACAAAATACATGCTTATGTAAAAATATAGTGATATACAACAGGTACTTACATCTACATTGGAGCATAGAGAATTTCTGCAAGAATCTTTCCTCATAAACGATACCATTGCAGAAAATCTTCTATCTGTTAAGCTTATTTTCTAAAAGAGAGATGGGCAAGAAACATGTAGAAAATATGATCAGCATGCTATAAAATTTCATGATGCAAGGATACGCACACGCTTCTTAGAATTGAGTTGACATATTTTTGCTGGACTGGAGCGGACTAGTTCTTTGGCCACTGGAATCTTCTTATTATCAATAGGAGTTGGGTTTCTCTGGGCTAGAGCAGTATCTTTAAAAACTGGAGTTGGTTTATTATCTCCTAGCGTTTGGATATTTTGCAAATGCCTTGTTTGTAACCCTTCAGATTCTAACATAGTCGTCTTCCCCTTGCATGCCTTGTATAGAAGAATGGTTCTTTAATTATAAAACATGCGGCAGCAGAGAGATGGAATAGGTACTGAAGAATAGAAAGGCATGACATATTGACATGTATTCCCTCCATCCGGAAAAAAATGGATGGGTCTAGGCGTATTTTAGTTCTAGATACATCCTTTTTTATCCATTTTGGCAACATGTAATCCGGACGGAGGGAGTATGGTGTAAGAGCTAGGGATACGACAGGACAACACAACAAAAAAACACTAGTTGAATGTAAAACTGTATGCTAGTGGAATACATACAGAAATAACTAAGGCAACATACACGTGTATGATTGGGAAAATAAGATGGCATTGCAACAGAGCACTAGAACATCACTTCAATGTAAAAAAACATGGTATGGTAGACAAATGAAGTACATACTGATGAATAAGAATGCATAAGATATTCAGAAGCATGATGTCCAAATTAAGCAGATGGCATTGCGATAGAGTAGAATGACAATACTTAAATTTTAAAACATGTTATCATGAATGGAATAGGTACTGAAAAACAGGAAGGCATGCCATATTTACATGCATGATCAGCATGCTAAGCACATGGCATTGCAACAGAGTAGATACACTCCAGGACATTATATGCATGTTGTACCCATATCACAGGCCAAGTTAGAGCAAGGACCTTGTGGGGTGAAGAGGATTCATCATCTTTCTGCAAGTCTTCTGAAGAACTGCCTTTACATGTTCCATCATATTAGGTATCATTGACATCAAGTTTATTGGCCTTTACATTGCTCCGTGAGGTTCTTGTGGATATATCAGTGTGTGCAATTATATCTGACATGCATGGAAGACAACTAGTAGTTAGATTTATGTAATGAGTGCCTGTAGGAGACGACATAAATAGTAGGACTGGGGTTAACTAGCAGCAACAGGTCTCATAAACTAAAGTGAGAGCACAGATGAAACTACAGAATATGTATCGTTTGTACTCAAGATTAACTAGATGGCACACAAAAGTATTAAAGAACAACATAGGAAATACTAGAAGTGGTATAATACTATAATCACCAGCCTGTGGGATAGCATTGGCTGATGGATGATAACTATGGAACAATGTTACCTAAAGAACAAGTATCTTAGTTGAACTATGGAATAGCGTTAACTCCTGAACAAGACCCGTAAGAGATCAGCATGAATATACAGTGAAATGTGATGATCTATTTTCCATGCTTAGATGAATAACAAAGCCATAAATGTTGCACACAAGTAAGATGAGGGTACAACCTATTTGGCTGCCATCCATAGGAGTGAGCATCATGCGCTGACTTGTGGATGGCCTTGTAGTTGTTGTGGCTGTGCATGTCGAGCACGCGCATTTGATGCAGGGAACTGTTGAGTGGGGACTATAGCTCCCTTCTGATGTATGCTTCCCTTGTTGGAGCAGCTGCAGTGAGTCGGAAGACGGTGTGTCTGAAGATGCAGATAACACATAATGTTAAGAACGACATATCTCTTTAATCTAAAGAGATACACTAAGAGATCAACAGCAAGGTACGAGAGTGGTCACACGTCTGTTGACTGAAGACTAAATTGGGGTCACACGATTTTATTTTATTTTGGTACCGTCCGATCTACGCCGGATGGCTGGCCGTCTTGTGCCTCCCGGCTGACACTGTTCGGAATCTTCCCCGAAGAGCCAGCGACCAACGGCAGAGTAGCCTGCCTCCGCCGTCTGTGGCCCCGGCCAAAATCCCGCTCCCCGCCCCACTGCACTGTCGTGGTTGCGCCGCCCCCGGGCCAATCCACAAAGACTCCCCGTCATCCAGATCCGGCGGCAGCAGTGCCTTCAACCCACGCAACTCTAAAAGATAGCCATCTAAGCGCTACTTCCGCGGTGAACTTTGCGGCCCCGCACCCTTACGTTAGACACCAGCCAACCGGCGGCCTAGGAGCTCCGCCGCCTCGAGGGGTGCTGCTTCCCATTGCAAATCGATTGGCCCAGAATAAAAATTCAGACAACTGACGCCTAAATAAAGTGATTTGAGATGAGGGTGCGACCTATCTGGCGGCATGGTGAAGTAGGCAAGTCCAGCTGCCGAGTCGGTGAGGCCGGCGCGATTGCGGTGGCGACCGGCGGCAGGGAAAGAGCGATGTCGCGACGGTCGATGGCTACGCCGAAGCAGCGCCAGGACTCTGGACGGATCCAAAGTTGGAGCCGCTCTGGCGCCGTGAACAACGGTGGGGGTGAATCGGCTCTGGTACAGTTCACGCAGCCGTCGTCGAGGCAGCACCATCAGCACGGAGTAAGAGGCACACGGCCCAGTGCACGACGGCAAATGGACAGCGTCTCCGGCATTAGGGAGGAGGGCGGCTATGAAATTGGTGCGGTGGGGCGCCATGGAGGTGGGGCTGAGGTTTCGCGGCTCGGGAGAAGGGAGCTTCCCGGGGAGAAGGTGATTTGGCGCCCACGAGGTATGAATGGGGGCGGGCGGGGGAAATTGGGAGGGGAGTGTAACCATGTCTTACGGATGCATTTGTCTGAAATGTGAGGGGGAGTTACAGTTCTACCCTTGCCTATAGGCTTCTCGGCTTGGGTCCGTGTACTGAGGGTCGGGGATAGTAGAGTAACTTTGCTTCTCTGGGCGGGAGCAATTTCGAGCGAGGAGGGCGTGTTTTGAACTATAGTGGGCACTAGCGATTTCGGCCGAGGAGAGCGTGTTTTGAAATAGTGGGCGCGAGCTATTTCGGGCGAGGAGAGCTTGTTTTGCCGACCATGGTTTATGAATTATTCGGCACATGTCATTTCGGCCGAGGAGAAGGCGCGCTTGGATGAAGTTACGAACCTACCCTCGATGTACAACGGGACAATTGATGCGTGTCCCACATAGGATGGTAATTTCGCGTCTCCCATTTATTTGCTCGGGCGAATTCCACCGAGCAGAGAGGATGTTTAACGGTTCATTCAAATTTTGGGAGAACGAGCATCCACGTCTACCTTACCAAGTCGATTCGGATCAAATTTTGAAATATTAGCTTGCCACTTCTTTTTTAGATGGAGAGATGATGCTTGGGAGTAATGTCTTTTTACATGCTCATTGCTAGCGATTTACTATATGACAAATAGTTGACCCACTCAAAAACGCGAATCAAACCCAAAATGAAATATCTTGATTCAATGAAATAGCTTGTTCAGTAGGTCAAAATAGTGAACTAAGTCCAAAATTGAACACCTCAATCGAGTAGCATGTTGTACAGTATTATAGTACTCCATGAACATGTTGAAAGTCAAATTAATGAACTTGTTTGATATACGCATATATCTGTTCATGTGTGGATTGCAGACAACATGTTCTCCAATTTAAATATTTGAATGCAAGTTTATATCGAAACATGGTTTATATCAGTCTTTGATGCATAAAACGCGACCTCCCCCTCTCCCGGACTCCTGTTCTCTCTCTCTCTCTC
>NC_041388.1:135017212-135043396 GCF_002162155.2 Triticum dicoccoides | reverse complement strand
CGTCCCTCTCCCTTTCTCTCCATCTCTCTCTCTTTGTGTGTGTGTGTGTGGGGGGGGGGGTCTTTCTAGTTCGCATGCATATATACACCATCTATAGGTCTCTCTCGCACACTATGAATGATACTCTAGCTAGTCCAAGCTAGATATCTTGGGTGCAATCATACGCACCCAGATTCCTTGGCTCTTTGCCTGTAACTCTCTCACGCACCAGTATGTCGTCTCGGAGCTCTTCCCCCCTCTCTCAAACTCTCCATCCACCTGGGTCACACATACACATGCATATATCACTCGCACTCAATAGGCCCATCAAAAACTCTATCTCTCCCCCTCGTTCTCTCTCCATCTCACACGCGCACACACACAATCTCATGCCCAGCTAGCCAAGTATGATGGTCTCTCACTCAATTGTAGGCACACGCAGTCCCCCCTATATGTATATGACTAGATAATCTTAGTCTCCATCACAAACATGTGCATGGTCTATCTCGATTTCTCTCGGGGCATCTTTCTATCGCGCACGCACTCCCTCAATGTCCCACCCATATAGTCCCCTCACGATCTCGACGGGATCTCTCTATCACAAACACACCCTCTCTCCCTCCTCATGCGTCCATGCCCTCCATGTGTCCCTCTCGACCTTTGTTCCTTGTTGGCCACACCTCTATTGGACATGTGCTACAGGGGTGTCTCTCTCCGTTGCAAATAATCACACACTAGCTATCTTCATGTATCTCCTCGCCTCGCTTGTCCATCTCGGAGATGCATGCGTGATATGTTTGCATAAGAAACAAAAAAACACACACTCTCTCTAATTTATCGTTTGTTGTCACTTTCTCTTTCACACACATACTCTTTTTGCACACTTACTCATTCTCCTTCACACGCACCTTATCGGGGCTCCTCAATCTCTCTCAAACTTTATTGGTTAGTTTGGTTCGTGACCTGACCCTCATGCCTTGATGGCCAGTACTGCCTGGTGTGGACGTGAGATGTAAAATATTTCTGCCTGGCCAGGCTTGTGTGGTGCTGAAGCGTTTGGTTCATGCTTGGGCCAGGCAAAGCATCAACGTCCCATCAATCAATCCATGCATCAATTATTTAATGCTAATATCCATCCATATTGCTGTTAGCCTCGTGGCCACACGACCAGGCATGACCAGGCGTTCAAAATTGGTCTGTAGCGACCAGACCTCAAACAGTCTGTTCTCTGTGCTCTGGTGTCATCCCTGGATCAGTAATGCTGACACCACACAATACTCGGAGGATTTATAGCAGAGTAGCAATCACACACTTATTACATCGAGTGTCTCAAAAGAGAACTTATTACAATAAATATGGCTTAAGGCCATCTAATAACGATAACAGCGGAAGGCTTGGAAGATAAGTGAGTCCATCAACTCCAACGGCATCACTGAGTATAGAACCACGACCTAAAACTCCTTAATCGTCATCTGAAAAGTCCGCAACATTAACGTTGCAGCCCAAAATGGGGCAGCACATGGAATATGCTGGCAATGTAACACATAGAGAGTAATGGAATGAAACAGCTATTACTATATGCATATTTGGCTGATGGAAAGCTCTATGGTTACAGTTTTGCGTAAAGCCAATTTTTCCCTACTTCAAAGGAATAAAATTTATTTAACTATCATGGTAGTTGTTAAACATTGAGAATGGTTGACAGCATTCTCAATCCCAATTAAGCATCATCATTAAACATAACCCAACAAAATTAATTTAGAGTAACATGTTGAGATTCACATGATAATCCAAGTACTAGATACTCAAGATGTCCATAACCGTGGACACGGCTAACCATGATTAGTTTATTACACTCTGCAGAGGTTTGCGCACTTTTCCCCACAAGACTCCATCGCCTCCGTTTGGTTTCTCGCACTACAGGGTGTTTGAGAAGACGGATGACCGAGACATAGTCTTTCAGAAGCGCTAGCACCTTACGATCAGGTAGACCGTACCACCTACATCCCCTACATCTGCTAGTCTACCACTATAAGAGTTCGCACGACTTAGTCAACTATGCTAGAGCCCATAATAGCTTGTGGCTGCACACGGAAGTTTCTAGTATGAATAGTCTCATGATCCCTTTGAGCCTGGGTGGTGGTCCAAAAGAAAACAGGCAAGTCCTGGAATATCCAGGTGCCTCAATCCACCCAGATGTGTGTTTAAGTTGCCACCTTAGATAAATCATTAATTAACAAACTCACATCTGTCATGGATATCACTCACCCAATCCACGTCTAGTAGCATAGCATGGCATAAGCAATCGTAGAAGTAACTCCCAAAGGTTTGATAATAATCAGGTAATAGGTACTACCTCTATCGGTGTTCTGGGAACGGGGGTCCCCAGACTTGCCTGCCTGCGGCCTGCGGCGTGGCTCAAAGGGGGGCCCAGCACGACCCATCTTCATCAACACAGACCCAAGACCCTCGCGAGGGGAAAAGCCTCGCGGGGCGAACGACACGGAGCTTCCTCAGGCACGACCTCATCAGGCTGGCTCGTGTGGAGGCGGAGAGATCAAGGCGGGGTACCTCACGAGGTGCCCGTGACGCAAGCCATGACGACCAAGGGTGCCAGGCGAGCGCCAGCCCGCGCAGTGCCCTCCTTTCCTCTTTGGTGCAAAGGGAGCAAGCGCAGGCGAGAGCATCAAGCAAAGGCACCCGTTTCGGTGCAACGAGACCAAGACCAGCCCAGCGGCAGGGAGGAAGTCATTGTGGAGCCCAAGCCAGCGTCACCACCAGAGCCTTTTGCAGGCGAGGACCAACTTTAGTCAGGATAAGTGTACCAGATGTTCCCCTTCAAAATGGCCAATTGTTGGCGCCCTTCCCGCTCAATATTTGGGAAGAGGCCCAGGGCCTTTGCCTATAAATAGGACTAGCCACCCCCATGGTAGAGGAAGACCGGCCAATCCAGAAACAAGATGGGATCGGATCGAGTAGCATCACAAACAGAGAGAGAAGGGTGACTGAACTCCTTCTAGCAGTTCATCGCCCCAGCCAAGAACAGACCCTCGCGAGGCTGTTCTTCCTTGTATTATTCATCATCATCAGCCCAAGAGGCAATCCACCACACCACAAACTGGAGTAGGGTATTACACCACAACGGTGGCCCGAACCAGTATAAACCCTGTGTCTCTTGTGCTGTTCTTTCCATAGCTTAGATCTTAGCGAGGCGGTGGGGTGCAGGTAGGTAGAAGGCGAAATCTCCGCGCGCACCCTAGTGTTTGAACCTCAAGGGTCTGCCGGAACCCGAAACCCGACATTTGGCGCGCCAGGTAGGGGTGCGCCGGAATTCGTCTTCCATCGCGTCCATGTCTGACGCTCGTCGGGCCCGCGCCGAGCGCCGGGCCGCTCTCTCCTCCCGCGTCGCCCAGACGGCTCCAGTCGGCGGGCGTCCTCACCGTTCCCCGTCACCTGCCGTCAACGCCGCCACCGGCCCGGCGGGGAAGGCGTCCTCACCGTTCCCCGTCACCTGCCGTCAACGCCGCCACCGGCCCGGCGGGGAACGAGCAGCAAGCGTCATCTCAGCATCCGTCCGTGCGGCAAGACGGCCGCACCGCTACTCCCTCGCTCACCCCAGCTGGTTCTTCGTCCCGCGCGCTCCGCGCACCCATGGAGGCTCGAGCTGTGCTCATCGCGGCAAACGAGCTCCTGCGCTACCATCCCGTCGATGACGTCTACGAAGAATGGCTCGACTGCATCGCCGAGCTCGTCCGCGCCGCAGGGGGCTCTCCTACGCCGTCCGTTCCGCTGCACCGCACCCCGCCCTGCGCGGGCGACGAAGCTCTGGGGGCACCCCAGCCGCCTCCTCCTCAAGAAGGCGCCCAGGCTCCAAGGCGCGTGGCCCCTGGGCGGAACCCGCTCTGTCAGGTGCCAGCGCGGCAAGAGCAGAGCTGCCAAGAAATCCCTCGCCTGCAAGAAGCTGCCCGTGCGCTCCCTGCTCCAGCACGTCGCGACCATGCTCCTGCTCCAGCACGTCAAGACCCCGTGCTGCTCCCAGCTGCAGCGCGTGGGGACCAGCAAGACCAAGCTCTCCGTCACCCATGGCCTCCTGTGGCCACAGCAGGCTGCCGTGCCTTCACCACCGAGCTACGCAGCATCGCGTGGCCCGGCAAGTTCAAGCCAGACCTGCCTCCTCGTTATGACGGCACGACCAACCCTGCGGAGTTCCTCCAGCTCTATGAGCTGGGCATCGAAGCTGCCAACAGAGACGAGAAGGTCATGGCGAACTGGTTTCCCATGGCGCTGAAGGATGGGGCCCTCACCTGGCTCCTGAACCTAGCTCTAGGCACGATCTCCTCCTCGGACGAGATGCGCACCCGCTTCATCGCCAACTTACAAGGTACCCGCGACCGGCCACCCGCCGTGAGCGACATGCGCCGCATCAAGCAACAACCCGAAGAGACCCTGCAGAAGTACATCCAGTGCTTCAACAACGCATGCCTCAAGATTCCCAAGGTGACCGAGGAGGCCATCATCTCAGCCTTCTCTGACAGCGTGCGCGACGTCAAGATGAAGGAGGAGCTGGCGATGCATGAAGACCTGTGCACTTCCTTGGAGCTGTTCAACTTGGCGACCAAGTGCGTCAGGGCTAAGGAAGGGCGTCTGTCCCTCCTCGAGCTGCCTGCCGCAGACCCAGAAGAGAAGAAGCCCAAGGCCAAGGATGTGAAGCGCAAGGGGGCTGCCGTGCTCGCGGCAGAACCAGACACCAAGCGGGGCAGAGATCAGCCCGAATCTTCCAAGGGCAGTCGGTACTGTGTGTACCACGACCTCCACACCCACAACACCAACAAATGTCAAGAGCTCAGAGCCGTGCGAGAAGGAATGATCGGCCGTCGTCCCGACCACGCTGACCAGGGCTACGGTCGAGGAGGAGGAAGAAACGCAGGACGCTGGGAAGACCGCTGCCCGCGCCAAGGGTGGCGTGATCGACCTCACGAGGATCGCTGGCAAGACCCGCCTCGCGAGGGAGACTGGAGGGATCAGCCTCGTGAGGATCGCCCGCAAGGCAACGCAGGCCTCCCTCCGCTGCCGCCGCACCCAAGGAGAAACGAGGACCGCCATCAGGATGAGGGGGCTGGGGGCTTCCAAGAGCCGCGCGCGATCTCCTGCATCCTGGGCGGGGCTCAAGCCCCACCCTCTCAGCGCATCTTCAAGCAGTTCGCCCGCGAAGTGAATGCAGTCCTCCCCAAGCTTGAAGCCACGCGCCCTCTCAGGTGGTCAGCGTGCGCCATCACGTTCAGCTCAGCGGATCAGCTCAAGTGTCCTCCCGATGCTTTGTTCCCCAATCATCAGCAATGTGCTGGTCACCAGGACCCTCATCGATGGAGGGGTAGGGCTCAACATCCTGTCCGTGGAAACATTCAACAATCTCCAAGTGCCCTACAACCAGCTTCAGCCAACCAAGCCTTTCTCCGGAGTCACCGACGGCTCCACTGTCCCGATTGGGCAGGTCCGCCTCCCTGTCACCTTCGGGGCGCGCAACAACTACCGCACCAAGCTCATCGACTTCGACGTCGCTCACATTCGCCTGCCGTACAATGCCATCCTCGGGTACCCAGCGCTGGCCAAGTTCATGGCCGTAACTCACCACAGCTACAACGTCCTCAAGATGCCAGGAAGTGGCGGAGTCATCACGGTGCCCTGTGAAGAGAAGGACGCCGTGTGTTCCTTGGAACGAGCCTTTCAGGCCGCATCACTGGAAGACCCGGATCGCGGAAGCAGGAGGCTTCCCGAGGCCACCCCCAAGAAGAAGAAGACATTGTCCGGCCCGGATCCTCAGGAGGCAGGCCCCTCAGGGCCCGCGCCTGCCCAGGGGGAACCTCCTTCCATCGCATAGGAAAGCGCGCCCGGCGCCCTCCTCAGGCAGGGCTTGGGGGCTCTTCCCTGGAGGGCCACCGACCTGGCTAAGGTCACGAGGGAGGCGCTTGGGCACCACATGGAGGCGTGTTTTGAAGCACGTTTCCCTCAAGAAGGAGTAAGGCAAGGAGGGCCAGACCCTCAGGAGTTCGTCAGCAAGGCCATTCAGGAGCTATAGGAGTCAAGAGTCATGAGAGGCGGCCGCCGCCTACTAGCTGTGGCTCCCCATCTAGGCGAGGATGGTGGGCTGCGCGTCTGCATCGACATACCATGGCTCAATCGAGTCGCCTCTCTGGAGCGCCTCTGGCCCTCGCGAGTGGGGCGATGCGAAGGTCCACCCCATAGCTACGTTCGCATGCCTTACGGCCTGCCGAGCGCGGCTACCATGTACCAGCACCTCATGAGGGGCATCATGGAGGCTCAAGAGGCCAGGCGCTCCGCAGCCCTGGCGGAGATGGAGATGGTCCATGAGGAGCCACCAGCGCCTCCGGAGCCTCCCGAGGCCCCTGGGCCTGGGGGGCTCGTGAGGATCGGCTTCCTCAGCCCACCGAGTCTGCTACACCAACGCTGCTTCGTCCTCAACATCATCAGGTGAAATCTTTCAAGTTTCATTTCCAGCTGGGAGCGCCCCCCAGGGCTGCATTATTCCCAGGCCGCGTGGGTCCGTCCCTGCGGCATGCATCCCTTTTATTTCATGTTGCTAGCTTACTTTGTTGGGGGCGCCCCTCGGGCTGCATCATCCCCCAAGTCACTCGGGCCTGACCCAGTGATGTCCGCCTTCCTAGCATCTATTTGAATGAATCCACTCCTACGCGGCTAATGTGTTTGACCTAGTTGCCCGCTCAACTGACGCCAACTGATGGAGCTGCTCCCAAAACAGCACGGCGCTTGCGCATGGGTCCGTCCCTGCAACGCCGACAAACCTGAGTGGCTGAGCTCTGGCCACGGCAGCCCCGCATGGCGCCACTTCGTCAAGCCTTCAGTGCCTCATCGCCTCTCGAAAGCAACCAACGGCTGACCGTCAATTGTCATGGCAACCCCTCGTTCTTTCTATGATGGGTCTACAGGATCTCCTAAAGGAGTTGCGTCAAGCGAGGCCCATGCGGTGTCTCCTCCACTCTCATCCGCGCGAACCGCTTGCACGTTAAAGGGGGGGTGCCTGAGCATCGTGACTCAGGGCTCCTACTGGCTCTCCAGCCCTCACCCTCTGGCCTTGTCCACGGCATCGCGACCTGGCATACCAGTGACGGCTGAGACTCGCTCGAGGGCCGGGACCCGAGGACGTAGAGCAGAAAGGGGAGCAAAGGCGAGAGGGGAGGGACACGTGAGGACCTCGCCGAGCAACCTCACGCCTGCCGATGCACAGACCCGGCGACACACCAGGGAGCGGTCCCTGATTCTCGAGATAAGTCACCGCCCAGAAGCACCAGCTACCGTGGCACCATCCCCGCACCTAATGCCATCCCGTGTTAGTGACGCCGCTCTCCTTTCTCACCGAACGACGACTGCTTGAGCGCCAAAGGGGACCTCCTGAGCATCGCGACTCAGGGGCTCTTACCGGACCCCGGGTTGCTCACCTCCTGGCCTTGACCACGGCATCGCGACCTGGCATACCAGTGATGGCTAAAGCCGCCTTGGGACTGGGACCTGTCGGCGCAGAGCACCAAGCCCTCGTGAGGTTCGAAAGGGAGAACTGAGCTAAGACAGAATGAGCAACTCGCACAATTCTACAACAAGGGTTATATTAACAAACAGGATCACAGGCACCTTACAAGCCCCCATGGGATGCGTCTTTGATTCCTTGCAGGGAACAGATCCTAAAAGGACGCTAACTACACGCGCCCCTGCAAAAGACGCCATCATCAATAGTGGGCCGTCAAGCACCGGCACCAACCCCATCCAGATCAGAGTCGGCGACGGCCTGACGAGCCTGCCCTGCTCCAGGAGTGGCGCCGGCTCGGGGGCTCGTAGCTGTCGTCGCTCATCTCCGGAGTCGCGAAGAGCTCGCCGGAGTCGCTGGATCCTCCATGCCTCCGCCGCCTGTGGAGCCGCCAAGGGAGCGGTCGGCGGGCCTAGTCCCCGCCGTAGCATGGTCCCGACCACCTCTCCCGGGGCAGCACTCCAGCCGGCGCCCGTTCGCATCAAAGACCTTGAAGAACATCACCGAAGCACCGTCGGACTCCAAGTGGATCGCGAAGGCGCCTCTTGTCCTGCAAACCTGGGCTATTTCGCCCCAGCCTCGAGTCATGAAGACCTCGCCTGGGGCAACAACCGCGACCTCTGCCTCGGTTGCGAGGGTGCTACAGTCGGCGTGCTGCAGCCAAAGCCCCAGGAGCTCTCCCTACGGGATGATGGAGGCGAAGAAGGGAGGAAGGCGAATCCAAGACTGAGGAGGCATGGCGGCGTGGAGCACGAACTCTCGGGAGGAGCCCTCGGTGTGGACCCCAGGAGGGACGACCCACACCTTCGTGACCCGTCAGCGCCGACGGCGGCGCCGCCCGTGGCAATCAGCATCGACTCCTTCAGAGCCCTCGATGTGGGCGTACAAGGGTAGCGGGAACCCCGATGGTGGCCGCTCGCACCAGGGCCTCGACATCACATGATGGGCCCCCTCGTCCCGGTGGCGGGGGGCGAGCCGTTTCTTCGGCGGGAGCAGGTCTGGTTCCTCCCGGGGAGCCTTTCCCTTCTCTGCCGCCGAGAACCGGCGGATCGGAGCCATCGCAGCAAGACGGAGCAAGGACCAGGAAGAAGGAGAAGCAAGAAGAGATGGACTGGAAGGGCGCGTGCCGCTTCGTACTTATAGCCGGCGAGGGCCAATCGTCGACCTCCACGATCGCAGGTAATCATCACCCGCTTTGCATGCAGGGACTTGTCCAGTCCGTGCAGTTGCCGAGGCGCCATGGGGAAGTGGAGACGTCCACTCCCAATCAACCGCCACGCGGCGCCCAAGGCCGCAGGCTGTTAGGGCCCGCGACGCTTCACTCTTGCCCTTTCGCCTCCCTGCACGGCCAAGTCCGGGCGCGCCTCGGGCCCGGGGGCTACTGTCGGCGTTCTGGGAACGGGGGTCCCCAGACTTGCCTGCCTGTGGTGTGGCTCAAAGGGGGGCCCAGCACGACCCATCTTCATCAACACAGACCCAAGACCCTCGCGAGGGGCCAAGCCTCGTGGGGCGGGCAACACGGAGCTTCCTCAGGCACGGCCTCATCAGGCTGGCTCGCGAGGAGGCGGAGAGATTAATGCGGGGTACCTCACGAGGTGCCCGTGACGCAAGCCATGACGACCAAGGGTTCCAGGCGAGCGCCGGCCCGCGCAGTGTCCTCCTTTCCTCTTTGGTGCAAAGGGAGCAAGCGCAGGCGAGAGCATCAAGCAAAGGCACCCGTTTCAGTGCAATGAGACCAAGACCAGCCCAGCGGCAGGGAGGAAGTCATTGTGGAGCCCAAGCCAGCGTCACCACCAAAGCCTTTGGCAGGCGAGGACCAACTTTAGTCAGGATAAGTGTACCGGATGTTCCCCTTCAAAATGGCCAATTGTTGGCGCCCTTCCCGCTCAATATTTGGGAAGAGGCCCAGGGCCTTTGCCTATAAATAGGACTAGCCACCCCCATGGTAGAGGAAGACCGGCCAATCCAGAAACAAGCTGGGATCGGATCGAGTAGCATCACACACAGAGAGAGAAGGGTGACTGAACTCCTCCTAGCAGTTCATCGCCCCAGCCAAGAACAGACCCTCGCGAGGCTGTTCTTCCTTGTATTGTTCATCATCATCAGCCCAAGAGGCAATCCACCACACCACAAACTGGACTAGGGTATTACACCACAATGGTGGCCCGAACCAATATAAACCCTGTATCTCTTGTGTTGTTCTTTCCATAACTTAGATCTTAGCGAGGCGGTGGGGTGCAGGTAGGTAGAAGGAGAAATCTCCGCGCGCACCCCAGTGTTCGAACCTCAAGGGTCTGCCGGAACCCAAAACCCGACAACCTCAACTACTTCCCATCCCACAATTTAATTAGATCCTAATCATGCAATGTGTGAGGGTTGATCTAATGCAATAAAACTGGGTAGCAGAAAAGGTATGATCAAAGTATTACTTGCCTTGCTGATGATCCGTGAAACCTAGAGATTCGAAGTAACAGGCGGCACACTCTGGGTATTCTATCGCAGACAAACAAACAAGCATACAATAAGTACTCATCTAATGCACAGGTAAAACTCAAATAAGGTATCTAACCAGAAGGTTCAACTTAAAAACTCCGGTTGGCAAAAAGAATCAAATCGAACAAAGCAACGAAAATCAAACGGCGAAAGAAAACAACTTCGTTCGAGTAATCTGTATCTAGGGCAAATTTTACAGTAGAAAAATCTTGTTTAAGTTGGTTAAACTAATAGAGGGTTTCGAGACGAAACTCCAGGCGCTTGAATCGCCTGATTCCGATAAACAAGCGAAAAGTTATACTAAAAAGAAAATCGGATCAGGAATCGCGATTAGAAAAATCGCGGATTTAATCCGAGAAAAAAAAACGACGAATGCTCGCTAGGACGAACGAACGGACGAACGCTTGCTATTTAAATAAACCGGAAAAACTGATCTATTTAAAAAAACCGAATCTAAAAAAACCGTCGGAAAAACCGACGAAAAAACCGATCTAATTTTTTTTAAAACAGATGGCACGGAAGTCGAGGCGGCGGCGAACCTCGGCAGCGGCGGCGTCGGGCGGCGGCGGTGGCGGGGCGGGCGGCTGGGGCGGCTAGGGTTCTCCCGGGGCGGCTGGGCCGGCTTTTAAAGCCTGCCGGGCCAGAGTCCTATCCGGACACGGCCCGGTTAGGTCGGTTCATTATCATGTGAATCTCAACATGTTACTCTAAACTAATTTTGTCAGGTTATGTTTAATAATGATGCTTAATTGGGATTGAGAATGCTGTCAACCATTCTCAATGTTTAACAACTACCATGATAGTTAAATACATTTTATTCCTTTGAAGTAGGGAAAAATTGGCTTTACGCAAAACTGTAACCATAGAGCTTTCCACTAGCCAAATATGCATATAGTAATAGCTGTTTCATTCCATTACTCTCTATGTGTTACATTGCCAGCATATTCCATGTGCTGACCCGTTTTGGGCTGCAACGTTAATGTTGCAGACTTTTCAGACGACAATTAAGGAGTTTTAGGTCGTGGTTCTATACTCAGTGATGCCGTTGGAGTTGATGAACTCACTTATCTTCCAAGCCTTCCGCTGTTATCGTTATTAGATGGCCTTAAGCCATATTTATTGTAATAAGTTCTCTTTTGAGACACTCGATGTAATAAGTATGTGATTGCTACTCTGCTATAAATCCTCCGAGTACTGTGTGGTGTCAGCATTACTGATCCAGGGATGACACCGGAGCACAGAGATCAGACTGTTTGAGGTCTGGTCGCTACACGGTCACCTGGGCCAGGCTACTTACAGTGTCTGGAGTTTAGCCAGGCTAATTAAAGTGCAAGGGAACCCAGGCCAGGCGGGCTTTTTTTTTCACAGGGTAGCAACAAAACAAGCGTGCATGAAATCCAGCCACAACCCCAGGCCAGGCAAAAGATGCTCAGGACGCAAGCCAATTTGGCCTTATATCTCCCTGGTTCACACATACACATGTCTTGCTCGTTTTATACATATAGACCCATCCAACACTCTCCGCCCTTGTTCTCTCTCCATGTGACACGCACCCCCCTAAGTACCATAATCCCTCAATCCATCATAGGCGCAAGCACTCCCCCCCTCCTAAGTATGATTATCTCTTACTAGCCAACAGGAACACACGTATTGTCTCCTTCCATCCATACGTCTATCTCGATATCTCTCGGGGCATCTTCTATCACGCACACACCTTGTCACTCGATCTCCCACCCATGTAGTCCCATCACGATCTCCAGGGGATCTCTCTATGACAAACATACACTCTCTCCTCCCCATGTCTGCATTTTCTCCGTACGTCTCTCTTGACCTCTCTCCCTTGTTTGTCAGACCCCTCTTGGCCACGTGCTAGGGGTCTTGCTCTCTCGGTTCCAAACAACCACACACTATCTCCTCACCTTGCCTCTGTTGTCGAAGATGCATGTGTGATATGTTTGCATAAGACACACACGCTTTTTCTCTACTTTTATCGTGTGTTCTCCATGTCTCTTTCACACGCGCACACACACTTTTTTCACTCTCTCTCTCTCTTGTTAGGGACTCTGTCACGTCCATAAGCATATGGATGTTTTGAAAAGTCAAACCTTAGAAACGCTTGACCAGGTATATGTGGAGAAAAACATTTACATCTGGAACGATCATTAGATTCATCACAACATGTACTTACTTCATACTATCATAGTATCATTTGTCTTTGGTATTGTAGATATAAGTAATTTCTTTATAAACTTGGTCAAAGTTTCAAAAGTTTGACTTAAAAAATGTTGGAACTACATTATCGAACGGAGGGAGTAGCTTTTTCTCTCTCTGCTATCTCTCACGGGCCTCCCCTCTCACTCGAACTCTCTATACCGACGGATTATACGCTCACTGTGTCAGCGTATAGCTCCGTATTTTGTTTAGTTGACCAGTTAACCAATCCACATGCTGCCTTGTCAGCTCGTGTTCTGTATCTTCGTGTGCTGGCCCATGTGGCAGTGGGTGAAAATAAGTAAACTAGAGGCCCATCTGACACGCGGTGAAGTAAACAAAGTTGAAACCACTCGGGGTAGCACCCCGCACGCTAGTAAATTGAGGGCGCATTGAGGACAAACTTCTTGCGTGCGAAGGACGCACTTGTGCACAATTCACCACTGCGCGGCGGCATGCACAGAAGGACGCACTCGCGCACACCCAGCACACAACACACACCAGCACACGTGT
Source organism: Triticum dicoccoides (assembly GCF_002162155.2). Classification (NCBI taxonomy): domain Eukaryota; kingdom Viridiplantae; phylum Streptophyta; class Magnoliopsida; order Poales; family Poaceae; genus Triticum; species Triticum dicoccoides. The sequence goes on along the minus strand of NC_041388.1, from coordinate 135,030,642 downwards.
ACACATCTAGGAGTAGAAGGCCGTTGAAAAATTTGGCGCGATGGCCGCTGCCGGAGCTGTCCACCCCCAATCTTGGTGTTCCGTGCAATGCACAGGCATCTACGCACGGGAAATTATGTCGAACAGGGCTAGTTGTAAGCAGGCTAGCTCTACAGCCATGATGATACTGACTGCAAACGGTGAGGTTGACTATGGTATGCCAAACACGGCGCCTATACTCAGGTGTCATCTCCAGCGCAGGGTCTTGTCACTTCACTGTGAGGAGCAACACGTAATAATTTGACCAACGGGTAGTACAATGCTAGTACTCCTACTACTACATTGGTAGTACTACTACTAGTACTAGTAGCACCACCGTCTGGATTTAGGAGTACTACCACGTCCACCGGCACCGAGGAATGTCTCCAGGTAGTATTGCTTGAGGCCGCCAGGGCAAGGGGCCGCTTGGACGACATCTTCGTCTCCTTGTTCGACGAGGTCCTCGTCGGTTTCCTCGTCAAGTTCACCATCGTCAAGAAGCTTGTGGACGACTTTGACGTAAGCCTCCAGCCGACGCGCCCAGGCTCTGCGATGCCCGCCACCCTCAACGGCCACTATGGTAACAACCTCTTCAATGCACTGGTGGCCCTGCAACTGCCCGCTATCACGCCGGAGAGTGTCCACCTCGAGGTCACGCTCGCCGCGCAGCGCCTGGCGCAGCAAGACACCATCGACATAATCACCCATGTCTACGCGCAAATCGTCCACAAGGACTACTACATGCAAGAGGAGGACGATAGGACGCTGGCCTTCTTGGAGCGCAGGGCAACCTTGGACGACACTGTTCAGAAGCACGTTGAGCTCACCGCCAATGCCGCTGCTCCTCACACGTCGATTGGTGACCCGGCGCACTAGGGCGTGAGGATGTCGTTGAACGTTGATGGATCCGTATGTATTTTTATCTTTCCGTAAAATCCATGTAGTAGTATATGATACTACAGTAATTATCTTACCTTTTGCATCAACTTCATAATTTTCATGCGTACTCCATGCATGAATGGCGCTAGAACCAAACTTCTTGTTACTCTAGGAAAAATTGTTATTTTCTATCTATCGGTCGCGCCAAGGAGCAGAACCAAATTTTACAAGTTACGAGTTCAAAAGGAAAAGCCTGCCGTGTTCGCGTCGCACCCCCACACGGTTGGTCCGGCACGCCGCTCAAGCGAGAATGCGCCCGGTGTTGCATTTTCACTTACAAGTGGGACCGCAGTTGAGCAAACCAACTATCGACAAACCCCCACCCCGCCCATCGTGCGATGGCTAAGAAAACAGGAGGGAGAAGAGATGGCTGTAGCACGGACTCCAAGAAAATTGGTGTCAGATGGGACTCGTGTTGGTGGCGTGTGCCGTACTGCTAGACGTGAATGCTACTGAGTTATGGCCCATGCCACCCCACTATATTGAGCCTATATCGAGGTACGTAGAACAAATTTCCTGCAGTCCGTGCTCAGCCCTCCTCTATCTCTCTTCTCAGCCAGCCAGCGGACGCGCGGAGCCCATTGTCTGTTTGCTCACATGCGGCCCCACATGTCAGTGAAAACGCAAGAGGACCCACTGAACCTGCACATCTTTCACCTCGACGTGCTGGTGTTGAAAAAAATCCAATAAAGATCGTTGGTGGTGGCTTTTGGAGTTACTCAAGAGTAGTAAGATTATATTTACAGTTTAACCCAAGATACACATCTCGTGGCTTCAACTACCACTCTATTTTCTTTCATGACACGACCTGGATGCTGGATGTCCCACGTGTCGGCAAAAGGAGGAAGAACCTGACCAAATCTTCGGTTCTGCTATCGGATGAGATTAGTGCACTTGTTGATACTCCTACTAGAATAGAGGCTAGACATGAGACTAGATGCGAGGAAGCAACGTCTACTTCTTTACACTCGAAGAAGAAAGAAGCACGCAAGATCGAGCCTCCGTAGATCAACAATGAATGCATCGAGAAGGCACTAATCCAACTTACAGGAGTAGTAAAATGTATTCTTGTGGTTCTTGTTTTCTTTGGTCTTGCTTTTCTAGTCAAAATTATCGTTGGAGTCCGTGCAAAATGGAGGTGCGTTTGGGGTCGTGCGTTGGAGTTGGCCTTACAAGTGGGACCGCAGTTAAGGAAACCGACTATCGGCAAACCCCCACCTCGCCCGCCGCGCGATGGCTGAAGTTAGAGAAACGGCAAGGTTGAAGAGATTGCTCTAGCATGGACTCCAAGAAATACTATGGTGTTAGATGGATGTCGTAGTGGTGGCGTGTGCTGTACTCTTGGACGTGAATGCTTGTTCTGGCCCATGCCACCCTACTAATCCCTACTCCCTACTCCTACTATATAGTACTAGTATCGAGGATTCGAGGTGCTGGTTACGTACAACGAACACATTAACATATGGCTACAGTAAAAACACCGACCCGACGCGCGAAGCATATGAAGCTAGTACAAATAGTGTACTACTATTGTTGATTGGCCTCATCCGATAACCTGTTGCAATGCACGTACAATTATGTATTCGGAAAATATTTTTTTGCCTCGTCGCACCACTCACTCAGAGAAGTGACTCGAAAGCCATTCATAAATTTAGTAAGTTTATCACACGCATATCATTTTATTACATACAACAGGTCATCAACCCACATCGACAACGAGGATACATTATAAATACTAAAGTTTTCACCACACAACAAATAACAAGCAATGAAATGAACTTCAACTCAACCATTCCTCGGCGTTGGAAACGCTTGCTTTGAACCACAAGTGATTCTCTGGGACGGGCCATTGATTGTCGATACATGGAAACCAATGCAGGACTGATCATCCAGGCTGAAGCGGCCTACTATATCCCTACCAGGGTAGGGAACCACACAAATGTCTGAGGTATAGACACAGTTGCTTCTCATAAATGTGTCAACAGCAGTTGGATCGCCTTTCACCATCATCGGATAGTTTTGTCCAAGGAAGAGCGAGTTTTCTCCAAGACTATCAATTCTGTACCAGGGAGAAGGAGTTGGCGCTAGCACACTAGTATCCATCCCGAATACCATGCAACAGGTGTTGGAATAGGTCCGGAGAGTGCGACCATGGGAGACACCTGCTTCCTTAGCAGTAACATCATCAATGGGCTGTATACACACAAGAAGAGGTGATCCATCGGAATTAGTTGCCAAGCGCCACATAGTATATGGGCGCTGCTCGTCCTCATGCTCGTGATCATCACCATCGTCATCTCCCCCTTGGTTATAAAAAATTTCAAGTATAGGTGGTGGGATGTTCACAGGACCATGGAAACACAAGAAGAAGGTTAATTAGTAAAGGGAAACTTGCTAACCCGCATGCATGTGATGAAACAATTATAATTACGGTGGAAGACAAACGTACCGAAAGTATGAGGATGCCATGCAAAAACAGTGCCACGAGTGGTGGCAGCAAACACAAGGCGCTCGTATTGAATTGCATCATAGTACTCATCCGTGTACAGAAACTGATTTTTGAGCAATATCCATCAAGTGAAACCATCAAGGACGGAAACAAGCTTGTCGAAGATAGCAACAACATCATAGTTGCTATAATTCCAAGAGCGGTTGGGAACTCGACAAATTGCTATCTTCCGTAGAATACAGTCACCATGATTGTATTTGAACGTGCGTACATTACCGGTGTGCTCAACCTCTGGGCAGTGTGCTGAGATTTTTGGAAGTGGAACCCGGTGACGAGTGTACACATTCACAAGTTCCCACTCGCAGTTGGACCCAATGTAAACAACCCAATCTCCATTTGCGCCTGCCCAAGCCTTGCCCTCAAGCGATGGCATCTTAACATCATACCTATCATTATCAAGCGGCATCAACTTGCACAGGGCGAGGCCTCCGTCGTGCCGGCGCTAGTCATCATCAGGGTCACGGCGAAGAAGATAGGCGAGATCAAACCGCTCCTTGACTCTTGGGTTCTTTGTAATGATGTTATTAGTTGAGTCGAGAATGGGCTTGAACGAACCTGCCATGCTAGCCGAGGTGATGACGTCGCACCGATCAATGAGTTCCTCCACCACGTCATCTTTCAGATCGGGGCCAGAATAACGGGGTCGTTTCTCGCCTGTTCCCTCCATGGAGAAGACGATCGAACAATGGCAGAAGAAAGGGTGAAGGGCTGAAGGAAAATGGAGGAGGGAGAGGAAGAGCATGCGACAGCAGTTCCAAATTGAGAGGGAAAGGCGAAGAGTCAGTGGACGGTTGCGAGTTTGCCATGGTTCACGAAGAGGCGCCCCGGCCTACACATCCGTTCAGAAATACTCCTGCTACTCGCCGTCGTCTCACTGATATGTTGGAACGGGACCACATGTCAAAGAAACATGGTGTGTAATTTCTCGTGCAAAATGTGATCTGGCCGCGTTGGCCCGAGGTGCCGCATTAGTTATCGACCTTTATTTTTTTAATGGCGTGCCGATCAGTTTTGAAGCACGACTAACTGGTACTGTACGCAGAGAAAATATAAACTACTCTACCACTACTCCACCTCCAGTACTAGTAGTATAAAGAAGATATATAGGCTGGAGCTTGAGCGCTTTCTTGCTAAGGGCTGCCCACTTGCTTCTCACACTACCACCCTCTCTCTAGATCTAAAAAAGACGGCCCCTCTCTCCCTCCTCACCGGTGGTCACAAATCTGCCGGGGAAGAAAAGGACGTGCAGCGTTGATGCACTCGTCGTCGGCGAGCGAGGTCACGCACTGACGACATGGCCGTCCTCTCAGACCTAGCGCCCGTGCGGGATGGCCTCCGTCCCCAAGCTTGCTGCCATAGTGTGTGTGGAGGACGATGACCACGAGCGAAGCCACTTCCCGCTGACCCTCAGGTATGCTACCTCTTTTCGAACCATAACCTTGTTCTATTGCCCCATCTGCCACGTCGTTGCATGTGGATCTTTTTCCACTCCACCATCTTCCCAATTTGCTATCCTCTGCTCTACTGGCCACGCAGACGAAAACCCTAACTTGCACTATTAAAGGAAACCCTACTTCATGCAGACTAATCCATGTCTGGGTTGAATAAGGAAAGGAAGGGAGACTGTACTATCCAAGAGAGTAGGCATCGAACCCGCATCTAGGTTGAAAAGGGGAAAATCAGTAGCTAAGGAACGAGTCTCATGTCTCTTGGTTGAAGAAGGGTATAAAGGCATGACAACACAATAGAGAATGACCAAGTCAGTCGGTTTGTTGTCCTCGCATAGGAAAAAGATGGCTAAAGAGAGCAAAAATGGGACGTAATCCACATATGCTGCCTGGATATTTGTTGCTCTGGGCAACCATACCTCCCTCACCACTCTGCGTCCGTGGAGGTACATCATACTGGTGCGCCCACTGTCCGAATGGGCCTCCCATGCTCTTATTGCCACTTTTTTGCTGTTAGTATAATGCCAGCAGTCAAGTCAAGCAATGCTACTACTAAAGTGATGCCACATTTAACTAATGCCGCTCTCAGTCTAATGCCACCGATAAATTTAAGCAATGCCATTTAATGTCACTGGATTATTTCAGGGTTAGCTGTTGATTGTGGATGTATTAAAGATTTTTCAGCTAAGGCATTCTAATGTTGTTGCACCGCCAGTATACCAACGATGGAACTTGTTACTACCTTCAGATTTTTGCACTGTTAATGCTTATAGATTACATACCTCACTTTCATGCGATAAGTTAATTTTTTGTACAGTGTCACCAAAATGCCAAGGCACTGATGTCATTTTATTTTGGTTAAACTGCACAGACAATTATGAAGACAAGAGGAAAGGTCAAGAGTGGGCACCTCCTCCTCCGTCTGTTCTCTTGATTCGTTCGATCAAGTTTTTATGTTTGATCGATTATCAAGATTGGGATAGCAATTTTTAAGGTCCCCCCGACTTCGAAATGATATTTACCTTGGAGGTACATGGTTTGCAATTTTTTTATACTATCATTAGTTAATAATGCTAGTTACCTTCAGACTTTTGTATTTGGTTTAATGCTCATGCAGAGCTAGTATACCAGTGCTGAAACTTGTTACCTTTACATTTTCTATTTTTAATTCTTATAGAAACCTTCCAGTGCTAGAGTTTATTGAAATCTGTTCAGTAAAACCATTGTACTGTACCCTGTAATAAACTAACTACTCTACTGTTGCACTAGCCACTGGATTAGTGTATATTTGTAGTATTCGAATGGTGTTGCATTAGCGTATGGACATAAATAAAGTGTGGCAAGCTTTCCCAGATATGTTCTCAAGAAAACTACTACCTGTTTTTCTAAATACTAGACGTTTGGGTACTTTAAATTGAACCGCGAAAACGTCTTATATTAAGGAACAAAGGGTGTAGAGTTCACTCAAATTATCCCGGTAAAGCTAGTCACACCTTTGTTAAAATTAATGTTCATTATGTTATCGGAGGAGGTCTGTATGTTTGTCTCTAATGCCTGTCGACTACATACCTGACATCATGATGTAATGTTAAGTCATTTGCTCTTGTACGGTGTCACTAAATTGTCAAGGCGGTGATGGCATTTTATATTAGTAGAACTGCACAAAATTTGCTTAAAAGAAGAGGAAAGGTCAGGAATGGCTCAGTTTTTGAGAAAAAACTATGTATGCCTTCCTGACATCAGCTGTTGTTGCTTTATTTATTCCTTCAAACAGGTGGTTAGAAACAGTCTTGCTACCTTTTCCCATTATGAAATTGGAATGCTTATATTTGTGAGTCTATGCTTCAACTAGTGACACTTTTAGAGTAATCACACTTTCAATATCTATGCAAACAGGGTTGCTCGATTTTAGTGGAACTGCACAAAAAGTCCAACTGGTTCAACATTAGGAGCATGTTTTTTTTCCAAACCTTTATATCCAATTGGTGGCACTATGAGCTGTTCATTACGAAGGTACATGGTTTTCTACTATCTTGCTACTCTTTTTGTACTATCATTAGATAGTAATACTAGTGGTTTGCATGTGAATTTATTGGCAGGGTGGACCTACATTGGAGGTGCAGGACAGGATTCAATGATTGGATGCTCAATTTCGGTTGTATTGATTTCACCTCTTCCATCACTGCGAACATGGATATCCTTGGTCTGATGAAGAATAGGTGTTATATTTCTACTCTGAACCAGCAAATCAATTTAGTATGAAATTGTCTAGGGCAAAACATAACTGTATCAGATTGTCCAGTGCAGAACATGACAGATGCTAAGCGGAAGAGACATGTTTAAACCGAAAATACAAGGTGTGGTATATGTTTACTAGCTGCTTGATATTTGTGCAGACAGAGATGTCTGCCCATTGCTATTTGACAAACAAACAAAGTGTACGCAATTTTGGTTGAACTGGACAAGAGAATAGTATAGTCACTGCATGCAGTGCCATTTGAAAATAGACACAGAAAGATTGGATAGTCACTTCATGGACTGCAGAAAAGTAGTACTGTACTATTTATCGGCCAACACTAGGTGCTTCATTGCTTTGGTCTGATTATACAATGGGCATCATTTTGCCTAAGTTAAAGTTTGTATTCCGAAAATAGTCTCACGGTGTGATCGAGAGAAGACCAAATCATATTGAAGTGGATGTTCCTCCATCATGTGTGGTTCATTCTCATGGTTCCAGCTGTTGGTGAAGCCACTTACGTTTGCAAGAGGAATTGTAGACTTCACAAACAAATTTGTCTTTCAGTCGGTACTGAATGTTGGCCAAGAGAAGCATCCATGTTAGTAGGAAGAACAGATGTTTTTTCTAGATCTCTGCTTTTGGAGCTACATATTTTTATATGATATGTTATTGTATATCTTAATATTTTCATTGTTGATTTGTTATTGTATATCTTAATATTTTTGTATATAAACTTGGTCAAAGTTTGTAAAGCTTGACTTTGACCAAAGCTAATATGCGAACTAAATAAAAACGGAGGGAGTACCTCCTTTCCGGTTTGCAGGGCTTAATTCAAACCTCTCACCAACCAAGGTACTCCCTCCGTCCGGGATTTATTAGTCCCATGAGCAAAGCAGCAAGACCAAGGCATGGCAATAATTAACGGCATGCAGAAGTTTAAGCCTAATTAATTCCAGCGATTTAAGTGGCTGCATGCGTGCCCTCTGCTGCGACTCATTGCATGCTGCTTCGCGTACTGCCTGCGAGCGATTCTGAGTGCCTGCATGCAGCCGACTGTAATTAAGGCAGCTAACTAATGCAAAAAAAGATATGCCTTAAATCCGTGGAATCATTATTGACAAGGAGGGAGATGATTCGAGTGCACTCATTTGACCGCCATGCCGGCATGCGACCCAGACGGGACGGCACAGTCATAATTTCAGTTTCTCTAGTTTTCCACGGCAAGCTGGCGCGCTAAGCCATTATGCATTGAATTCTGATGACCGTCGCGCTACCTTCCGCCTATAAGTACTGTTTCCCGGCCTTCTCAGGTGCCACCGTGACCCAACTCGCCATATCCTCATAAGCCCCCACCGGCCCGACGTCGCTCGCCACGTCCGCCATGCCCCTGCCCGTCCACGGTAGGCGACGCCGGAGGCGGTCACCGCCGGAACTAGTGTTCGGGTTTTCACCTGAAGGCAAACGGAGGGAGGAGGCATTCTATCTGTCTTTAGATGGCAATGCGGAGATCGAGGAGTTGTTGGAGCGCGACCGCATGGCGGAGCAGCAGGAGTTGTTGGAGCGCGACCGCCTGGCGCAGGAGCAGCGTATCGCCGATTTGCGCCGCCAGCGGGACATGGAGCAGCAGCGCACCGACACTCTGAGTCGCGAGCAGAGCGCCCGCAACTGGGCCGACTACGTGGAGGCCGACGCCCGACAAATAGCCCTGGAGGCTGTCGGTCACGCACGCGTTCGCGATGCCGGTTTTTACTACCAACTCGTCAAGTGGGTTTCCCGCTTGGAAGCCGAAGCTTCGGTGGACCATGCGGCATGGAAAGGGCCAATGCGCGCGAGCAACGCGCCCTATCGCACCTCTGGCAAGTCCGACGCGAGGCAGAGGACACCGGTGCCGGCGCTTAGCATGGACAGCAGATGGCGGCTGGCATTGTCTAGTTAGCTAAGAGTAAGTTAGTACTTGTACGCTACTAGAGTGTTAGTGGGAGTAGATAGTTAACTTGGCTATGATGGTTGTCAACATGGAAGTTCAGTACTCTATATGTGGATCAGACCTGTTACTTTGGCCGGAATGTCGAACTTTCCGTTTGAACGTACGGAATGGGCTGTTATTTTTTAAATGGGTTGTATTTGTCCTCCACGGTTTAGAGGCTGACTTGTGGGCCTAGCAAGTTGACCCGTACACAATCAGGAGATGATTGTAGGTGGAGAGGATGACAGCAGGGACCCACCAAGGTCATGGAAGTACGCAAGCAAGTGCCTCCTTATTTCAAGCCAATAAAAAAATGGCTCCTCCTAGTGGATTTCTGACATCTGGGTCCCATGCCATTGTCAACATAGTCAATAAACGAGAGAATTGCACAATGAGCGGCTGACACCAGGGAACCAGCAGCTCGCCTAGTTATTTTTGTTTTGGTTTAATTTGATAAATTCCACTCCAAATCTGGTGTATCCGAGAAATGCCACTGCAATTTCCAAACTTTGAAAAATGCCATTTCATGCCATTTCTAGTGGCATTTTTCGAAGTCTGGAGTGGCATTTTTCAAAGTTTGCAAACTGCAGTGGCGTTTTTCAAAGTTTGCAAAAATTGAAGTGGCATTTTTCAAAGTTTGGAAATTGCAGTGGCATTTTTATGAATCGCCATAATTGGAGTGGCATTTATCTAATTTGTTTTTGAGATGGAAGCAGGGTGTCAACTGGGCTGTGCGGGAAACTCTGGCCTGTCTAGACCGCCTTTTCTTTTATGTTTACCACAGACCAGCCCAATAGTTTTTTTCTTTCTGAAAATGGCTAGCCCAGTTCTTTTGTGATTTGTCAAGTAAGTCACTTTATCAGGCCTGTTGGGCTGCAAATCTTTCAAGACGAGGAGAGCTTCATTCGGCTGGCCGAGAAAATGGCCTATCAATAATGAGAAATGGGCTGTACATTTTTAAAACACATCAAACCGGCAATTATTTTCAAATATCTTTTTTTCATTTCGAGATTTTAAATTGCATTGATTTTTATGCGTGGACAATTTATTGGATTATATATTGATATACATTGATTTTTAAAATCAGTCTGAATGTGACTCGAAATTTTGGGATTAAAAACAGTTCAGACCGCACCAACATATGCAAAATTTCGTATAATTTTTTAACCGTGGCCACAATATGGGCTGTAATGCTAACATAAAGTATATGGGCTCCAAAAAAACCCGTAAGAATTAGCAAATGGGCTGTAAATTATTTGAAATAATGGCAGATGGGTTGTATGCTGTTTTCCACAGATTTGAGGCTTTCCACAGATGGCCTGTATACTGTTGGATGTCCATCCAACGGTCGTCGTGCTTCTTCAATCTCTGCTCTTCCTGCTCTAGCCGCTCAAACAAGCGCCAGCGGGACTGCCTGCTCCCTCCTCCCCACGGCCGGCTGTGCTGCCGTGTAGGCCTCACCGCCCCACCGTACTCCCATCGCTGGCCTAGCAATCCCTCTACTCACCCACACCTGCTGTTATTCTCCGGCAACGGTAGACGAACCAGTAAACCCTCGTACAGTCATACTCCCCTCCGCGTGGGAAACAAAAACAACGGCCGAGTCTTCCCTGCCTCCGTGTCGTTCCCTTCCTAGGCCTCACCGTCGTCCACCGCCCTGGTGCTCTCGGCGTGGCGTGGTCAGCGTGGTCAACGACCGACATGCATCTGAAGTGGACTGTACATGGAGAGGCTGACAGCTGGGTCCACGGCCGCATGCAAGGAAATGCCTCCTTATTACACGCAAAATAATGATTTCCTCCACCTGACATCTGGGACCCACCGAAACGGCCTCTGTATTTCGCGAAAAAAACGTTACCGCCGCTGACAGCTCGGACCCACCAGCTATATCTTCGCATGCAAGGAAGTGCCTCCTTATTATGCACAAAAAAAATGAATACTCCCCCTGCTAGCTGGGACCTAGTATAGTGGGCCTACTAAGTTGACGGGGATGAAGGGCTTTGTCAACTTAGTCAAGATGCACGATTCTAGCTCGACTGACCGTATGATGTCCATCCAACGGCCGTAGTGCTTCTTTAACCTCTGGTCTTCTTGCTCCATCCACCCAAAGCAGCGCCGGTCGTGCCGCCTGCTCCTGCCTCCCGTGGCCGGCTGTGCTGCCGCGGAGGCCTCACCGCTCCCATACTACTCCCACTGCTGGCCAGGTCATCCCTCCACTCCACTCACCCACACCCCTGTTATTATGCGGCGACGGCAGCGCAGCCGAACCAGTGAACCCTCGCACTCCTCTCCGCGTGCGCATCCACTGCCGCGTCTTCCACGGCTCCGCGTCGTCCCCTTCCTAGGCCTCGCCGTCGTCCACCGCCATGGTGCTGTCGGCGCGGCGTGGTCAATGTGGTCAACGACCGAATTCCATTGGAAGAATACGGTACATGGAGAGGCTGACAGCTGGGTCCATGGCAGCCGCAAGGAAGTGCCTCCTTATTACGCGGAAAATAATTATTCCTCCACCTGACAGCAGGGACCCACCGGACGCCCACCAGTATATCGCGAAAAAACGTTTTCCCCCGACTGTTGGGACCCACCCGACGGGCCACCGTATTTTGCGAAAAAAACATTCCACCTGCTGTCAGCTCGGACCCACCGGAAGTGCCTCCTTATTACGCACAAAAAAATGAATACCCCCTGCTAGCTGGGACCCACCTTGGTGGGAGGCTAACTTGTGGGCCTACTAAGTTGACGAGGACGGAGGGCTTTGTCAACTTAGTCAATATGCACGATTCTAGCTCCAGTGACCGTACGATGTCCATCCAACGACCGTAGTGCTTCTTCAACCTTCGGTCTTCTTGCTCCAGCTGCCCAAACCAGCATCGGTCGTGCCTCGTGCTCCTGCCTCCCGTGGCCGGCTGCGATGCGGCGGAGGCCTCACCGCCCCCTACTACTCCCACCGCTGGCCAGGCCATCCCTCTACTCACCCACACCCCTATTATTCTACGGCGACGACAGCCTCACACCGCAGCGAAACAGTGAACCCTCGTACTCCTCTACGCGTGGGCATCCACTGCCGCGTCTTCCCCGACTCCGCGTCGTCCCCTTCCTAGGCCACGCCGTCATCCACCGCCCTGGTGCTCTCGGCGCGGCGTGGTCAACATGGTCAAGGAATGGCTTCCATCGGACGTGGACTGTACGTGGAGAGGCTGACAGCTGGGTCCACGGCCGCAGCAAGGAAGTGCCTCGTTATTACGTGCAAAATAATTATTCCTCCACCTGACAGCGGGGACCCACTAGACGGGCCACCGTATTTTGCCCCCCTGACTGCTGGGACCCACCAGCTACATCTTCACACGCAAGGAAGTGCCTGACAGTCGAGACCCACCTGGTCGAAGCGTATGTAGCGTTGTCATTCTGGTCGCGAACATGTACGTACATATATACTGGTGGATGTAGAGGCGCGCACGTGTCGTAGTAGAGGCGGTCAGGGTGCAAGAAAGAAAATATGACCATGTATGTGTACATACGGGCGGGGTCTCAAACGCCTACTCGCACATACGTACGGCGAGGGCTCGTGTACATGGCTGGGTCGGAACGGAGAAACATCGTCGTAGTCGTATTCATGGGGAGGCAACAGAATGCGTCGTGTTCATGGGGAGGCAACGAAATGCGTCGTGTTCATCGGGAGGGCTTGGACGGAACAAGCGATGGAAACGAGGCCTGGCGTACCGCACAACGGAGGAAACGGACCTCCTACGTTCGGAACGGGGTCCTGTTGATCGGGAGGGGTCTGGCATACCGCAAAACGGAGGAAATGGACCTCCTACGGTCGAAACGGGGTTCCTATTCATCGGGAGGGGTGTGGCGTACCGCAAAACAGAGGAAACAGACTTGTGTTGGAGCGCTACGGTCGAAACGGGGGTCCTGTTCATCGGGAGGGGTGTGGCGTACCGCAAAACGGGACTCCACGGGATACTGTTCATCTCCACCGTCGACCCCCTCCAGCCTCCACGAGCTACTGTTCATCCATCGTCGACCTCCTCCAGCCTCCACCTGCGACTGTTCATCCAGGGGCTCCTGTTCATCCAGCCTCCACCGCGCGCTACTCCACCGCCTACTGTTCAACCAGCCCTCTCCACGGGCTCCTGTTCAACCACCCCTCCACGGGCTACTGTTCATCCTGCCCTCCACCGTCTACTGTTCATCCTGCCCTCCATGGGGTGGTCCTGTTCATCTAGCCCTCCACGGGGTCCTGTTCATCCAGCCCCAACCCGCTCGATCAATCGGGGTCCTGTTCATCCAGAGGCAACACCACGGGGT
>NC_041388.1:135014447-135016865 GCF_002162155.2 Triticum dicoccoides | reverse complement strand
CTAGAGGCAGCATTGATCGGCTTCAGTTAGCAACAGTAGCGAAGGAATCGCTCGATCGGGTTCAGTTAACAGCCATTGATCGATCGCTCGGGTTCAGTAACGCGTAGCCTACAGTGCAATCGCTTGGGTTCAGTTAGAGCCCAACGCCTCGCTCGGGTTCAGTTAGAGCCAACGCCTCGCACACACGCGCGTACATGTACGAGAGAAACGCGCATCGCTCGGCCCCCGACCTCCCACCGTAACCGGGAACTCCCCGAAATTTTCCTCCCCCTCACTTCTACCACGGTTTTTTCCGTCATGGACGGCCCAAAGAATGTCATGCAGCTGCGTCTCCGACCCACCCAGGACGAAAAGCCCATTTTCTGTCATGATTTTTTATCATAGAAGTAGGAGCCCACCACATCTATGATGATACCGGGTTTTGTCACAATTATCGTCATAGAAGTGTCATATGTATGACAGAAAAAAAATTCGTTCGGCCCAAAATGTCGCGGATGTGTCTTTTTTTGTAGTGTATTAAGGCCTCCTGTTAATAGAGTACCGGAACAAAGCATTAACACTTAGTGAATACATGAACTCCTCAAACTACGGTCATTGCCGGGAGTGGTCCCAATTATTGTCACTTCAAGGTTACCGGATCATAACACATAGTAGGTGACTATTGACTTGCATGATAGGATCAAGAACTCACATATATTCATGAAAACATAATAGGTTCAGATCTGAAATCATGGCACTCGGGCTCTAGTGACAAGCATTAAGCATAGGAAAGTCATAGCAACATCAATCTTAGATCATAATGGATACTAGGGATCAAACCCTAACAAAACTAACTCGATTACATGGTAAATCTCATCCAACCCATCACCGTCCAACAAGCCTACGATGGGATTACTCATGCACGGCGGTGAGCATCATGAAATTGGTGATGGAGGAATGTTGATGATGACGATTGCGATGAATTCCCCTCTTCGGAGCCCCGAACGGACTCCAGATCAGCCCTCCCGAGAGATATTAGGGCTTGGCGGCGCTCCGTATCGTAAAACATGATGAATCCTTCTTTCTGATTTTTTTCCTCCCCGAACGTGAATATATGGAGTTGGAGTTGAGGTCGGTGGAATCTTAGGAGGGCCACGAGGCAGGGGGCGTGCTACCTCTTGAGCACTGCGTTGGTTTTCCCCGAAGAGGAAGGGATGATGTAACAAAGTATCGTAAGTATTTCCCTCAGTTTTTGAGAACCAAGGTATCAATCCAGTAGGAGGCCACGCGCGAGTCCCTCGTACCTACAAAAACAAATAAATCCTCGCAACCAACATGATAAGGGGTTGTCAATCCCTACACGACCACTTACGAGAGTGAGATCTGAGAGACATGATAAGATAATATTTTTGGCATTTTTATGATAAAGATGCAAAGCAAAATAAAAGCAAAGTAAAAAAGCAAAGGAAATTACTAAGTATTGGGAAATTAATATGATGAAGATAGACCCGGGGGCCATAGGTTTCACTAGTGGCTTCTCTCAAGAGCATAAGTATTCTACGGTGGGTGAACGAATTACTGTTGAGCAATTGACAGAACTGAGCATAGTTATGAGAATATCTAGGTATGATCATGTATATAGGCATGACGTCCGAGACAAGTAGACTGACTCCTACCTGCATCTACTACTATTACTCCACTCATCGACCGCTATCCAACATGCATCTAGAGTATTAAGTTAATGAAAACAGAATAACGCCTTAAGCAAGATGACATCATGTAGAGGGATAAACTCATGCAATATGATGAAAACCCCATCTTGCTATCCGCAATGGCAACAATACAATACGTGCCTTGCTGCCCCTACTGTCACTAGGAAAGGACACCGCAAGATTGAACCCAAAGCTAAGCACTTCTCCCATTGCAATAAAGATCAATCTAGTAGGCCAAACCAAACTGATAATTCGAAGAGACTTGCAAAGATAACCAATCAAACATAAAAGAATTCAGAGAAGATTCAAATATTGTTCATAGATAGACTTGATCATAAACCCACAATTCATCGGTCTCAACAAACACACCACAAAAAGAAGATTACATCGAATAGATCTCCACAAGAGAGGGGGAGAACATTGTATTGAGATCCAAAAAGAGTGAAGAAGCCATCTAGCTAATAACTATGGACCCGTAGGTCTGAGGTGAACTACTCACACTTCATCGGAGGGGCTATGGTGATGATGTAGAGGCCCTCCGTGATCGATGCCCCCTCCGGCGGAGCTCCGGAACAAGCCGCAAGATGGGATCTCGTGGATACAGAAAGTTACAGTGGTGGAATTAGGGTTTTGGCTCCGTATCTGATCGTTTGGGGGTATGTAGGTATATATAGGAGGAAGGAGTACGTCGGTGGAGCAATAGGGGGCCCACGAGGGTGGAGCGTGC
>NC_041388.1:134972557-135014181 GCF_002162155.2 Triticum dicoccoides | reverse complement strand
GCGCGCCCCCGACCTCGTGGCCTCCTCTCTTGTTTCTTGATGTAGGGTCCAAGTCTCCCTGGTCTTGTTCGTTGAGAAAATCACATTCCCGAAGGTTTCATTCCGTTTGGACTACGTTTGATATTCCTTTTCTTCGAAACCCTGAAAATAGGCAAAAAACAGCAATTCTGGGCTGGGCCTCCAGTTAGTAGGTTAGTCCAAAAAATAATATAAAAGTGGATAGTAAAGCCCAATAATGTCCAAAACAGAAGATAATATAGCATGGAGCAATCAAAAATTATAGATACGTTGGAGACGTATCAAGCATCCCCAAGCTTAATTCCTGCTCGTCCTCGAGTAGGTAAATGATAAAAACAGAATTTTTGATGCGGAGTGCTACTTGGCATAATTTTAATGTAATTATTCTTAATTGTGGTATGAATATTCAGATCCGAAAGATTCAAGACAAAAATTCATATTGACATAAAAATAATAATACTTCAAGCATACTAACAAAGCAATTATGTCTTCTCAAAATAACATGGCCAAAGAAAGTTCATCCCTACAAAATCATATAGTTTAGTCATGCTCCATTTTCGTCACACAAGAATGCTCTCATCATGCACAACCCCGATGACGAGCCAAGCAATTGTTTCATACCTTAGCAATCTCAAACCTATAAACTTTCACACAATATATGAGCGCGAGCCATGGACATAGCACTATGGGTGGAATAGAATATGATGATGGGGGTTATGTGGAGAAGACAAAAAGGGATAAAGTCTCACATCAACTAGGCTAATCAATGGGCTATGGAGATGCCCACCAATTGATGTTAATGCAAGGAGTAGGTATTGCCATGCAACGGATGCACTAGAGCTATAAATGTATGAAAGCTCAACAAAAGAAACTAAGTGGGTGTGCATCCAACTTGCTTGCTCACGAAGACCTAGGGCACTTCAGGAGGCCCATTGTTGGAATAACAAGCCAAGTTATATAATGAAAATTTCCCACTAGTATATGAAAGTGGCAAAACAAGAGACTCTCTATCATGAAGGTTATGGTGCTACTTTGAAGCACAAGTGTGGCAATGGATAGTAACATTGTCCCTTCTCTCTTTTTCTCTCATTTTTTTATTTAGGACTTTTTCTTTTTATATATGGCCTTTCTCTTTTATTTATTAATTTATTTATTTCCTCACTTGGGACAATGCTCTATAAAATGATGATCATCACACATCTATTTATTTACAACTCAGTGATTACAACTCGATGCTAGAACAAAAGATGACTCTATATGAATGCCTCCGGTGGTGTACCGGGATATGCAATGAACCAAGAGTGACATGTATGAAAGAATTATGAACAGTGCCTTTGCCACAAATACTATGTCAACCAGATGATCATGCTAAGCAATATGACAATGATGAATGTGTCATGATAAACAGAATGGTGGAAAGTTGCATGTCAATATATCTCGGAAGTGCTATGGAATTGCCATAATAGGTAGATATGGTGGCTGTTTTGAGGAAGATATAAGGAGGTTTATGTGTGAAAGAGCGTACCAAATCACGGGGTTTGGATGCACCGGCGAAGTTTGCACCAACTGTCAATGTGATAAAGGGCAATGCACGGTACCGAAGAGGCTAGCAATGATGGAAGGGTGAGAGTGCGTATAATCCATGGACTCAACATTAGTCATAAAGAATTCACATACTTATTGCAAAAATCTACAAGTCATCAAAAACCTCGGCACTATGCGCATCCTCCTAGGGGGATAGATTGGTAGGAAAAGACCATCGCTCGTCCCCGACCGCCACTCATAAGGAAGACAATAAAAAAAACACCTCATGTTTCAAATTTGTTACACAACATTTACCATACGTGCATGCTACGGGACTTGCAAACTTCAACACATGCACTTCTCAAATTCACAACTACTCAACTAGCACGACTTGGATATTATTACCTCCATATCTCAAAACAATCATCAAGCATCAAACATCTCTTAGTATTCAAAACACTCCTAGGAAATTTTTTACTAATCTTGAATACCTAGCATATTAGGATTATTTAAGAAAATTACCATGCTATTTAAGGCTCTCAAAATAATCTAAGTAAAGCATGAGAGATCAATAGTTTCTATAAAACAAATCCACCACCGTGCTCTAAAAGATATAAGTGAAGTACTAGAGCAAAACTATATAACTCAAAAGATATAAGCGAAGCACATAGAGTATTCTAACAAATTCCAAATCATGTATGGCTCTCTCAAAAGGTGTGTACAGCAAGGATTATTTTGGTAAACTAACAAATAAAGACTCAAATAATACAAGACGCTCCAAGCAAAAGACATATCATGTGATGAATAAAAATATAGCTCCAAGTGAAGTTACTGATAGAAGTAGACGAAAAGAGGGGATGCCTTCCGGGGCATCCCCAAGATTTGGCTTTTAGGTGTCCTTAGATTATCTTGGGGGTGCCATGGGCATCCCCAAGCTTAGGCTCTTGCCACTCCTTGTTCCATAATCCATCAAATCTTTACCCAAAACTTGAAAACTTCACAACACAAAACTTAAAGTAGAAAATCTCGTGAGCTCCGTTAGCGAAAGAAAACAAAAGACCACCTCAAGGTACTGTAATGAAATAATTATTTATTTATATTGGTGTTAGACCTACTTTATTCCAAGTTCTCTATGGTTTATAAACTATTTTACTAGCCATAGATCCATTAAAATAAGCAAACAACACACGAAAAATAGAATCTGTCAAAAACAGAACAATCTGTAGTAATCTGTAGCTAGCGAAAGATCTGGAACCCCAAAAATTCTAAACTAAATTTCTGGACGTGAGTAATTTATCTATTAATCATCTTCAAAAAGAATTAACTAAATAGAACTTTCCAAATACATATGGTAGCAGTTCTCGTGAGCACTAAAGTTTCTATTTTTTACAGCAAGATTAACAAGACTTTCCCCAAGTCTTCCCAACGGTTCTACTTGGAACAAACACTAATTAAACACAAAAAACACAACATAAACAGAGGCTAAATAAATTATTTATTACTAAACAGGAGAAAAAGCAAGGAATAAAAATAAAATTGGGTTGCCTCCCAACAAGCGCTATCGTTTAACGCCCCTAGCTAGGCATAAAAAGCAAGGATAGATCTAGGTATTGCCATCTTTGGTAGGAAATTCTTCAGTGAGGCATCTACCATCTTTAGGAATTTATTTATTTTTATTGATTATCAAACTTTTAGGCACAAGATTGAAAAATTCATTTGTAACGATGGTTCCTTAATGATAGCAAAAAGATTGGGACGAATACTTATAGATTTGAGATCCGCAGTTTCCTTAGAGGATTCACCCCTTATTTTTAGGAACATACATAAGCTTGGGAATTTTAGTGGAAGTACTTGGAGTATTCTTTATGGAAGAAAAAGCGGTTCCCAAGTTGGTAATAATATCCTCAAGTTTATCGATCCTAGTGGAATCATGATTTATTTCCTCATTAGCTATGGGTTCCTTCTCTTTAATATTTTTCAAAGTGACTCCTACTTTAGATCCATATTGAGAGATTCGGTTGTGGATATTTTTATCCAAATTTTCAATTAACTCTATGGTAGCAACCTTATTTTCAATAATTTTGAGCCTCTGCATTACATGCTCCAAAGTTAAAACAGTTCCATTAACCAAAAGAGGGGGTCAGCCAAACAAATCTATCATAGCATTATAAGAATCAAAAGTATGGCTACCCAAGAAGTTCCCTCCGGTAATAGTATCAAGGATATATCTATGCCAAGGAGTTACTCCTATGTAATTTTGTTGAATAAGAACGGAAGTAGATTGCTTCCTGGTAGATCTATTTTGAGCATTGCAAATTCTATACCAAGCATCTTTTAGATTTTCTCCCTCCCTTTGCTTAAAATTTAGAATTTCATTATCGAGAGACAATGGAGAAGATAAGGGACTAGCCATAACAACAAGCAAACAGAAAAGAGGCAAATAGAGAAGGAGAGGGAGGATAGAGAGAGAGGGCGAATAAAACGGCAAGGGTGAAGTGGGTGAGAGGAAAACGAGAGGCAAATGGCAAATAATGTAATGCGGGAGATAGGGATTGTGATGGGTACTTGGTATATTAACTTTTGCGTTGACTCCCCGGCAACGACGCTAGAAATCCTTCTTGCTACCACTTGAGCACTGCGTTGGTTTTCCCCAAAGAGGAAGGGATGATGCAGCAAAGTAGCGTAAGTATTTCCCTCAGTTTTTGAGAACCAAGGTATCAATCCAGTAGGAGGCCACGCGTGAGTCCCTCGTACCTACACAAAACAAATAAATCCTCGCAACCAACGTGATAAGGGGTTGTCAATCCCTACACGGCCACTTACGAGAGTGAGATCTGATAGACATGATAAGATAATATTTTTGGTATTTTTATGATAAAGATGCAAAGAAAAATAAAAGCAAAGTAAAAAAGCAAAGGAAATTACTAAGTATTGGGAGATTAATATGATGAAGATAGACCCAGGGGCCATAGGTTTCACTAGTGGCTTCTCTCAAGAGCATAAGTATTCTATGGTGGGTGAACGAATTACTGTTGAGCAATTGACAGAATTGAGCATAGTTATGAGAATATCTAGGTATGATCATGTATATAGGCATCACGTCCGAGACAAGTAGACCGACTCCTGCCTGCATCTACTACTATTACTCCACACATCGACCGCTATCCAGCATGCATCTAGAGTATTAAGTTAATGAAAACAGAGTGACGCCTTAAGCAAGATGACATGATGTAGAGGGATAAACTCATGCAATATGATGAAACCCCATCTTGATATCCTCGATGGCAACAATACAATGCATGCCTTGCTGCCCCTACTGTCACTGGGAAAGGACACCGCAAGATTGAACCCAAAGCTAAGCACTTCTCCCATTGCAAGAAAGATCAATCTAGTAGGCCAAAGCAAACTGATAATTCGAAGAGACTTGCAAAGATAACCAATCATACATAAAAGAATTCAGAGAAGATTAAAATATTGTTCATAGATAGACTTGATCATAAACCTAGAATTCATCGGTCTCAACAAACACACCGCAAAAAGAAGATTACATCAAATAGATCTCCACAAGAGAGGGGGAGAACATTGTATTGAGATCCAAAAAGAGAGAAAAAGCCATGTAGCTAATAACTATGGACCCGTAGGTATGAGGTGAACTACTCACACTTCATTGGAGGGGCTATGGTGATGATGTAGAAGCCCTCCGTGATCGATGCCCCCTCCGGCGGAGCTTCGGAACAGGCCCCAAGATGGTCGTGGATACAGAAAGTTACGGCGGTGGAATTAGGGTTTTGGCTCCGTATGTGATTGTTTGGGGGTACGTAGGTATATATAGGAGGAAGGAGTACGCCGGTGGAGCAACAGGGGGCCCACGAGGGTGGAGGGCGCGCCTGCGGGGTAGGCGCTGTGACGCCCCCGATTCAATCGTACACTAATCATACACGCAAACGTGTACCATCAAGACCAAGGACTCACGGGAAGATATCACAACACAACTGTACAAATAAAGAAAGTCATACAAGCATCATATTACAAGCCAGGGGCCTCGAAGGCTCGAATGCAAGAGCTCGATCATAGACGAGTCAGCGGAAGCAACAATATCTGAGTACATACATAAGTTAAAGAAGTTTGCCTTAAGAAGGCTAGCACAAACTGGGATACAGATCGAAAGAGGCGCATGCCTCATGCCTGGGATCCTCCTAAACTACTCCTGGTCGTCGTCAGCGGCCTGCACGTAGTAGTAGGCACCTCCGATGTAGTAGGAGTAGTCGTCGTCGGTGGCGTCTGGCTCCTGGGCTCCAACATCTGGTTGCGACAACCAGGTAGAAGGGAAAGGGGAAAAGAGGGGGAAAATAACCGTGAGTACTCATCCAAAGTACTCGCAAGCAAGGAGCTACACTACATATGCATGGGTATATGTGTAAAGGGCCATATCGGTGGACTGAACTGCAGAATGTCAGAATAAGAGGGGGATAGCTAATCCTGTCGAAGACTATGCTTCAGGCCACCTCCATCTTGCAGCATGTAGAAGAGAGCAGAAGGTAAGTCCACCAAGTAGCATCGCATAGCATAATCCTACCCGGCGATCCTCTCCTCGTCGCCCTGTTAGAGAGCGATCACCGGGTTGTATCTGGCACTTGGAAGGGTGTGTTTTATTAAGTATCCGGCTCTAGTTGTCATAAGGTCAAGGTACAACTCCAAGTCCTCCTGTTACCGAAGATCACGGCTATTCGAATAGATTAACTTCCCTGCAGGGGTGCACCACGTTTCCCAACACGCTCGATCCACTTTGTCCGGACACACTTTTCTGGGTCATGCCCGGCCTCGGAAGATCAACACGTCGCAGCCCTACCTAGGCACAACAGAGAGGTCAGCACGCCGGTCTAAATCCTATGGCGCAGGGGTCTGGGCCCGTCGCCCTTTGCACACCTGCATGTTGCGAACGCGGCCGGAAGCAAAACTAGACCCCTTAATACAAGAGCAGGCTTACGGTCCAATCCGGCGCGCGCCACTCAGTCGCTGACGTCACGAAGGCTTCGGCTGATACCACGACGTCGAGTGCCCATAACCATCCCCGCGTAGATGGTTAGTGCGTATAGGCCAGTGGCTAGACTCAGATCAAATACCAAGATCTCGTTAAGTGTGCTAAGTATCCGCGAACACCGACCAGGGCCAGGCCCACCTCTCTCCTAGGTGGTCTCAACCTGCCCTGTCGTTCTGCCTCAAAGTAACAGTCGGGGGCCATCGAGAACTTAGGCCCACCACTACCTGGATGGAGCCACCTGCCCCTTCAGCCCCCACATCAGAACCACCTGCGGGTACTCAACGAGCCGACCCGACTTTAGTCACCACCTGTATAGTATGTATATATGTATAAGTATATACCTGTGATCACCTCCCGAGTGATCACGGACTGATAGTATAGCATGGAAGACGGACAAGAATGTAGGGCCATTGATGATAAACTAGCAACCTATACTAAGCATGTAGGATTGCAGGTAAGGTATCAACAGTTGTAGCAACAATGACAAGCTATGCAATAGAATAGGATTAACGGAAAACAGTAACATGCTACACTACTCTAATGCAAGCAGTAGAGAGAAGAGTAGGCGATATCTGGTGATCAAGGGGGGGGGGGCTTGCCTGGTTGCTCTGGCAAGAAGGAAGGGTCATCTTCAATGTAGTCGAACACACAGACATCAGCAGTAGTCTCAGAGTCTACCGGAAAGAAGTAACGGAGGGGGAACATAATAAATAACAGAGCACTCAAAGAAACGCAAAGCATAACATGGTGATACGCGGTGCTAGGGGTGACCTAACGCAGTAGGAGGTGATACCGGCGAAGGGGGAAAACATCCGGGAAAGTATCCCCGGTGTTTCGCGTTTTCGGACCGGTGAACCGGATGGGGAAAGTTGTGAGTTCGATAGGTTAGGGATGTGTGGCGGACGAACGGGCTGCGTATTCGGATTCGTCTTGTCGTTCTGAGCAACTTTCATGTAGAAAGTATTTTCATCTGAGCTACGGTTTATTTTCTATTAATTTTAAAAGGTTTAAATCATTTTTAGGATTTATTTAATTATTTTAATTCAACATTATCCAGAATAGTGCATGCTGACATCATCATGATGTCAGCAGTCAACATGGTGTTGACTGGTCAAACTGACGTGTGGGTCTAGTGGGACCCACCTGTCATACACTGTTTAGGTTAATCAGGGTTTAGGTTAATTAGTTAGGCTTAATTAGTTAACTAAAATGATTAGGTTAAACTAATACAGAATTAATTAAGTTAATTATTATTATTATTATTGTTATCTCTTTTTTAATTCTTTTTTTCATAAGAAAAATGTTCTGGGCATGGGGCCCATCTGTCATAGGCCCCAGGGGCCTTGGCGGGTTTGATCCAGCGGATGCGAGCGCACCCAAGCGAGCACTCGCCCGTAGGGCGGGACGAGGCCGCTAGGGCATCGACGGCGCAACAAACTGGCGCGGCCATCCGGGGCCACGGCGAGCGGAGGCGAGGGGTGGCGCCGGCGGCATCAGGAGGCGGCGCCGGAGTGTGGTAAGGTGAGGCCAGGGCTGGGCGGCGCTGGGGCTGGGCGTGGCCAGGCGGAGGCGAGCGGAAGCGCGGCCGTGGCCGCAAACGGGTGAGGCCGGGAGGGCGCAGGCCGGCGCGAGGACGCGCACGAGCGCGGCCAGGGCGCGGCCCGGCCACGGCGTCCGAATGGGAAGGGGTATGAGGAGAGGGGGCGAGAGGCCCAAGGCCTCACCGGGGTTCACAGGGTCAAGGGCAGCGGGCTCGACGGAGGTCGGGGACGACGATGTCGGAGACGGAGAGGCAGTCCGGCGATGGCGGTGATGAGGTTGGGGCGGCGACGACCCGGGGAGGAGGTGAGGAAGCACGGTGGCGACGACGGGGTCCGGCGAGTCGGAGTGACGGTGGTGGTGCTCCCGTGACGTGGTGGTGGCTGGCAACGGCGTAGGGCGCAGCGGCGGGGCGGCGTGCGTCGACGACAGGTGGCCGAGCCGGAGGCGCTCCAGGCGACGGCGGCAGGCAACGGGGTCGGGAGCGGCTCCGGGCTCAGGGCGGTCCGGTGAGGAGGAGGAGGAGGATGGGGTGGCGACGGCAGCAGGGCGGCGCCGATGACGGGCACCGTCGTCGAGGTCGCGGGGTGGCCCGGGATCGGGGTGATCCCGATCCAGATCGTGGGGGGAAGGGGGAGGTGCTTGGGAGAGTGGGGGGATCGGGGAGAGTGGGTTAGCGGTTAGGGTTCGGTCTGGGTTGGCCAGGGGTATAGGCCAGGGAGAGGGCCGGTTGGGCCAGTCTGGCGGCCCATCGGCCTGCCGGGCCGAGGCCTGGATGGGGGGTTCCTTCCCTCTTTTTTGTTTTGTTTTATCTTTTGTCTTTTCTTTTTATTTATTCTTTTCTAATTTAGTTTAGTCACACTTTATTTTAGTTTTTATAAAATATGACCATAGCTCCTAAAATAAGGTTTCAGAACATCCCTCTACCATAAAAAGTTTGGTGGTCAATTAAACTAGTTTAACATTTGTTTATTATTTAAAATCATTTGAATAATTGTTTTGCTATGGTTTTATTCACTTTAGAGTATTTAATCATTTCATAAAAGTGTGCTTCCTCCACCATAATTGCTATGATTTATTTGCTACAATTTGAACATTTTTGATTTGACAACTGAAAACTTTTAATGTTTGACTTTAATTGAAATTTGAATTTGGCTCGGATCTGAACTAACACGAGATTAGCAACAGTAATCGTGGTGACGTGGCATCATTACCAGAGGGTTACTGTAGCTTGATTATCCGGGCGTCACAGGCGCGCCCCTACCTCGTGGCCTCCTCTCTAGTTTCTTGACGTAGGGTCCAAGTCTCCCGGGTCTTGTTCATTGAGAAAATCACGTTCCCGAAGGTTTCATCCCGTTTGTACTCCGTTTGATATTCCTTTTCTTCGAAACCCTGAAATAGGCAAAAAACAACAATTCTAGGCTGGGCCTCTGGTTAGTAGGTTAGTCCCAAAAATAATATAAAAGTGGATAATAAAGCCCAATAATGTCCAAAACAGTAGATAATATAGCATGGAGCAATCAAAAATTATAGATACGTTGGAGATGTATTGATAACCCGCAAGTATAGGGGATCTTAACAGTTTTCGAGGGTAAAGTATTCAACCCAAATTTATTGATTCGACACAAGGGGAGCCAAAGAATACTCTCAAGTATTAGTAGCTGAGTTGTCAATTCAACCACACCTGGAAACTTAATATCTACAGCAAAGTATTTGGTAGCAAAGTAATATGATAGTAGTGATAACGGTAACAAAAGGTAACGGTAGTAAAAGCAATGTTTTTGGTATTTTGTAGTGATGATAGCAATAGCAACAGGAAAGTAAATAAGCCAAGAACAATATGTGGAAAGCTCGTAGGCAATGGATCGGTGATGGAGAATTATGCCGGATGCGGTTCATCATGTAACAGTCATAACCTAGGGTGACACAAAACTAGCTCCAGTTCATTGATATAATGTAGGCATGTATTCCGAATATAGTCATACATGCTTATTGAAAAGAACTTGCATGACATCTTTTGTCCTACCCTCCCGTGGTAGCGGGGTCCTTACGGAAACTAAGGGATATTAAGGCCTCCTTTTAATAAAGTACCGGAACAAAGCATTAACACATAGTGAATACATGAAGTCCTCAAACTACGGTCATCACTTGTAAGTATCCCGATTATTGTCACTTCGGGGTTAACGGATCATAACACATAATAGGTGACTATAGACTTGCAAGATAGGATCAAGAACACTCATATATTGATGAAAACATAATAGGTTCAGATCTGAAATCATGGCACTCGGGCCCTAGTGACAAGCATTAAGCATAGCAAAGTCATAGCAACATCAATCTCAGAACATAGTGGACACTAGGGATCAAACCCTAACAAAACTAACTCAATTACATGATAGATCCCATCCAACCCATCACTGTCCAGCAAGCCTACGATGGAATTACTCACGCACGGCGGTGAGCATCATGAAATTGGTGATGGAGGATGGTTGGTGATGACGATGGCGACGGATTCCCCTCTCCGGAGCCCCGAACGGACTCCAGATCAGCCCTCCCGAGAGGTTTTAGGGCTTGGCGGCGGCTCCGTATTGTAAAATGCGATGATTTCTTCTCCCTGATTTTTTTCTCATCGAAACTCAATATATGGAGGTGGAGATGGAGTCAGAGAGGCAACAGGGGGCCCACGAGGTAGGGGGGCGCGCCCCCCACCCTCGTGGCAAGACGGTGGCCCCCCTGGCCTTCATCTTTGGCATGTATTTTTCTTATTTTCTGAAAAGTGTCTCCGTGAAGTTTCAGGTCATTCCGAGAACGTTTGCTCCTGCACATAAATAACACCATGGTAGTTCTGCTGAAAACAGCGTTAGTCTGGGTTAGTTCCATTCAAATCATGCAAGTTAGAGTCCAAAACAAGGGCAAAAGTGTTTGGAAAAGTAGATACGTTGGAGACGTATGATGTATCAGGGCGCGCCCTGCATCCCTCGTGGACAAGGTGTGGGCCCCCTTACGCTGATTATTTTGCTGGTATTTATTATAAGTCCAAAACATGTCTCCGTGAACTTTCAGGTCATTTCGAGAACTTTTATTTCCGCACAAAAATAACACTATGGCAGTTCTGTTGAAAACAGCGTCAGTCCGGGTTAGTTCTATTCAAATCATGCAAATTAGAGTCCAAAACAAGGGCAAAAGTGTTTGGAAAAGTAGATACGTTGGAGACGTATCAACTCCCCCATGCTTAAACCTTTGCTTGTCCTCAAGCAATTCAGTTGACAAACTAAAAGTGATAAAGAAAAACTTTAACAAACTCTATTTGCTCTTGTTGTTGCAAATATGTAAAGCCAACATTCTAGTTTTCAGCAAAGATTATGAACTAACCATATTCACAATAACATTTAGGTCTCATGTTTACTCATATCAATGGCATAATCAACTAGCGAGCAATAATAATAAATCTCGGATGACAACACTTTCTCAAAACAATCATAATATGATATAACAAGATGGTATCTCGCTAGCCCTTTCTGAGACCGCAAAACATAAATGCAGAGCACCTTTAAAGACCAAGGACTGACTAGACATTGTAATTCATGGTAAAAGAGATCCAGTCAAGTCATACTCAATGTAAACTAACAATAATGAATGCAAATGACAGCGGTGCTCTCCAACTGGTTCTTTTTAATAAGAGGATGATGACTCAGCATAAAAGTAAATAGATAGGCCCTTCGTAGAGGGGAGCAGGGATTTGTAGAGGTGCCAGAGCTCGGTTTCGAAATAGAGGTGAATAATATTTTGAGCGGTATACTTTCATTGTCAACATAACAACCAAGAGATGGCGATATCTTCCATGCTACACACATTATAGGCGGTTCCCAAAAAAAATGGTGAAGTTTATGCTCCCCCTTCCACCACAAGCATCAATCCATGGCTTGCTCGAAACAACGAGTGCCTCCAACTAACAAGAGTCCCAGGGGGAGTTTTGTTTGCAATTATTTTGATTTATTTTGCATAAAGCATGGGACTGGGCATCCCGGTGACCAGCCATTTATCTCGTGAGTGAGGAGTGGAGTCCACTCCTCTTGAGAATAACCCACCTAACATGGAAGATACAGACAACCCTAGTTGATACATGAGCTATTCGAGCATACAAAACAGGATATTTATTTGAAGGTTTAGAGTTTGGCACATACAAATTTACTTGGAACGGCAGGTAGATACCATATATAGGTAGGTATAGTGGACTCATGTGGAATAACTTTGGGGTTTAAGGAGTTTGGATGCACAAGCAGTATTCCCTCTTAGTACAGGTGAAGGCTAGCAAAAGACTAGGAAGCGACCAGCTAGAGAGCGACAGCAGTCATGAACATGCATTAAAATTAATCAACACTGAATTGCAAGCATGAGTAGGATATAATTCACCATGAACATAAATATCGTGAAGGCTATGTTGATTTTGTTTCAACTACATGCGTGAACATGTGCCAAGTCAAGTCACTTAAATCATTCAGAGGAGGATACCACCCTATCATACCACATCATAACCATTTTAATAGCATGTTGGCACGCAAGGTAAACCATTATAACTCATAGCTAATCAAGCATGGCACAAGAAACTATGATCTCTAGTTGTCATTGCAAACATGTTTATTCATAATAGGCTGAATCAGGAACGATGAACTAATCATATTTAAAAAAACAAAAGAGGTCGAGTTCATACCAGCTTTTCTCATCTCAGCCAGTCCATCATATATCATCATAATTGCCTTTCACTTGCACGACCGAACGATGTGAATAATAATAATAGTGCACATGCATTGGACTAAGCTAGAATCTGCAAGCATTCAATAAACAGGAGAAGACAAGGAAATATGGGCTCTTTTGTCAGATCAACAATAATGCATGTAAGAGCCACCTCAACTATTTAATTATGGTCTTCTCCTATCAACCCCCAAAGAAAAGAAAAGAAATAAAACTATTTACACGGGAAAGCTCCCAACAAGCAAAAGAAGAACAGGAAATATTTTTGGGTTTTCTTTTTAATTACTACTACAAGCATGGAAAGTAAACTAATTAAAAGCTACAACTAATTTTTTTGGTTTTTCTTAAGGTTTATTAAACAAACAAGAAGAAAGCATAAAAAGGAAAATAAACTAGCATGGATGATACAATGAAAAAGTATGAGCACCAACATCTAGCAATGAGTGTGTGAGCATAAATGTAATGTCGGTGAGAAAAACGTACTCCCCCAAGCTTAGGCTTTTGGCCTAAGTTGGTCTATGGCCACGGCTGGGCTGGCGGATATCCATAATAATAGTTGGGGTCGTGCTGAGATGCAGCGGCTATCGCCTGATGAGCTGTAGCGTGGCGACGAGCGGCCTCCGCTCTCCTCTCGTACTCATATGCCTCCTCTCTGGTAATAGTATATCCTCCTCTTACCTGATAATCAAATAAAGCAGGAGCAGGGAGAGTAATATGGACAGCACGGCGTCTGTCAAAGATTAGTCGATACTAGAGAGGTTATTCGTTCCTCTCGACAAACTGGTGGTGAACCATAGCATTAAAATCTAGATAGGCAGGAGGTAATTCAATATCATCCTCGCGCACATCTATACCAAGAAAATTAGCTACGCGAGTTGCATAAATTCCACCAAAGAAATCACCATTACGTCTATTAAGATGCAACCTACGTGCAACAATGGCTCCCAAATTATATGATTTGTCTCCTAACACAGCACTCCTAAGAATACTGAGGTCAGGGACACACACGTGACATGCTTCATCTTTACCACTTATGCATCTACCTATGAAGAGAGCAAAATAATGTATGACAGGAAAGTGAATTCTCCCTATGGTAGCTTGTGTAATATCTCTAGATTCTCCCACAGTTATATCAGCAAGAAAATCTCTAAATTCAGATTTGCGAGGATCCCTTATACTACCCAATTGTGGAAGTTTGCATGCAGTGGTAAAATCCTCTAAGTCCATGGTATAAGATTTATCATAAAGATCAAATAGGACAGTTGGAGAATTACGTGAAGTGGAAAATTCAAACCTCCTCACAAAGGAGCTAGTGAGCTCATGATACTGACTGCACTTCTCTTCCTCGAAGCTCACGAGATCAGCGTTACGCAAATATGCGTTGAATTGTTCTTTTATTCCCGCTTGATCCATAAAGTTTTCAGAAGGCCACTCGCAAGGACGCACTGGAGCTTCTCTTGGTGGCTCTTCGTCAGCATCACGCATTGCAAGCCTGGGTCCTTGCTTCTTTGAAGAACCACCTTGGAACATTTTCCTAAGCATTTTTTTCCTCTGAAAAATTCTGATTTTTTTAGTAACTTCATAATAAAAGTAAACCAAACTCAATAATATTGATAGCAACTACTCCTACAAGTGCCTAGGGCCTATATCATGCGTCAAAACTACTTTTGACCATATAAATTTGACATGCAAGCTCAAGAACAAGGTCACCTAAGCAGCAAAAACTTGCAATGAATAAAGCACTAGAACAAAAACTAATTGGACCAATGGAGGAGTCACATACCAAGGAACAATCTCCCCAAGCAGTTTTGTGAGATGTGCTTTGAGCAAGGAGATCGAAAATGGCAGCAAGACGAGCTTGGACTCGGGTTTGAGCTGGTTTTTCGTGTTTGGGTGAGGAAGAAGGAGTGTGTGGGTGAAAGAATAAGTGGAGGAGGGCCACCGTGGGCCCACAAGGCAGGGGGCGCCCTAGAGGGGTGGGCGCGCCCTCCACCCTCGTGGCAAGGTGGTTGGCCCCCGTGGTGTGTTCTTTATTCCATAAATCCTCAAATGTTCTAGAAAAAAACATATTTAATTTTCACGGCATTTGGAGAACTTTTATTTTCGAGGTATTTTTATATTGCACGGATAATCAGATAACAGGTAGAAAAATATTTATTTTTATTTTATTTAATATAAATAATAGAAAGTAAAAGTGGGGTACAGAAGGTTATGCCTTCTAGTTTCATCCATCTCATGATCATCAAAAGAAATCCACTAACAAGGTTGATCAAGTCTTGTTAACAAACTCATTCCGAATAACATGGAACCGGAGAAATTTCGAATACCACTATGTTACCTCAATGGGGATATGCACATCCCCAATAATAAGAATATCATATTTCTTCATGATAGTAGGAAGAGGAAATTCAAAACCTCCAAATATAATCGATGGAATTTTTCCAATAGAATTGATACTATGAACTTGAGGTTGTTTCCTCGGAAAGTATACCATATGCTCATTACCATTAACATGAAAAGTGACATTGCCTTTAGTGCAATCAATAACAGCCCCTGTAGTATTCAAAAAGGGTCTTCCAAGAATAATAGACATACTATCGTCCTCGGGAATATAAAGAATAACAAAGTCTGTTAAAATAGTAACGTTTGCAACTACAACAGGCACATCCTCACAAATACCGACAGGTATAGCAGTTGATTTATCAGCCATTTGCAAAGATATTTCAGTACGTGTCAACTTATTCAAATCAAGTCTACGATATAAAGAGAGAGGCATAACACTAACACCAGCTCCAAGATCACATAAAGCAGTTTTAACATAATTTCTTTTAATGGAGCATGATATAGTGGGTACTCCTGGATCTCCAAGTTTCTTTGGTATTCCACCCTTAAAAGTATAATTAGCAAGCATGGTGGAAATTTCAGCTTCTGGTATCTTTCTTTTATTTTTAATAATATCTTTCATGTACTTAGCATAAGGATTGGTTTTGAGCATATCAGTTAATCGCATACGTAAAAATATAGGTCTAATCATTTTAGGAAAGCGCTCAAAATCCTCATCATCCTTTTCTTGGATGGTTTAGGAGGAAAAGGCATGGGTTTCTGAACCCAAGGCTCTCTTTCTTTACCATGTTTCCTAGCAACTAAGTCTTTCTTATCATAACGTTGATTCTTTGATTGTGCGTTATCAAGATCAACAACAGGTTCAATTTCTACATCATTATCATTACTAGGTTGAGCATCATCATTAACATTACCACTAGTTTCAGGTTCATTACCAGATTGTGTTTCAGCATCAGAAATAGAGATATCATTTGGATTCTCAGGTGTTTCAACAATAGGATCACTAGAAGCATGCAAAGTCCTATCATTTCTCTTTTTCTTCTTTTTAGAAGAGCTAGGTGCATATATATTATTTCTCTGAGAATCTTGCTCCATTCTTTTAGGATGGCCTTCAGGATACAAAGGTTCCTGAGTCATTCTACCACCTCTAGTCATAACTCTAACAACATTATCATTATTCTTATTATTCAATTCATTGAGTAAATCATTTTGAGCTTTAAGTACTTGTTCTACTTGAGTGGTAACCATAGAAGCATGTTTACTAATAAGTTTAAGTTCACTTTTAACAGTAGCCATATAATCACCCAAGTGTCCAAGCATATTTCAACTGTATTTCAATTTTCTACCAAAATAAGCATTAAAATCTTCTTGCTTAGCCATAAATCTATCAAACTCATCTAAGCATGGGCTAGCAAACTTAGTAAATGGGATTACAGCTTTATCATATCTATAGAGAGAATTTACCTTTACTACCTATGTCGGGTTATCAAGACCATGAGTTTCTTCAATAGGTAAAGGATTAAGATTATATGTTTCTTCAACAGGCGGTAAATTAATACCATGTATTTCTTCAATTGGAGGTAAATTCTTAACATCTTCAGCTTTAATAGCTTTTTCTTTCGTAGATTTCTTTGCCTCTTGCATATCTTCAGGACTGAGAAATAGAATACCCCTCTTCTTCAGAGTTGGTTTAGGAATAGGCTCAGGAATTGGCTCCGGAGGTGTCCAATTATTTTCATTTGTCAACATATTATTCAATAGATTCAGCTTCATCCGGTGTTCTTTCCCTGAAAACAGAACCATCACAACTATCCAGGTAATCTCTGGAGGCATCGGTAAGTCCATTATAAAAGATATCAAGTATTTCATTTTTCTTAAGAGGATGATCATGCAAAGCATTAAGTAATTGGAGAAGCCTCCCCCAAGCTTGTGGGAGACTCTCTTCTTCAATTTGCACAAAATTATATATATCCCTTAAAGCAGCTTTTTTCTTATGAGCAGGGCAATATTTAGCAGAGAAGTAATAAATCATATCTTGGGGATTACACACACAACCAGGATCAAGAGAATTAAACCATATCTTAGCATCACCCTTCAATGAGAACGGAAATATTTTAAGGATATAAAAGTAGCAAGTTCTCTCATCTTTAGTGAATAGGGTAGCTATATCATTCAATTTAGTAAGATGTGCCACAACAGTTTCAGATTCATAACCATGAAAAGGATCAGATTCAACCAAAGTAATTATATCAGGATCAACAGAGAATTCATAATCCTTATCATTAGCAAAGATAGGTGAAGTAGCCAAAGCAGAGTCAGGTTTCATTTTATCATTTAGAGATTGCTTACTCCATTTAGCTAACAATTTTTTAAGTTCAGTTCTATTTCTGCAAGCTAAAATAGCTAAAGAAGCATCTTGATCAAATACATAACCCTTAGGAATAGCAAGTGGTTCTTCATCATCACTTTCATCGGTATCATCAGATTCAATATTTTCAATTTCTCTAGCCCTAGCAAGTTGTTCATCAACAAAAGCACTAAGTGGCATAGTAGTATCAGGCATAGAGGTAGTTTCATCATAAGTATCATGCATAACAGAAGTGGCATCATCAATAACATGCGACATATAAGAACGAATAGCAGAAGCAGGTGTAGGTGTCGCAATCTTACTCAAAACAGAAGGTGAATCAAGTGCAGAGCTAGATGGCAGTTCCTTACCTCCCCTCATAGTTGAGGGATAGATCTTGGTTTTGGATCTCTCAAGTTCTTCATAATGATAAGAAAATATATATCCCAAGTGACTCAAAGAATAGAGCTATGCTCCCCGACAACGGCGCCAGAAAATAGTCTTGATAACCCGCAAGTATAGGGGATCGCAACAGTTTTCGAGGGTAAAGTATTCAACCCAAATTTATTGATTCGACACAAGGGGAGCCAAAGAATACTCTCAAGTATTAGTAGCTGAGTTGTCAATTCAACCACACCTGGAAACTTAATATCTACAGCAAAGTATTTAGTAGCAAAGTAATATGATAGTAGTGATAACGGTAACAAAAGGTAACAGTAGTAAAAGCAATGTTTTTGGTATTTTGTAGTGATGATAGCAATAGCAACAAGAAAGTAAATAAGCCAAGAACAATGTGTGGAAAGCTCGTAGGCAATGGATCGGTGATGGAGAATTATGCCGGATGCAGTTCATCATGTAACAGTCATAACCTAGGGTGACACAGAACTAGCTCCAGTTCATTGATATAATGTAGGCATGTATTCCGAATATAGTCATACATGCTTATTGAAAAGAACTTGCATGACATCTTTTGTCCTACCCTCCCGTGGCAGCGGGGTCCTTACAGAAACTAAGGGATATTAAGGCCTCCTTTTAATAGAGTACCAGAACAAAGCATTAACACATAGTGAATACATGAACTCCTCAAACTACGGTCATCACTTGTAAGTATACCGATTATTGTCACTTCGGGGTTAACGGATCATAACACATAATAGGTGACTATAGACTTGCAAGATAGGATCAAGAACACTCATATATTGATGAAAACATAATAGGTTCACCTGAAATCATGGCACTCGGGCCCTAGTGACAAGCATTAAGCATAGCAAAGTCATAGCAACATCAATGTCAGAACATAGTGGACACTAGGGATCAAACCCTAACAAAACTAACTTGATTACATGATAGATCCCATCCAACCATCACCGTCCAGCAAGCCTATGATGGAATTACTCACACACGGCGGTGAGCATCATGAAATTGGTGATGGAGGATGGTTGCTGAGGACGATGGCGACGGATTCCCCTCTCTGGAGCCCCGAACGGACTCTAGATCAGCCCTCCCGAGAGGTTTTAGGGCTTGGTGGTGGCTCCGTATCGTAAAACGTGATGATTTCTTCTCCCTGATTTTTTTCTCATCGAAACTCAATATATGGAGGTGGAGTTGGAGTCGAAGAGGCAATAGGGGGCCCACGAGGTAGGGGGCGTGCCCCCCGCCCTCATTGCAAGACGGTGGGCCCCCTGGCCTTCATCTTTGGCAGGTATTTTTCTTATTTTCTGAAAAGTGTCTCCGTGAAGTTTCAGGTCATTCCGAGAACGTTTGCTCCTGCACATAAATAACACCATGGTAGTTCTGCTGAAAATAGCGTCAGTCTGGGTTAGTTCCATTCAAATCATGCAAGTTAGAGCCCAAAACAAGGGCAAAAGTGTTTGGAAAAGTAGATACGTTGGAGACGTATCACGTATAAGGCGCGCCCTGCACCCTCATGGACAGGGTGTGGCCCCCCTTACGCTGATTCTTTCGCTGGTATTTTTTATAAATTCCAAAACGTGTCTCGTGAATTTTCAGGTCATTTCGAGAACTTCTATTTCTGCACAAAAATAACACTATGGCAATTCTATTGAAAACAGCGTCAGTCCGGGTTAGTTCTATTCAAATCATGCAAGTTAGAGTCCAAAACAAGGGCAAAAGTGTTTGGAAAAGTAGATACGTTGGAGACGTATCAACTCCCCATGCTTAAACCTTTGCTTGTCCTCAAGCAATTCAGTTGACAAACTGAAAGTCATAAAGAAAAACTTTAACAAACTCTGTTTGCTCTTGTTGTTGCAAATATGTAAAGCCAGCATTCAAGTTTTCAGCAAAGATTATGAACTAACCATATTCACAATAACATTTAGGTCTCATGTTTACTCATATCAATGGCATAATCAACTAGCGAGCAATAATAATAAATCTCGGATGACAACACTTTCTCAAAACAATCATAATATGATATAACAAGATGGTATCTCGCTAGCCCTTTTTGAGACCACAAAACATAAATGCAGAGCACCTCTGAAGGTCAAGGACTGACTAGACATTGTAATTCATGGTAAATGAGATCCAGTCACAGTCATACTCAATGTTAATTAATAGCAATGCATGCAAATGACAGTGGTGCTCTCCAACTGGTGCTTTTTAATAAGAGGATGGTGACTCAACATAAAAGTAAATAGATATGCCCTTCACAGAGGGAAGCAAGGATTTGTAGAGGTGCCAGAGCTCAAGTTTTAAAATAGAGATAAATAATATATTGAGTGGCATAATTTGATTGTCAACATAACAACCAAGAGATCTCGATATCTTCCATGCTACACACATTGTAGGCGGTTCCCAAACAGAATGGTAAAGTTTATACTCCCCCACCGCCAACAAACATCAATCCATGGCTTGTCCAAAACAACGGGTGCCTCCAACTAACAACAATCCCGGGGGAGTTTTGTTTGCAATTATTTTGATTTGAGCATGGGACTGGGCATCCCGGTTACCAACCATTTTCTCATGAATGATGAGCGGAGTCCACTCATCTTGAGAATAATCCACCTAGCGCGGAAGATATAGACAACTCTTGTTGATACATGAGCTA
The DNA here is from genome assembly GCF_002162155.2 of Triticum dicoccoides. Classification (NCBI taxonomy): domain Eukaryota; kingdom Viridiplantae; phylum Streptophyta; class Magnoliopsida; order Poales; family Poaceae; genus Triticum; species Triticum dicoccoides. The sequence continues at coordinate 134,993,550 of NC_041388.1, read as the reverse complement.
TTCGAGCATGCAAAAGATAATTTCATTTGAATGTTTAGAGTTTGGCACATACAAATTTACTTGGAACGGTAGGTAAATACCGCATATAGGAAGGTATGGTGGAATCATATGGAATAACTTGGGGGTTTATGGAAGTGGATGCACAAGCAGTATTCCCGCTTGGTACAAGTGAAGGCTAGAAAGGGACTGGGAAGCGACCAACTAGAGAGCGACAACAATCATGAACATGCATTAAAATTAATCAACACTGAGTGCAAGCATGAGTAGGATATAATTCACCATGAACATAAATATTTTGGAGGCTATGTTGATTTTGTTTCAACTACATGCGTGAACATGTGCCAAGTCAAGCCACTCGAATCGTTCAAAGGAGGATACCACCCTATCATACCACATCACAACTATTTTAATAGCATGTTGGCATGCAAGGTAAACCATTATAAACTCCTAGCTAATTGGCAAGCATGATGACTATTGACTTGCACGATAGGATCAAGAACTCACATATATTCATGAAAACATAATAGGTTCAGATCTGAAATCATGGCACTCGGACCCTAATGACAAGCATTAAGCATAGCAAAGTCATAGCAACATCAATCTTAGAACATAATGGATACTAGGGATCAAACCCTAACAAAACTAACTCGATTACATGGTAAATATCATCCAACCCATTACCGTTCAACAAGCCTACGATGGGATTACTCACGCACGGCGGTGAACATCATGAAATTGGTGATGGAGGAAGGTTGATGATGATGATGGCGACGGATTCCCCTCTCCGGAGCCCCGAACGGACTCCAGATCAACCCTCCCGAGAGATATTAGGGCTTGGTGGCGGCTCCGTATCGTAAAATGCGATGAATCCTTCTCTCTGATTTTTTTCTCCCAGAACATGAATATATGAAGTTGGAGTTGAGGTTGATGGAGTCTCAGGGGGCCCACGAGGTAGGGGCGCGCCCCAGGGGGGTGGGTGTCGGTGTCAAAACCGGCGGATCTCGGGTAGGGGGTCCCGAACTGTGCGTCTAAGGCTTATGGTAACAGGAGGCGGGGGACACAATGTTTACCCAGGTCCGGGCCCTCACGATGGAGGTAATACCCTACTTCCTGCTTGATTGATCTTGATGATATGAGTATTACAAGAGTTGATCTACCACGAGATTGTAGAGGCTAAACCCTAAAAGCTGGCCTATGATTATGATTGTTGTTGTCCTACGGAATAAACCCTCAGGTTTATATAGACACCGGAGGGGGCTACGGTTACACAGAGTCGGTTACAAGGGAGGAGATCTACAAATCCGAATTGCCAAGATTGCCTTCCACGCAAAGGATAGTCCCACCCGGACACGAGACGAAGTCTTCAATCTTGTATCTTCATAGTTCAACAGTCCGGCTAGAGTATATAGTCCGGCTGTCCGAGGACCCCCTAATCCAGGACTCCCTTAGTAGCCCCTGAACCAGGCTTCAATGACGATGAGTCCGGCGCACAGATTGTCTTCGGCATTGCAGGGACGGTTCCTTCTCCGCTCTGCAAAATAAATTCTACATACCACCGTAGAGAGTATATTATTCCACAAATCTAATCTGCTGACAACTTTTCCTAACGTGACACCATGCCACGATCCGGTCTTTATTCGAACCGTTCTCCCTAACCAGCTACTGTGCATGTCGCGAGGCGGTTTTATGGGCATGTCTTATTGAAGCAGAGATCGTGTCCCCCTATCTCGGGATTCTCATCAATACGGGTATGGGTAATCCAACCATGTCTTGAGCGTGACGCTTGGGGAATAAGCGAGTTTACCAGGGAAGTGGGCAGGCACTGGATCCCTGCCTCCTTTATAAGGAGATAAGGACTCCCCTTTTTCACCCACGCCTTCTCCTTCTGCTTATCCATTCCCCTCTTCTCGAGCCCCAATGCCCAAGAGTTCGTCCTCTCCGGCCACAAAGCCTTCCGAAAATGCCTGGATCCGGAGCAGGAGGCAAATGGATGGACTCCACCATACGGGAAAAGGATATCAAAAAGCTTCGGGAGGCCGGGTACCTAGCCCAGAAAATCAGCCACCATCTCTCGACGGCAGGACAGATCGTCCCTACTCCGGAACCCCATGAGAGGGTTTTTTTCCTCCCTCACTTTGTCCGCGGGCTGGGGTTTCCCCTCCACACATTCATTTACGGCATCATGTATTACTATGGGATCGATTTTCATGATCTATCCCCCAATTCCTTCCTCAACATCTTGACGCTCATTGTCGTGTGCGAGGCCTTTCTCCGCATCTCGCCACACTTCAGCTTATGGGTGAAGATCTTTAATGTGAAGCCCAAGGTAGTGGGCGGTGAGCACGCCGAGTGCGGAGGTGCCATGGTGAGCAAGATGCCCAACATCACATGGCCAACAGGTACTTCCAATGATTCCATCAAAGAGTGGCAGCAACAGTGGTTTTACATCACTAAGCCGCGCTGCACGAAATGGGCCGCTGCTCCTGAATTCCGATCCGGAGCCCCCCTGCGGCTTACGTCCTGGCCCAAGAAGGGCCTGGATTGGTCTTCGTCCGACGAGTTGTCGGCACTTTAGACGCGCGTCAAGAATATGGAAGACAAGGATATCAAGCTTGTCAATGTAGTCCAGGTGATGTTGGCTCGCTGGATCCTTCCTTGTCAACACCGGGCTTGCAATTTATGGGAATTCGACCCGGCCAAGCACCAGACCCTGCGAGAGCTCTTTGGCTCCTAACACAAAGATACTTGGAGGGTGCTTTTTAAGTCCGGCAAATCATGGCCGAACTCAGCCGAGGACCGCGGGTACCACCTGTCCCACCCTGCAAGTTCGGTAACCATTATAAGTTTTATTCGCATAACCCAAGGGAAACACTTAATGTGTTTTCCACAACCCTCCTAGGGCTGGACGAAGAAGGCGGGGTGGATCTACTGTCCAGCCCCACTAACTGAAGAACCGTCCGGCCCGCTTCTAACGAAGATACTGGTCCCGACACCCTACAAGGCGCCGAAGAAGAAGGCCGAGAGAGGGTGAAAGTGCAACTATCCCTGGGTGGTTTTGGTAATTCCTAACAACATATAGCTCATTGAGCTAACATTATTCCAAGATTAATATTTCAGGAAAAGCTCAGTGAATGGCATGGCATGGATGAGGAAAGTGGACCCCTCAAAATACTAAGGACAAAAAGATTGGCTCAAGCTCAAATCTCAAGACTCTACATTTTATATTTTAGTGATCCAAGATCACATTGAGTCTATAGGAAAAGCCAATACTATCAAGGAGGGATGAGGTGTTGCTTGATGAGATTCTTGCTTCATAGTGCTTAGTGATATGCTCCAAAACCCTCAACTACCTTCCCACATCCACATATGACCTAAACCAAAAGTCAAACTCGGCCCCACAGATTCTTTCTATCCGGCGCCACCGAGTTCAGATGTCATAGCCACTGCCACAAACCCTAGGCAAATTAGTCTCACCGATAGGGATCTCGATCACACCGAGATGGGGTTGTAATCTCTCTGTTTCCCTTCGTAACGTTTCGGTCCTACCAAGATGAGCGATCGGTCCCACCGAGATTGCAATGTAAACTCTCTGTTTCCCTTTTGTAACATTTCGGTCCCACCGAAATGAGCAAATCGGTCCCAGTGAGTTTACATGACCAACTCTCTGGTTAGCTTATTACCAAAATCGGTCCCACCGAGTTTGTGTAATCGGTCACACCGAGATTATGTTATGCCCTAACCCTAACCATGTCGGTCCTACCGAGTTGCATCTCAGTCCCACCGAAAATCCTAACGGTCACTAGGTTTGCTAAATCGGTCCAACCGAGTTTCTCAATTCGATCTCACTGAGATTGGTAAATTGTGTGTAATGGTTAGTTTTTGTCTGGAGGCTATATATACCCCTCCACCCACTCTTCATTCATAGAGAGAGCCATCAGAACATACCTACACTTCCAATACACATGTTCTGAGAGAGAACCACCTACTCATGTGTTGAGGCCAAGATATTCCCTTCCCACCATATGAATCTTGATCTCTAGCCTTCCCCAAGTTGCTTTCCACTCAAATCTTCTTTCCACCAAATCCATATCCCGTGTGAGAGAGTTGAGTGTTGGGGAGACTATCATTTGAAGCACAAGAGCAAGGAGTTCATCATCAACACACCATTTGTTACTTCTTGGAGAGTGGTGTCTCCTAGATTGGCTAGGTGTCACTTGGGAGCCTCCTACAAGATTGTGGAGTTGAACCAAGGTGTTTGTAAGGGCAAGGAGATCGCCTACTTCGTGAAGATCTACCGCTAGTGAGGCAAGTCCTTCGTGGGCGATGGCTATGATGGGATAGACAAGGTTGCTTCTTCGTGGACCCTTCGTGGGTGGAGCCCTCCGTGGACTCGCGCAACCGTTACCCTTTGTGGGTTGAAGTCTCCATCAACGTGGATGTACGATAGCACCACCTATCAGAACCACGACAAAAACATCCGTGTCTCCAATTGCATTTGAATTCTCCAAACCCTTCCCTTTACATTCTTGCAAGTTTCATGCTTTACTTTCCGCTGCTCATAGACTCTTTGCATGCTTGCTTGAATTGTGTTAATATTGCTTGACTTGTGCAAAGTTGCTAAAATCTGCCAAGAACTAAAATTGGGAAAAGGCTAGATTTTTATTTGGTCAAGTAGTCTAATCACCCCCCTCTAAACATACTTTCGATCCTACAAGTGGTATCAGAGCTTTGGTCTCCATTTGCTTTGATTTCCATAGCTTTTGGTGGTCGTAGCATTGGTTTCACAACCTAGGAGAGTATGGCATCTAGCGAGGGAAATTATCACCGTAGAGGTCCTTACTTTGATGGTACTAATTTTGCTAGTTGGAAGCATAAGATGAAAATGCATATTCTTGGACATAACCCCACCGTTTGGGCTATTGTGTGTATTGGCTTGCAAGGTGAATTCTTTGATGGGAGAGAACCAAATCGTGAAGCTACCGCGGAAGAGTTGAAGATGCTACAATACAATGCTCAAGCTTGCGATATTCTCTTCAATGGATTGTGCCCTGAAGAGTTCAACAAAATCAGCCGTGTTGAGAATGCAAAGGAAATTTGGGATACTTTGATTGATATGCACGAAGGTACCGACTCCGTCAAGGAATCCATGTTGGATGTGCTTCAAAGTCAACTTGAAAAGTTCAAAATGAAGGATGGTGAAGGTGTCGCTGAAATGTACTCTAGGCTTGCTCTTATCACAAATGAGATTGCCGGCTTAGGAAGTGAAGAGATGACCGACAAATTCATCATCAAGAAGAACCTAAGAGCCTTGGATGGAAAATATGATATCGTGTGCACATTGATTCAAATGATGCCCAATTACAAAGATCTAAAGCCAACGGAAGTCATTGGAAGAATTGTTGCTCATGAGATGTCACTCAAGGATAAGGAGGAACTTCATAACAAGTCAAGTGGTGCATACAAAGCCTCATGTGAAGCTCCCACATCATCAAGTGAGAAACAAACCTTCAATGAAGAATTGAGCTTAATGGTGAAGAACTTCAACAAATTCTAGAAGAGTAGACGCAAATAGAGAAGTTCCAAGTCAAGGTCCTACAATGACAAAAGATCTTCTAGTCGAGAGCGAAACTGCTACAATTGTGGAAGACCCGGACACTACTCCAATGAGTGTATGGCTCCCCACAAAAGAAGAAGTAGAAGAGAAGAATCACCATCAAGGGAGAGAAGGAGTAGGGATGATCGATATGAACGAAGACCCTCTCGGAGAAGCAAGGATTCGGAAAGGAAGGACAAGTCATCAAGGAGCTACACAAAACAAAGACATCAAGCTCATGTTGGTGAATGGGTATCCGGCTCCGACTCCGACAATGACTCCGAGAGAAGCTATCAGTCCGACTCCGAATATACTCAAGATGAAGGTGTTGCCAGTCTAGCACTTGTGTCAACCAACTCCTACAACATATTTGATTCACCAAATGAAGGAATTGGAAGATGCTTCATGGCCAAAGGTCCAAAGGTATCACACCCTGAGTATGTTGATTTCAATAGTGATGAAGATGACTTGTTAGGTGATGATGATTTACTTGTTGAAAACTATAGTGATGAATACTATGATGAAACATCAATTAATCATGCTAATCAAGATGAAACGAATGACAATGATAAGGAGACGATTGAGTCTCTAACTAAAGAACTAAACACTCTTAAGTTAGCTCATGAAACTATATTAGGAGATCATCGAGAACTTTTAAGGATTCATGAGAAATTACGTTTTGAGAAGCTCAATCTTGAGCAAGAGCATGAGTTCTTAAAGGCAATCAATGATGATCTTCGCAAGAAAAGTTCTTCTTACATTGCCAAGCGTTTACTCTTATCCACTTACATGCCTCAAGTCAAGTTTAGTAACAAGAACAAGAAGGATTCTTCTTCTAGTAGTAACAATAATCATGCTAAATCCAATATTGTTGCTTGTAGTAGTTCTCTTGATTCCACTAATGATTCTCTTAGCCAAGTTACACTTGAGCAAGAAAATAGCTTATTGAAGGGAATCATAGAGAAAGGTGTTTACAAGAGCCTTGCCGGGAGTAAGCAGTTCGAGGAAATTGTACGCAAGCAAGGAAGGCACTGGAAGAATCAAGGTATTGGTTTTGAACGAAAGTTCAATGCCAATGGAGTGGAGTGGGAAGAAGATCAATACCCCAAGACAAAGTTTGTTCCTCAACAAGAGAAGTATGATCCTACTTCTTCCAAAGGGACACAAGCTCAAGATGATCTTCCACCACAAGACCACAAGCAAAAAGGCAAGGACAAGCTTCAAGAGGTAATTGATGCATTTGAAGAAGCTCCTAAGGCCTTGGTCAAGTGGATTCCCAAGACTACATCAAGTTCCACTTCATCAAGTACAACTACAACTCCGAGGATTCCATCAAGATGGTGTGGATTCCGAAGAAGAAGAACTAGAGAGTTCTTGAGGGTGACCCCGCCAACATACTTCACTCTTATCATTTTGGCAAGAACAAGTGCAATCAACTTCCATATCTTGCACTAGTTCAAGGAGTCACAAACCCTCTTGTTGGTAAGACAAGGGACAAGGTAACCTAATGCTCTCATAGACATCATCTTGTGTGTGCATCACTCTATGTCTATGGATATCCTTGTTTGTTCCTTGTGGGACTAACCCGTGTAGGTATTGAAAGTGCAACTCACTCCAAAGGATAGCCCCGAATGATCTACATCAACTTAGAGCATCCACATCTTCAACACCTACATGAAGTCATCATCGACAAAACCCAAGTTTAGTTCATCCCTCTTAGGGGGGATCTCACATCTAGGGGGAGCTTTACTCTAAGATTTGAGCTAAAGCAACTCTAATGGTGTGAACACAACAACGCTTTATGTAAAAGTGGTAACCCCACTTGTGCTTAAACGATGAGTATGACCTATGGTCAAATGTTCTCATTTGACTCCTAAGTCAATATACTCATATATAGATGACCTAGTCATCGCCAATTGCTTGATAGATGCTAGAATTGTTTGTGCATGCTTTGCCACATATTTCATTTGTCATTTTATTGTGTGAGCATGTTGGTTGCATAATTTACTCATTCGAGGACATCCACTTATTTGTTTTGATTGATTGGTTTCCTTTTCTTTTGGCCAAGTGGATGGACAAGAATGCCTAAGAACCTTCTCTAGATATCTATGCTTTTCTCGTCTCAAACTCTATTCATGCTGCATCACAAAGTTTGATCAAGTCAGATTCGAACCACTCTGTGTGAGGAGCACTCGTAGTCCCCGATTCGTCATAGACTTAAACTTCCAAAACTTCTTTGTGCGTTTCGGTCTAACCGATTCATCCATTTCGGTCATATTGAGATCACTAAGTCGATCTAGGTTTTCAATCTCGGTGCAACCGATTCGAACTTTTCGGTCACACCGAGTTTCAGTAACTACTTGCAGTTATGAATCTCGGTGCCACCGAGTTGTTCCACTCGGTCACACCGAAAGGGTCAGGCTACATATATCCACGGGTCAAATTTTGGAAAACTTTCTGAACCTCCTCGCCCGCGGTTAGCCTGCTCTGCCTCCCTGGGTCTCCGGATCATCCTCTTCGTCGCCAGCCGCCTCCTGTCGCTGGTCTCCGCCGCCGTCAACGGGATCATCTCCGCCGTTGCCACCGTAGCAAGTTCATCACCGAACTAGGGTATGGACTTGAAATTTGTGCTGTTCTAACTCCGATTCCCCAGCACATTGCTTTGCCATGTATCTTTCCATGATTGAGATCATTCTATCCATCGAAAACACTCCGTAGTTTAGTCGTGAATTGAAAATTTAGGGTTAGGTATCCGCCGAAACCATCTCGGACCGACCAAGTTGATGAAATTGGTTCCACCGATTTGGCTTAGGCCATTGCACATGTGATTCTCGGTCTGACCGAGAATTTCAAATCGGTGTGACCGAGTTCAGCACTTTGTGAAACCCTAGCAGTCTCGGTTCCACCGAACTGTGACTCGGTCTAGCCGAGTTCACTAGTTTAGGTTCCAAAAGCTGCTTCGGTATCACCGAGTTTGCAAATCGGTAGATCCGAAATGCTTTCTATGGAAAACTAAAACTAAGTTTTTAATTCATTCTTTTGCAAAAACCTCTGTACTTTGTGATGCTCATCCACTCTACCTCATCTATAATCTATTCACAGGGTCAACTGTCAGAGATTGCATTATGTCTGATCAAAGTGACAGTCAGAACAAGTCAAAGGAGCAGGTTCACTTGAGTGAGGGCACTAGTCCCTCTAGCATCTTAGATGATGGAAGCAGGAGCACACCCAGCAACTTGCCAAAAGCTGCCACCAGGGCCAGAAAGAAGAAAACTTCTAAATCTGAGGATGAAGACTATGTGGCAGTTGAGGATGAGGCCACTTCCAAGAAGAAAGTAGTTAAAAAGGAATATAGCACTGCTGCTGCAACCAAGCCAGGAATGAAGCAAAAGCTTCCTGCCAAGAGAGCTCCAATGTCTAAAGCCAGAGCATCCACTCAAGAGACTTTGGGATCTGCACCCAAAGAGCAGGTTGTGGCAGAAAAGAAAAGGAAGGACAGGGTCAAAAAGACCACTGCCAGAGTGCTTGGGAGATCCTCAATCATGAAAGACTCTGAAGAAGAGGAAGAGGAAGAGGAAGAGGATGCAGCACCAGCACCCAAAGCTCAAAAGCTTATGGGAGATGCCATAAGATCAGGGGCTGCTCCATCTAAGCCGAAAGGAACTTCTAAACCAGCTGCTCCAAAACCCAAAACTGCACCAAAGAGGAGTACCAGGATCATTCCAGCTGCTGAGAAAAACAAGGCCCCAGTGCTTGAAACTATTGCTGAAGAAGAAGATGATGAGACACATGTTTTGAGGAAGTTAAAGCCAAAAATTCCAAATCATAATGATGCTCATCCTGTAGCAGAAAACATGAAGATCAGGAAGGACTCAGGATTGAGGCTATGGAGAGAGTCAGATCCATATGCCACCAGAAGGAGAACTGTTGTGGACTATAGGTTCCATACCAAAGAAGAGCAGGATTTTTATGAGACAGTGTTGCTTGACAAGAAACCAATAGTGTGTGACATGAGATGGGTCAACTAGGAGTACATCAAGGAAAATGAAGAACACTATCCAGGAGTATATGACAGTTTCAAGGCTTGTGGAGTTGATGAGTTTGTGGCTCAGAAGCTCACAAAGTGGAATGATGAGCTTATCATGTAGTTCTACTCCACAGCTCACTTCTACCCAGATGGCAAGATAGTCTGGATGTCTGAAGGCACTAGATACCAGTCAACAATAGCAGAATGGGCTCAATTGATCAATGCTCCTGAGGAGAATGAAGATGACTTGGATGTCTATGCCAAGAAGAAGAAGGATCACAACTCCATGGCTAGCATGTACAAGGAGATTCTTGATGCAGATCTTGAGACTCACCAATTTGGATCAGTGAAACACCTGCCGTCAGGACTGCCTACTATAAATTGGATCCTCAGGCACACTCTTCTGCCCAAGTCTAGTGATCACAGAATGATCAAAGGCCACTCCATCAATCTGCTACATATATTTGTTGTGCCACAAAAGTTTAAGGTCATGAGTCTTATAGTTGAAACAATCAAGAGGACAACTGCTGACCAAAAGAGAAGCTGTGGGTATGCACCACAGATCCAGGAGTTGATTAAATCCCAGATGGGCACTAGCACATACTTGTTGGATAAGGAGCACATGCCTATCTATCCAAGCTTTGAGGACAACCAAGTGGTTATGAATGAGGATGAACCATCTTCTGTGCACTCTCAAGCAAAGAGGGACTAGGAAAAGGCTGAGAAAGCTGCAAAGATGCCAACCATGGAAGAGGCATCTCAGTATCTTCTGAAAAGCAAGCAAGATCAGCTTGGCTACTTGATTGCATCCACTCTAAGGATTGAGAGAGGGATGGCCACCCTGACTCAAAACTAGGAGAGCTTGGAAAGGATCATAGAGCAGAAATTCTATGACATGGATGTGAAGGTGACTGAGATCCAGTCTATTGTGGAGCAACTTCAGGATGATATGCAGGAGAGGAAGGGCAAGACAACCACTAATGCATTTGCCAGAGTGCCTAGAGCTCAAAGATTTGCTGTAGTGCCTGTTCCAGACACCAGAGCCACTTCATCTGCACCAGCTACAACTTCAGTGCCACCAGCTCCAGCACCTACTCCACCAGCTCCATCTACATCGACTGAAGCCTTCGTTCTTGGAGTTATCCGGACACCACCACCTGAAGACCAAGCCTGAGAGACAATTTGGTGCTATGCATTTTCTATGAACTTTTTGGTAACTTGTTGCCAAAGGGGGAGAAAAATGTATAGATCATAGGCTTCGAGAGAGAGCGTTGCTTTTTTATTCTCTCTTGCTTTGTTGGTTGAACTTTATTTGCTTGATTGAGATACTTTCTGTTTGTGTGATACTTGGATGATCATGTGTGTTTGATCATCTGCTACATTGATGCTTGTTGGATGACATTATCATTTTATCCCTATATGATCATTCACTTTGCTTGGTGATGAGTGCATGTATTTAATTATTATCATTTTGAGCGCTCCACCAAGATGTATGTGACATGGAAGAGTAACCCATGAGCCTAACTCTCTGTGCATTTGCAGTCAAAAGCAAATCATAAACTATGCACAAATTTAGGGGGAGCTCTTGCTTTTCACATACTTCTCAAAGCGACAATGTTTTTCACTCTTATTATCATTCGTCAAAGCTTTGATCTATATGTTGTCATCAATTACCAAAAAGGGGAGATTGAAAGTGCAACTATCCCTGGGTGGTTTTGGTAATTCCTAACAACATATAGCTCATTGAGCTAACATTATTCCAAGATTAATATTTCAGGAAAAGCTCAATGAATGGCATGGCATGGATGAGGAAAGTGGACCCCTCAAAATACTAAGGACAAAAAGATTGGCTCAAGCTCAAAGCTCAAGACTCTACATTTTATATTTTAGTGATCCAAGATCACATTGAGTCTATAGGAAAAGCCAATACTATCAAGGAGGGATGAGGTGTTTCTTGATGAGGTTCTTGCTTCATAGTGCTTAGTGATATGCTCCAAAACCCTCAACTACCTTCCCACATCCACTATGACCTAAACCAAAAGTCAAACTCGGCCCCACCGATTCTTTCTATCCGGCACCACCGAGTTCAGATGTCATAGCCACTGCAACAAACCCTAGGCAAATCAGTCTCACCGATAGGGATCTCGGTCACACCGAGATGGGGATCTCTCTGTTTCCCTTCGTAACGTTTCGGTCCTACCGAGATGAGCGATCGGTCCCACCGAGATTGCAATGTAAACTCTCTGTTTCCCTTTTGTAACATTTTGGTCCCACCGAAATGAGCAAATCGGTCCCACCGAGTTTACCTGACCAACTCTCTGGTTAGCTTATTACCAAAATCGATCCCACCAAGTTTGTGTAATCGGTCACACCGAGATTACGTTATGCCCTAACCCTAACCATATCGGTCCTACCGAGTTGCATCTCAGTCCCACCGAAAATCCTAACGGTCACTAGGTTTGATAAATCGGTCCGACCGAGTTTCTCAATTCGGTCTCATCGAGATTGGTAAATTGTGTGTAACGGTTAGTTTTTGTGTGGAGGCTATATATACCCCTCCACCCACTCTTCATTCGTAGAGAGAGCCATCAGAACATACCTACACTTCCAATACACATGTTCTGAGAGAGAACCACCTACTCATGTGTTAATGCCAAGATATTCCATTCCCACCATATGAATCTTGATCTCTAGCCTTCCCCAAGTTGCTTTCCACTCAAATATTCTTTCCACCAAATCCATATCCTGTGTGAGAGAGTTGAGTGTTGGGGAGACTATCATTTGAAGCACAAGAGCAAGGAGTTCATCATCAACACACCATTTGTTACTTCTTGGAGAGTGGTGTCTCCTAGATTAGCTAGGTGTCACTTGGGAGCCTCCGACAAGATTGTGGAGTTGAACCAAGGTGTTTGTAAGGTCAAGGAGATCGCCTACTTCGTGAAGATCTACCGCTAGTGAGGCAAGTCCTTCGTGGGCGATGGCCCTGATGGGATAGACAAGGTTGCTTCTTCGTGGACCCTTCGTGGGTGGAGCCCTCCGTGGACTCGCGCAACTGTTACCCTTCGTGGGTTGAAGTCTCCATCAACGTGGATGTACGATAGCACCACCTATCGGAACCATGACAGAAACATCCGTGTCTCCAATTGCGTTTGAATTCTCCAAACCCTTCCCTTTACATTCTTGCAAGTTGCATGCTTTACTTTCCGCTGCTCATAGACTCTTTGCATGCTTGCTTGAATTGTGTTAACATTGCTTAACTTGTGCAAAGTTGCTAAAATCTGCCAAGAACTAAAATTGGGAAAAGGCTAGATTTTTATTTGGTCAAGTAGTCTAATCACCCCCCCTCTAGACATACTTTCGATCCTACAGAGGGGCCAAGAAGACCAGGGGCGGCCTCCATCATCGTGGCGCCTCGGACACGATATCCTAAGACTCCAATGCCCATTCTTCCTATGAAGAGGACGAGGAGTAGTAGGAAGACAAATCCCCAGCGGGGGGAAGAAAGAAAAGGACAGCCTCCACATCGTTGGAGGCCGAGTTGCCTAAGAAGGGAAAAACTCCTCTTCCAGAGGAGTACACCACCGCTGATAGCATCCCGGAGTGGGATCCTGAAGGAAATATGCCCTAGAGGCAATAATAAAGTTATTATTTATTTCCTTATATCATGATAAATGTTTATTATTCATGCTAGAATTGTATTATCCGGAAACATGATACATGTGTGAATACATAGACAAACAGAGTGTCACTAGTATGCCTCTACTTGACTAGCTCGTTGATCAAAGATGGTTGTGTTTCCTAGCCATAGACAAAGAGTTGTCATTTGATTAACGGGATCACATCATTAGGAGAATGATGTCATTGACTTGACCCATTCTGTTAGCTTAGCACTTGATCGTTTAGTTTGTTGCTATTGTTTTCTTCATAACTTATACATGTTCCTATGACTATGAGATTATGCAACTCCCATTTACCGGAGGAACACTTTGTGTGCTACCAAACGTCACAACGTAACTGGGTGATTATAAAGGTGCTCTACAGGTGTCTCTGAAGGTACTTGTTGGGTTGGCGTATTTCAAGATTAGGATTTGTCACTCCGATTGTCGGAGAGGTATCTCTGGGCCCACTCGGTAATACACATCACTTAAGCCTTGCAAGCATTGCAACTAATGAGTAAGTTGTGGGATGATGTATTACGGAACGAGTAAAGAGACTTGCCGGTAATGAGATTGAACTAGGTATTTAGATACCGACGATCGAATCTCGGGCAAGTAACATACCTATGACAAAGGGAACAACGTATGTTGTTATGCAGTTTGATCGATAAAGATCTTCATAGAGTATGTACGAGCCAATATGAGCATCCAGGTTCCGCTATTGGTTATTGACCGGATACGTGTCTCGGTCATGTCTACATAGTTCTCGAACCCGTAGGGTCCGCATGCTTAAAGTTCGATGACGGTTATATTATGAGTTTATGTCTTTTGATGTACCGAAGGTAGTACGGAGTCCCGGATGAGATCGGGGACATGACCAGGAGTCTCGAAATGGTCGAGACGTAAAGATCGATATATCGGACAACTATATTCGGACATCGGAAAGGTTCCGAGTGGTTCGGGTATTTTTCGGAGTACATGGGAGTTACGGGAATACATGGGAAGAAGTATATGAGCCTTATTGGGCTTTAGGGGAGAGAGAGGCAGGTCGCGCGCCCCCCCAATGACTAGTCCGGATTGGACTAGGGGGAGGGGTGGCACCCCCTGCTTCCTTCTCTTCCCTCTTCCCCTTCCTTGTCTCCTACTCCTACTACTTGGAAGGGGAGGAATCCTACTCCCGGTGGGAGTAGGACTCCTCCAGGGCGCGCCATAGGTGCCGGCCCTCTCCCCCTCCTCCACTCCTTTATATACGTGGCCAGGGGCACCCCGTAGACACAACAATTGATCTCTTGGATCTTTTAGCCGTGTGCGGTGCCCCTCTCCACCATAGCCCACCTCGATAATATCATAGTTGTGCTTAGGCGAAGCCCTGCGATGGTAGAACATCAACATCGTCACCACGCCGTCGTGCTGACGGAACTCTCCCTCAAAGCTCGACTGGATCGGATTTCTAGGGACGTCATCGAGTTGAACGTGTGGAGTACTCGGAGGTGCTGTGCATTCGGTACTTGATCGGTCGGATCATGAAGACGTACGACTACATCATCCGCGTTGTGCTAACGCTTTCGCTCTCGGTCTACGAGGGTACATGGACACACTCTCCCCTCTCGTTGCTATGCATCACCATGATCTTGCGTGTGCATAGGATTATTTTGAAATTACTACGTTACCCAATAGTGGCATCCGAGCCTGGTTGTATGCGTTGATGTTATACGCACGAGTAGAACACAAGTGAGTTGTGGGTGATACAAGTCATACTGCTTACCAGCATGTCATACTTTGGTTCGGCGGTATTGTTGGATGAAGCGGCTAGCTCAATACAGACGTCATGAACGTTTGGCTAGCTCAATATGATGACTACTTGATAGTTTAGTGCACCATGCTTAATAGCTTAGAATCGGGACTTGAAAGACGTTTTGAACGTCATGGATCATATGAGATGTTCCAGGAGTTGAAGTTAATATTTCAAGCAAATACCCAAGTTGATAGATATGAAGTCTCCAACAAGTTCTATAGCTAAAAGATGGAGGAGAATAGCTCAAGAAGTGAGCATGTGCTCAGATTGTCTGGGTACTACAATCGCTTGAATCAAGTGGGAGTTAATCTTCCAAATAAAATAGTGATTGACAGAATTCTCTAGTCACCATCACCAAGTTAGTAGAACTTCGTGATGAACTATAGTATGCAAGGGATGACGAAAACGATTCCCAAGCTTTTCATGATGATGAAATCGATGAAGGTAGAAATCAAGAAAGAGCATCTAGTGTTGATGATTAACAAGACCACTAGTTTCAAGAAAAGGGCAAAGGGAAAGAAAAGGGAACTTCAAGAAGAACGGCAAGCAAGTTGCTGCTCAGGTGAAGAAGCCCAAGTGTGGACCTAAGCCTGAGACTAAGTGCTTCTACTGCAAAGGGACTGGTCACTGGAAGCGAAACTGCCCCAAGTATTTGGCGGATAAGAAGGATGGCAAAGTGAACAATGCTATATTTGATATACATGTTATTGATGTGTACTTTACTAGTGTTTATAGAAACCCCTCGGTATTTGATACTGGTTCAGTTGCTAAGAGTAGTAACTCGAAACGGGAGTTGCAGAATGAACAGAGACTAGTTAAGGGTGAAGTGACGATGTGTGTTGGAAGTGGTTCCAAGATTGATATGATCATCATCGCACACTCCCTATACTTTTGGGATTAGTGTTAAACGTAAATAAATGTTATTTGGTGTTTGCGTTGAGCATGAATATGATATGATCATGTTTATTGCAAAACAGTTATTCATTTAAGTTAGAGAATAATTGTTGTTCTGTTTACATGAATAAAACCTTCTATGGTCATACACCCAATGAAAATGGTTCATTGGATCTCGATCATAGTGATACACATATTCATAATATTGAAGCCAAAAGATAATGATAGTGCAACTTATTTGTGGCACTGCCGTTTAGGTCATATTGGTGTAAAGCGCATGAAGAAACTCCATGCTCATGGGCTTTTAGAATCACTTGATTATGAATCATTTCGATGCTTGCGAACCATGCCTCATGGGCAAGATGACCAAGACTCCGTTCTCCAGAACAATGGAGCGAGCAACTGACTTATTGGAAATAATACATACTGATGTATGCAGTCGGATGAGTGTTGAGGCTCGCGGCGGGTATCGTTATTTTCTGACCTTCATAGATGATTTGAGCAGATATGGGTATATCTACTTGATGAAACATAAGTCTGAAACATTTGAAAAGTTCAAAGAACTTCAGAATGAAGTGGAAAATCATCGTGACAAGAAAATAAAGTTTCTACGATCTGATCGCAGAGACAAATATTTGAGTTATGAGTATGGTCTTCAATTAAAACAATGTGGAATAGTTTCACAAAATTGTGCCACTTGGAACACCACAACATAATGGGGTGTCCGAACGTCATAACCGTACTATTATTGGATATAGTGCAATCTATGATGTTTCTTACCGATTAACCACTATAGTTTTGGGGTTATGCATTACAGACAGTTGCATTCACGTTAAAAAGGGCACCATCTAAATCCGTTGAGACAACATCGTATGAACTGTGGTTTGGCAAGAAACCAAAGTTGTCATTTCTTAAAGTTTGGGGTTGCGATGCTTATAAGAAAAGGTTTCATCCTGATAAGTTCAAACCCAAATCTAAGAAATGTGTCTTCATAGGATACCCAAAGGAGACAGTTGGGTACACCTTCTATAACAGATCCGAAGGCAAGACATTTGTTGCTGAGAATGGATTGTTTCTAGAGAAGGAGTTTCTCTCGAAAGAAGTGAGTGGGAGGAAAGTAGAAATTGATGAGGTAACTGTATCTGCTCCCTTATTGGAAAGTAGATCATCACAAAAATCTATTTTTGTGACTCCTACACCAATTAGTGAGGAAGCTAATGATGATGATCATGTAACTTCAGATCAAGTTACTACCGAACCTCGTAGGTCAACCAGAGTGAGATCCACACCAGAGTGGTACGGTAATCCTGTTTTGGAGGTCATTGACCATGATGAACCTACGAACTATGAGGAAGAGATGATGATCCCAGATTCCGCGAAATGGCTTGAGGCCATGAAATCTGAGATTGGATCCATGTATGAGAAAAAAGTATGGACTTTGATTGACTTGCCCGATGATTAGTGAGTCATTAAGAATAAATGGATCTTCAAGAGGAAGACGGACGTTGATAGTAGTGTTACTATCTACAAAGCTCGAATTATCGCAAAGTGCTTTCGACAAGTTCAAGGTGTTGACTACAATGAGATTTTCTCACTCGTATCGATGCTTAAAAATCTGTCCGAATCATGTTAGCAGTTGCCGCATTTTATGAAATCTGGCAAATGGATGTCAAAACTGTATTCCTTCATGGATTTCTTAAAAAGAAGAGTTGTATATGATGCAACCAGAAGGTTTTGTCGACCCTAAAGGTGCTAACAAAGTGAGCAAGCTCCAGCGATCCATCTATGGACTGGTGCAAGCATTTCGGAGTTGGAATATATGCTTTGATAAAGTGATCAAAGTATATGGTTTTATACAGACTTGCGGTGAAGCCTGTATTTACAAGAAAGTGAGTGGCAGCACTACAACATTTCTGATAAGTATATGTGAATGACATATCGTTGATCAGAAAGAATGTAGAATTTTCTGGAAAGCATAAAGGAGTATTTGAAAGGAGTTTTTCAAAGAAAGACCTCGATGAAGCTGCTAACACATTGAGCATCAAGATCTATAGAGATAGATCAAGACGCTTGATAAGTTATTTCAATGAGTACATACCTTGACAAGATTTTGAAGTAGTTCAAAATGGAACAGTCAAAGAAGGAGTTCTTGCCTATGTTGCAAGGTGTGAAGTTGAGTAAAGACTCAAAGCCCGACCATGGCAGAAGATAGAAAGAGAATGAAAGTCATTCCCTATGCCTCAGCCATAGTTTCTATAAAGTATGCCATGCTGTGTACCAGATCTATTGTATGCCCCACACTGTGTTTAGCAAGGGAGTACAATAGTGATCTAAGAGTATATCACTGGACAACGGTCAAAATTATCCTTAGTGGAATAAGGATATGTTTCTCGATTATGGAGGTGACAAAAGGTTTGTCATAAAGGGTTGCGTCGATGCAAATTTTGACACTGATCCAGATGACTCTAAGTCTAAATCTGGATACATTTTGAAAGTGGGAGCAATTAGCTAGAGTAGCTCCGTGCAGAGCATTATAGACATAGAAATTTGCGAAATACATACGGATCTGAATGTTGCAGACCCGTAGACTAAACTTCTCTCACAAGCAAAACATGATCAATCTTTGGGTGTTAATCACATAGCGATGTGAACTAGATTATAGACTCTAGTAAACCCTTTGGGTATTAGTCACATGGAGATGTGAACTAATCACATAAAGATGTGAACTAGATTATTGACTCTAGTGCAAGTGGGAGACTGAAGGAAATATTCCCTAGAGGCAATAATAAAGTTATTATTTATTTCCTTATATCATGATAAATGTTTATTATTCATGCTAGAATTGTATTAATCGGAAACATGATACATGTGTGAATACATAGACAAACAAAGTGTCACTAGTATGCCTCTACTTGACTAGCTCGTTGATCAAAGGTAGTTATGTTTCCTAGCCATAGACAAAGAGTTGTCATTTGATTAATGTGATCACATCATTAGGAGAATGATGTGATTGACTTGACCCATTCCGTTAGCTTAGCACTTGATCGTTTAGTTTGTTGCTATTGCTTTCTTCATAACTTATACATGTTCCTATGACTATGAGATTATGCAACTCCCGTTTATCGGAGGAACACTTTGTGTGATACCAAACGTCACAACGTAACTGGGTGATTATAAAGGTGCTCTACAGGTGTCTCTGAAGGTACTTGTTGGGTTGGCGTATTTCGAGATTAGGATTTGTCACTCCGATTGTCGGAGAGGTATCTCTGGGCCTGCTCGGTAATACACATCACTTAAGCCTTGCAAGCATCGCAACTAATGAGTTAGTTGCGGGATGATGTATTACGGAACGAGTAAAGAGACTTGCCGGTAACGAGATTGAACTAGGTATTGAGATACCGACGATCGAATCTCGGGCAAGTAACATACCGATGACAAAGGGAACAACATATGTTGTTATGCGGTTTGACCGATAAAGATCTTCGTAGAATATGTAGGAGCCAATATGAGCATCCAGGTTCCGCTATTGGTTATTGACCGGAGACATGTCTCGGTCATGTCTAGATAGTTCTCAAACCCGTAGGGTCCGCACGCTTAAAGTTTGATGACGATTATATTATGAATTTATGTGTTTTGATGTACCGAAGGTAGTTCGGAGTCCCGGATGAGATCGGGGACATGACCAGGAGTCTCAAAATTGTCGAGACATAAAGATCGATATATTGGACGACTATATTCGGACATCAGAAAGATCCGAGTGGTTCGGGTATTTTTCGGAGTACCGGGGAGTTACGGGAATACGGGGGAAGAACTATATGAGCCTTATTGGGCTTTAGGGGAGAGAGAGAGAGGCAGGCCGCGCGCCCCCCAATGACCAGTCTGAATTGGACTAGGGGGAGGGGCGGTGCCCCCTGCTTCCTTCTCTTCCCTCTTCCCCTATCTCGTCTCCTACTCCTACTACTTGGAAGGGGAGGAATCCTACTCCCGGTGGGAGTAGGACTCCTCCAAGGCGTGCCATAGGTGCCAGCCCTCTCCCCCTCCTCCACTCCTTTATATACGTGGCCAGGGGCACTCGATAGACTAGTCCTGGCCATGGGCCGCCCGGCCCGAACAGCCCGGCCCGAAAAAGCCCGGCCCGACCTGGCCCGACGCTGCTCCCAGGTCGGGCCTGGGCCTAGGTTTTGAGTCCGAATACTAGGTCGGGCCGGGCCTGGGCCTGCTGTTTATGCCATTTACTGAAGAGGCCCGACCCGAGGCCCGAGGCCCGACATGTTTTTTGCTGTGATGGGCCGGGCTCGGGCCTGAAAACTAGGCCCGACGGCCAGGCCGGGCTCGGGCCTGAGTTTTCTACCTCGGGCTTGGTCAGGCCCGACCCGAAGCCTGGCCCGGCCCGGAGGATGGCCAGGTCTACCATAGACACAACAATTGATCTCTTGGATCTTTTAGCCGTGTGCGGTGCCCCTCTCCACCATAGTCCACCTCGATAATATCATAGTTGTGCTTAGGCGAAGCCCTGGGACGGTAGAACATCAACATCGTCACCACGCCATCGTGCTGATGGAACTCTCCCTCAAAGCTCATCATCGAGTTGAACGTGTGGAGTACTCGGAGGTGCTGTGCATTCGGTACTTGATCGGTCGGATTGTGAAGACGTACGACTACATCAACCGCGTTGTGCTAACGCTTCCGCTTTCGGTCTATGAGGGTATGTGGACACACTCTCCCCTCTTGTTGCTATGCATCACCATGATATTGTGTGTGCGTAGGAAATTTTTTGAAATTACTACGTTACCCAATAGATCCCAGGGCTCAGCCCCTGGTGAACTCGTGAGTATATAAAATCTGAACACGTTTATGCGTCCAGACTTATCATGGCACAATATTTTAATCTAGGCCATACTTTTTGCAGTCCGTCGAGGTCCCACGCGGAGCAATCCTCGTCAGAGGATTTGCTAGGCTTGGACGCTATGGAGAGCGAGACACCCCCGAAGGTCCCTTCCCCCAAACATGTGAATGACACCGAGGCTT
>NC_041388.1:134893104-134972341 GCF_002162155.2 Triticum dicoccoides | reverse complement strand
GAGGCAATTCCGAAGGTCAATATGGTTCCAGAGTCAGGCAAGCGGCCTCCCTCGGCTAAAGGGGGTGTACCTGTTCCACCGGCAACCTCTGTCTAACCAGAGGTGCTGGATACTTTATTGGCGGCGCTGAAAAGCGCCTCCATCGTCGATGAACATCGTGCCCTTATGGGTGCGGTGATTGAGAAGATTCAGTCTGCGGAGAGTGGACTGAATGAAGCCTGTATTAGCCTTATAAGAGGCTTTGAGGTATGTTTTATGATGTTTCGAAGAGTGTCTAGATGGTAGCCCCTAATACACTGTTCGGTGAGAGGAAGAACCGGACAGAGGATCAAATCTATGCTCCTGGGAGATTCACTTGATGACATTTACCTCTTTTTTTATAAATAGGCGTCTGTAGCGACTGCCGCCTCTCATACTATGAAGGTCCCCGGACTAAATCAAAGTCTGGAGCGGGCCACAGAAGAATTGGGCCAGTTGAAAAGGCAGTTGGATGATAAACAAGGTATGCACAAACCTTGCTCACGTTCAGTATGAACGAATTTAAAATATGTTTTATGATTTGCGCCAAGGGCGATGACCGAAGTCGATGCTCTTAAAAAGGCTGTTGCCGAGGCCGAGAGAAAGGCAGCCACAGAGCGGGCTCTTCGTGAGAAGCACGAGGCCAGGGTTATTGAAGCTGAGCAGGAGCTTCAACAGGTCGTGAAAAGATGCGAGGCCTTGGAGCAGAGTCTAATGGAGAAAGAATCCGAACTTGCCAAGGCTCATCAGGCCGCATGCGATGCCCGGGGGGAAACCCAAGGTGCCCTGCAGGAGAGCCAAGAGGCGAGGAAGATCGCGGCGGGCAAGGCTTATTCCATGTAAGGCAAGTATTTGGGCAGAGAATCATGTTTCTAATATTGAGTTTGGATTTATCCAGGTGTATTTGTGGAGCTGCCACGCAACATATCTGATGCAAGGATAAGCTCTTTTGGTCACAGTATCTGGCACCGAATTATCCGGTGCCTTTTGCCGATCAGCTGAGGTAGCTGATCGAACTGTAGAGGGTGGCCGAGCTAGCCATGCAGGATTAAATTATCCGGCTATGGCCCGCTGAGCCGATTCCAGGCAGCTACTTCAGGCTCGTGAAGCGGCTTGCGAGTGCCTGCCCTTGACTGGACATCGTCAAGCGGTCGGTCTGTATAGAGGGTGCGCGAATGGCCTTCGCCCGCGCAAAGGTGCACTGGGGGAAGATGGATGCTGAAAAGCTGGTGACTGAGGGACCACCGGAGGGAAAGGAGCACCGCCAGCCTGAGTTATATTATGAAAGTGTCCTGAAAGGATCCTGCCTTGCGGCGGAGCAATGCACCAAGGACATTATATTTCCATGAATACAATCATGTTGTCCTTTGTAATGTTGAACAAGGTCATTTCTATTATTTATTTCCTGTATATGAAAGTTTATCCTCCTGCGCGGCCGTTTTATATATTAATGCTGAGAGTTGGCCAGTCGTTGGCTTCTGCCCCCACGTAGGAAGTACGGGGGTGTTCGGGATAAATCTGATCACTCTTTATCCCAGTTTTGGGTCCTTCGAAGGAGGTGTTCAGCACAACGAACCAGGCAATCGGACTATAGGGCTTTATCACTCTCACTTAGCCATAGGAGCTTTAGAAAAGGAAGGTAGGCGTAGCCCCTGGTGTTCGGAAGACCGCACGAGGGGCTCTATAAGCACCTGATTGGACAAAAAGTTGATCCATCGCACGCTGCATTGGTTATGGCATTATGCGGGATAAACCTTAAAGATTTTACAACCTCTCAAACAGCTGACCAGCTCTCGCTGTATCAAGACAGTCAGTTTTCGGCTTTCTCTACTGAGGTCCTCGTCCGGAAGAACTGGGACACAATCGCAGTAGTTCTCCCTGTGCCGCCTTAGCCGATATAGCGGAACGTAAGGCAACAAAACATGGGAGTCGGGCAAACCCAACATTTGACCCAAGACATGATTCGGAGCTAATGCATATAATGCTATAAGTTTGGGGTGCCGAACTACCAGGAAGGTGTTTGGACTTTATTGCCGTATTATGGGTAAAACGAAGCCCCTGGCATATTTAAGGCATATCACGGTGTACGGATGCCATTTGACAAAAGAATTTCAATAAGAGACAATGGCAGATAAGCATCATATAAATCCACATGTTGTATTTGAATAATACGTCGATGCGTATGAGTACATGTAAAGTAATAATAAAAAAAGAGAAAGTGATTGCGGAACGTACTGAGACCAGGCGGGAAGAAGCTGTGTGCGGATACGGAGTGCAGTAGGATGGTCATCGAGGGGAATATCTAAGGGTTCCCTTGCGCGTTCGAGTTGCTTCCATATCGTCGGTCCTTGCCTGGGCAAAAATGAACCTATACAGAAAATGCAGGATGTGTTTGTGTGCCGCGGAGCGGTTGAGCCACGGTGTGTGGCCTGTCCTGGCCGTCGCCGAAGTGTTTAATTGAGCTCTGGACGAGGCGGGCTATCCTGCCGTGAAGTAGTTCGGAGTCCTTTGGCGGTGTCCAGGAGCTTGGCCGTCGACTCGAGGTCCAATTGAAAGGTGCCACTTGTTGCTTCTGCTGTTAAAGCAGCGGTATACTCTTTGGTACCGAGGGGGAGTTTGGCCTTGCCATTAACCGTGATGACGCTGATACGTCCATTTTGCATCATGCTTTTATATCGATATTCATTGCATTATGGGCTGTTATTACACATTATGTCACAATACTTATGCCTATTCTCTCTTATTTTACAAGGTTTACATAAAGAGGGAGAATGCCGGCAGCTGGGATTCTGGGCTGGAAAAGTAGCAAATATTAGAGACCTATTCTGCACAGCTCCAAAAGTCCTGAAACTTCACGGAAGTCATTTTCAGAATATATAAAAAAATAATGAGCACAAGAAGTTCCAGAGGGGGGCCACACCCTGCCCACGAGGGTGGGGGCGCGCCCTACCCCCCTGGGCGCGCCCCCTGCCTCATGGGTCCCCTGGTGGCCCTCCGATGCCCATCTTCTGCTATATGGATTCTTTCGATGAGGAAAAAAAATCATAAGCCAGCTTTCGGGACGAGACTCCGCCGCCACGAGGAGGAACCTCGGCGGAACCAATCTAGGGCTCCGGTGGAGCTGTTCTGCCGGGGAAACTTCCCTCCGGGAGGGGGAAATCATCGCCATCATCATAACCAACGATCCTCTCATCGGGAGGGGGTCAATCTCCATCAACATCTTCACCAGCACCATCTCCTCTCAAAACCCTAGTTCATCTCTTGTATCCAATTCTTGTCTCTAAGTCCGGGATTGGTACCTGTGGGTTGCTAGTAGTGTTAATTACTCCTTGTAGTTGATGCTAGTTGGTTTATTTGGTGGAAGATCATATGTTCAGATCCTATATGCACATTAATACCCCTCTGATTATGAACATGAATATGCTTTGTGAGTAGTTATGTTTGTTCCTGGGGACATGGGAGAAGTCTTGCTATTAGTAGTCATGTGAATTTGGTATTCGTTCGATATTTTGATGAGATGTATGTTGTCTCTCCTCTAGTGGTGTTATGTGAACGTCGACTACATGACACTTCACCATTATTTGGGCCTAGAGGAAGGCATTGGGAAGTAATAAGTAGATGATGGGTTGCTAGAGTGACAGAAGCTTAAACCCTAGTTTATGCGTTGCTTCGTAAGGGGCTGATTTGGATCCATATGTTTCATGCTATGGTTAGGTTTACCTTAATACTTTTGTTGTAGTTGCTGATGCTTGCAATAGAGGTTAATCATAAGTGGGATGCTTGTCCAAGTAAGGGCAGTACCCAAGCACCGGTCCACCCACATATCAAATTATCAAAGTACCAAACGTGAATCATATGATCGTGATGAAACCTAACTTGACGATAATTCCTATGTGTCCTCGGGAGCGCTTTTCTCTATATAAGAACTTGTCCAGGCTTGTCCTTGCTACAAAAAGGATTGGGCCACCTTTCCGCAATTTACTTACTTTTGTTACTTGTTGCTCGTTACCAATTATCTTATCACAAAACTATCTGTTACCTATAATTTCAATGCTTGCAGAGAATACCTTGTTGAAAACCTCTTATCATTTCCTTCTGCTCCTCGTTGGGTTCGACACTCTTACTTATCGAAAGGACTATGATAGATCCCCTATACTTGTGGGTCATCAAGACTCTTTTCTGGTGCCGTTGCCGGGGAGTGAAGCGCCTTTGGTAGGTGGAATTTGGTAAGGAAAAATTTATATAGTGTGCTGAAATTTACTGTCACTTGTTACTATGGAAAGTAATACTCTAAGGGGATTGTTCGGGGTATCTTCACCCCGACCAGTAGAGCAAAGAGTTGCTCCTCAACCTACTGAACCTACTGAAAATGAAAATGTCTACTTCGAAATTCCTTCTGGTATGTTAGAAAAACTGCTAGCTAATCCTTTTGTAGGAGATGGAACAAAGCATCCCGATGAGCACTGATACGTCTCCAACGTATCTATAATTTTTGATTGCTCCATGCTATATTATCTACTGTTTTGGACATTATTGGACTTTATTATCCACTTTTATATTATTTTTGGGACTAACCTATTAACCGGAGGCCTAGCCCAGAATTGTTGTTTTTCCTATTTTAGGGTTTCGAAGAAAAGGAATATCAAACGGAGTCCAAACGGAATGAAACCTTCGGGAACGTGATTTTCTCAATGAACAAGACCCAAGAGACTTGGACGCTACGTCAACACACAAAGAGGAGGCCACGAGGTAGGGGGCGCACCTACCCCCCAGGCGCGCCCTCCACCCTCGTGGGCCCCCTGTTGCTCCACCGACGTACTCCTTCCTCCTATATATACCTACATACCCCCAAACGATCAGATACAGAGCCAAAACCCTAATTCCACCTCCGTAACTTTCTGTATCCATGAGATCCCATCTTGGGGCCTATTCTGGAGCTCCGTCGGAGGAGGCATCGATCACGGAGGGCTTCTACATCAACACCATAGCCCCTCCGATGAAGTGTGAGTAGTTTACCTCAGACCTACAGGTCCATAGTTAGTAGCTAGTCCCTCCGTTCCGAATTACTTGTCGCAGGTATGGATGTATCTAGATGTATTTTAGTTCTAGATACAACCATTTCTGCAACGAGTAATTTGGAACGGAGGGAGTAGATGGCTTCTTCTCTCTTTTTGGATCTCAATACAATGTTCTCCCCGTCTCTTGTGGAGAACTATTCGATGTAATCTTCTTTTTGCGGTGTGTTTGTTGAGATCGATGAATTGTGGGTTTATGATCAAGTCTATCTATGAACAATATTTGAATCTTCTCTGAATTATTTTATGTATGATTGGTTATCTTTGCAAGTCTCTTCGAATTATCAGTTTGGTTTGGCCTACTAGATTGATCTTTCTTGCAATGGGAGAAGTGCTTAGCTTTGGGTTCAATCTTGTGGTGTCCTTTCCCAGTGACAGTAGGGGCAGCAAGGCACGTATTGTATTGTTGCCATCGAGGATAACAAGATGGGGTTTTCTTCATATTGCATGAGTTTATCCCTCTACATCATGTCATCTTGCTTAAGGCGTTACTCTGTTTTCATTAACTTAATACTCTAGATGCATGCTGGATAGCGGTTGATGAGTGGAGTAATAGTAGTAGATGCAAGCAGGAGTCGGTCTACTTGTGTCGGACGTGATGCCTATATACATGATCATACCTAGATATTCTCATAACTATGCTCAATTATATCAATTGCTCAACAGTAATTTGTTCACCCACCATAGAATACTTATGCTCTCGAGGGAAGCCACTAGTGAAACCTACGGCCCCCGGGTCTATCGTCATCATATTAATCTCCCAATACTTAGTTATTTCCTTTGCTGTTACTTTGCTTTTATTTTACTTTGCATCTTTATCACAAAAATACCAAAAATATTATCTTATCATATCTATTAGATCTCACTCTCGTAAGCGGCCGTGTAGGGATTGACAACCCCTTATCGCGTTGGTTGCGAGGATTTATTTGTTTTGTGCAGGTACGAGGGACTGGCGCGTAGCCTCCTACTGGATTGCTACCTTGGTTCTCAAAAACTGATGGAAATACTTACACTACTTTGCTGCATCACCCCTTCCAATTCGGGGAAAAACAACGCAATGCTCAAGAGGTAGCAAGAAGGATTTCTGGCGCCGTTGCCGGGGACGTCTATGCAAAAGTCAATATACCAAGTACCCATCACATACCCTTATCTCCCGCATTACATTATTTGCCATTTGCCTCTCGTTTTCCTCTCCCCCACTTCACCCTTGCCGTTTTATTTGCCCTCTCTCTCTATCCACCCTCTCTTTCTCTATTTGCCTCTTTTTGCCTGCTTGCTTTTTGTTTGCTTGTGTGTTAGTTCGTTTGCTTGTCATTATGGCTAGTCCCTTATCTTCTCCGTTATCTCCCGAGAATGAAATTCTAAATTTTAAGCAAAGGGAGGGGGAAAATCTAAAAGACACTTGGTATAGAATTTGCAATGCTCAAAATAGATATACCGGGAAGCAATCTACTTCTGTTCTTCTTCGCAATTTTTATGTAGGCGTTACTCCTTGGCACAGATATGTCCTTGATACTATTACTGGAGGGAACTTCTTGGGTAGCCATACTTTTGATTCTTATAAGGCTATGATAGATTTGTTTGGCTCACCCCCTCTTTTGGTTAATGGAACTGTATTAACTTTGGAGCATGTAATGCAAAGACTTGAAATTATTAAAAATAAGGTTGCTACCATAGAGATAATTGAAAATTTTGATAAAAATATCCACAACTGAATCTCTCAATATGGATCTAAAGTAGGAGTCACTTTGAAAAATATTAAAGAGAAGGAACCCATAGTTAATGAGAAAATAAATCACGATTCCACTAGAATCGATAAACTTGAGGATATTATTACCAACTTGGGAACCGCTTTTTCTTCCGTAAAGAATACTCCAAGTCCTCCCACTAAAATTCCCAAGTTTATGCATGTTCCTAAAAATAAGGGTGAATCCTCTAGTAAGGAAACTACGGATCTCAAATTTATAAGTATTCATCCCAATCTTTTTGCTATCAATAAGGAACCATTTGTTACAAATGATTTTTTCGATCTTGTGCCTAAAAGTTTGATAATCAATAAAAATAAAGAAATTCCTAAAGATGGTAGATGCCTCATTGAATAATTGTCTACCAAAGATGGCAATACCTAGATCTATCCTTGTTTGTTATTTCTAGCTAGGGGCGTTAAACGATAGCGCTTGTTGGGAGGTAACCCAATTTTATTTTTATTCCTTGCTTTTTGATCCTGTTTAGTAATAAATAATTTATCTATACTCTGTTTTGGTTGTGTTTTTTGTGTTTAATTAGTGTTTATGCCAAGTAGAACTGTTGGGAAGACTTGGGGAAAGTCTTGTTACACTTGCTGTAAAAAACAGAAACTTTAGCGCTCACGAGAACTGATGCCATTTTTATTTGGAAAGTTCTATTTAGTTAATTATTTTCCAATATTATTAATAGATAAATTCCTCACGTCCAGCAATTTATTTTGTAATTTTTGGCGTTCCAGATCTTGCGCTAGCTACAGATTACTAGAGACTGTTCTATCTTTGACAGATTCTGTTTTTCGTGTGTTATTTGCTTATTTTGATGAATCTATGGCTAGTAAAATAGTTTATAAACCATAGAGAAGTTGAAATACAGTAGGTTTAACACCAATATAAATAAAGAATGAGTTCATTACAGTACCTTGAAGTGGTCTTTTGTTTTCTTTCGCTAAAGGAGCTCACGAGATTTTCTACTTTGAGTTTTGTGTTGTGAAGTTTTCAAGTTTTGGGTAAAGATTTGATGGATTATGGAACAAGGAGTGGAAAGAGCCTAAGCTTGGGGATGCCCATAGCACCCCCAAGATAATCTAAGGACACCTAAAATCCAAAGCTTGGGGATGCCCCGGAAGGCATCCCCTCTTTCGTCTACTTCTATCGGTAACTTTACTTGGAGCTATATTTTTATTCGCCACATGATATGTGTTTTGCTTGGAGCGTCTTGTATGATTTGAGTCTTTACTTTTTAGTTTACCACAATCATCCTTGCTGTACACACCTTTTGAGAGAGCCATACATGATTTGGAATTTGTTAGAATACTCTATGTGCTTCGCTTATTTCTTTTGAGTTATATAGTTTTGCTGTAGTACTTCACTTATATCTTTTAGAGCACGGTGGTGGATTTGTTTTATAGAAACTATTGATCTCTCATGCTTCACTTAGATTATTTTGAGAGTATTAAATAGCATTGTAATTTGCTTAAAATCCTAATATGCTAGGTATTCAAGATTAGTAAAATTTTCTTATGAGTGTTTTCAATACTAAGAGAAGTTTGATGCTTGATGATTGTTTTGAGATATGGAGGTAATAATATCAAGGTCGTGTTAGTTGAGTAGTTGAGAAATTGAGAAATGCTTGTGTTGAAGTTTGCAAGTCCCGTAGCATTCACGTATGGTAAACGTTATGTAACAAATTTGAAACATGAGGTGTTATTTGATTGTCCTCCTTATGAGTGGCGGTCGGGGACAAGCGATGGTCTTTTCCTACCAATCTATCCCCCTAGGAGCATGCACGTAGTGCCGAGGTTTTTGATGACTTGTAGATTTTTGCAATAAGTATGGGAGGTCTTTATGACTAATGTTGAGTCCATGGATTATATGCACTCTCACCCTTCCATCCTTGCTAGCCTCTTCAGTACCGTGCATTGCCCTTTCTCACATTGAGAGTTGGCACAAACTTCGCCGGTGCATCCAAACCCCGTGATATGATACGCTCTTTCACACATAAACCTCCTTATATCTTCCTCAAAACAGCCACCATACCTACCTATTATGGCATTTCCATAGCCATTCCGAGATATACTGCCATGCAACTTTCCACCATTCCGTTTATCATGACACATTCATTATTGTCATATTGCTTAGCATGATCATGTAGTCGACATAGTATTTGTGGCAAAGCCATCGTTCATAATTCTTTTATACATGTCACTCTTGGTCCATTGCATATCCCGGTACACCGCCGGAGGCATTCATATAGAGTCATCTTTTGTTCTAGTATCGAGTTGTAAACAAATAGAAGTGTGATGATCATCATTTTCTAGAGCATTGTCCCAAGTGAGGAATTATAAAAAAAGAAAAGAGAAAGTCCATAAAAGAAAAGAGGAGGCCAAAAAAAGAAAAAAATGAGAGAAAAAGAGAGAAGGGACAATGTTACTATCCTTTGCCACACTTATGCTTCAAAGTAGCACCATAATATTCATGATAGAGAGTCTCTTGTTTTGCCACTTTCATATACTAGTGGGAATTTTCATTATAGAACTTGGCTTGTATATTCTAACAATGGGCCTCCTCAAGTGCCCTAGGTCTTCGTGAGCAAGCAAGTTAGATGCACACCCACTTAGTTTCTTTTGTTGAGCTTTCATACATTTATAGCTCTAGTGCATCCGTTGCATGGCAATCCCTACTCCTTGAATTAACATGAATCGGTTTGCATCTACATAGCCCATTGATTAGCCTCGTTGATGTGAGACTTTC
This sequence comes from Triticum dicoccoides, assembly GCF_002162155.2. NCBI lineage: Eukaryota > Viridiplantae > Streptophyta > Magnoliopsida > Poales > Poaceae > Triticum > Triticum dicoccoides. Next base: position 134,962,752 of record NC_041388.1, on the reverse strand, counting down.
TCCTTTTTGTCTTCTCCACATAACCCCCCTCATTATATTCTATTCCACCCATAGTGCTATGTCCATGGCTCGCACTCATATATTGCGTGAAAGTTTATAGGTTTGAGATTAGTGAAGTATGAAACAATTGCTTGGCTTGTCATCGGGGTTGTGCATGATGAGAGCATTCTTGTGTGACGAAAATGGAGCATGACTAAACTATATTATTTTGTAGGGATGAACTTTCTTTGGCCATGTTATTTTGAGAAGACATAATTGCTTAGTTAGTATGCTTGAAGTATTATTATTTTTATGTCAATATGAACTTTTGTCTTGAATCTTTCAGATCTGAATATTCATACCACAATTAAGAAGAATTACATTAAAATTATGCCAAGTAGCACTCCGCATCAAAAATTCTGTTTTTATCATTTACCTACTCGAGGACGAGCATGAATTAAGCTTGGGGATGCTTGATACGTCTCCAACGTATCTATAATTTTTGATTGCCCCATGCTATATTATCTACTGTTTTGGACATTATTGGGATTTATTATCCACTTTTATATTATTTTTGGGACTAACCTATTAACCGGAGGCCCAGCCCAGAATTGTTGTCTTTTGCCTGTTTCAAGGTTTCGAAGAAAAGGAATATCAAACGGAGTCCAAACAGAATGAAACCTTCGGGAACATGATTTTCTCAACGAAGAAGACCTAGGAGACTTGGACCCTACGTCAAGACACAAAAGAGGAGGCCACGAGGTAGGGGGGCGCGCCTCCCCCCCCAGGCGCGCCCTCCACCCTCGTGGGCCCCCTGTTGCTCCACCGACGTACTCCTTCCTCCTATATATACCTACGTACGCCCAAACGATCAGATACAGAGCCAAAACCCTAATTGCACCGCCGTAACTTTCTGTATCCACGAGATCCCATCTTGGGGCCTGTTCCGGAGCTCCGCCGGAGGGGGCATCGATCATGGAGGGCTTCTACATCAACACCATAGCCCCTCCGATGAAGTGTGAGTAGTTTACCTCAGACCTACGGGTCCATAGTTAGTAGCTAGATGGCTTCTTCTCTCTTTTTCGATCTCAATACAATGTTCTCCCCCTCTCTTGTGGAGAACTATTCGATGTAATCTTCTTTTTGCGGTGTGTTTGTTGAGACCGATGAATTGTGGGTTTATGATCAAGTCTATCTATGAACAATATTTGAATCTTCTCTGAATTCTTTTATGTATTATTGGTTATCTTTGCAAGTCTCTTCGAATTATCAGTTTGGTTTGGCCTACTAGATTGATCTTTCTTGCAATGGGAGAAGTGCTTAGCTTTGGGTTCAATCTTGCGGTGTCCTTTCCCAGTGATAGTAGGGGCATCAGGGCACGTATTGTATTGTTGCCATCGAGGATAACAAGATGGGGTTTTCATAATATTGCATGAGTTTATCCCTCTACATCATGTCATCTTGCTTAAGGCGTGTAACGCCGTCGATACGGCTATATCTCCCACGTGTCGAAGCACGACTTAGAGGCATAACCGCATTGAAAGCAATGTCGCAAGTGAGGTAATCTTCGCAAACAACCCATGTAATACATAAGGGACAGAGATACATAGTTGGCTTACAATCGCCACTTCACACAATTACATGAATAAAGCATTACATCAACCAGTTACAATCAAGGCCCGACTACGGAGCCAAAATAAAAGAAGACTACCCCAAATGCTACACAGATCCCCGATCGTCCCGACTGGGCTCCACTACTGATCAAATGGATCAAAACAACACAAAGGACAAGATCTTCATTGAGCTCCTCCTGAGCTTGATTGCGTCATCTGCACGGTTCAACGGCACCTGCAAGCTGGTTTTGGAAGTATCTGTGAGGCACGGGGACTCGGCAATCTCGCACCCTCGCGATCAAGACTATTTAAGCTTATAGGTAAGATAAAGGTATGAAGTGGGGCTGCAGCAAGCGACTAGCAAATATGGTGCCTAACATACGCAAAAGAGAGCGAGAAGAGAAGGCAAAAGCATGTTCGGAAATCTATGATCAAGAAGTGATTCTAGAACAACCTACGTCAAGCATAACTCCAACACCGTGTTCACTTCCCGGACCCCGCCGAGAAGAGACCATCACGGTAACACACACGATTGATGTATTTTAATTAAGATCAACTTCAAGTTTTCTACAACCGGACATTAACAAATTCCCATCTTCCCATAACCGCGGGCACGGCTTTCGAAAGTTCATAACCCTGCAGGGGTGTCCCAACTTAGCCCATCACAAGCTCTCACGGTCAACGAAGGATATTCCTTCTAGCGGGAAGACCCGATCAGACTTGGAATCCCGGTTACAAGACATCCTCGACAATGGTAAAACAAGTCCAGCAAGACCTCCCAATGCGCCGATATCCTGATAGGAGCTGCACATATCTCGTTCTCAGGGCAACACCGGATGAACACTACGTACAGCTAAAACCAGCCCTCAAGTTTCCCCGAGGTGGCACCGCAAGTGGCTCTGTTTCAGACCAACAGTTAGACAAGCACTGGCACGGGGGGTTAAAATAAAGATGACCCTTGGGCTGGCCTAACCCAAGGGAAAAAAGGCTAGGTGGCGAATGGTAAAACCAAGGTTGGGCCTTGCTGGAGGAGTTTTATTCAAGGTGAACTGTCAAGGGGTTCCCATTATAACCAAACCGCGTAAGGAACGCAAAATCCGGGAACATAACACCAATATGACGGAAACTAGGGCGGCAAGAGTCGAACAAAACACCAGGCATAAGGCCGAGCCTTCCACCCTTTACCAAGTATATAGATGCATCAATTAAATAAGAGATATTGTGATATCCCAACAAAATATCCATGTTCCAACACGGAACACACTCCAATCTTCACTTGCAACTAACAACGCTATAAGAGGGGTTGAGCAAGCGGTAACATAGCCAAACAACGGTTTGCTAGGACAAGGTGGTTAGAGGCTTGGCTTAACAATATGGGAGGCATGATAAGCAAGTGGTAGGTATCGCAGCATAGGCATAGCAAAAGAGCGAGCATCTAGCAAGCAAAGATAGAAGTGATTTCGAGGGTATGGTCATCTTGCCTGAGATCCTGCAAGGAAGAAGAACGAGTCCATGAAGAAGACAAACGGACATAGATGAACGGGTCCTCACAAACGCGATGTTACCATAACCAACCCGAAGAATCAACACCGGAAAGAAGCACACAACATAGTAAACAAACAACACATGAACATGATATGATATGCGGGATGCGGTATGCGGTGCATATGCATGATTTGAAAAGGAATGATTGAACCTGGCCTCAACATGGAAATCCAAGAGTGCCACTGGAAAGATTAGGTGATTTCGGTTGAAATCGATATAAAGATCACCGGAATCGGATGCACGGTTTGGAAATGGCAAGCAAAACAAGTATGGCACTGGACTGCGGTAATCAGCAAGTAGCCATCTAAATGCAACAAGATAAATATGCTCCAGCACTCAAACATGGCAACAAAATACATGGCAGGGATCCATTCAAGAAGCTTAACAAAAGATGAACACTGAGCTACGGATAAAACACTCATTAACAGGTTCAAACAAGCATGGCAAAAGAGCAAATGATAACAGGTTTCAGACTTAGTGAAATTAACACAAGTCTGGAATTTATTATCAGGAAGCATACTTTAGAGCATGAAAACTACATTCTACAGGAACTTAACATGGCAAAGCAAAGCATGGCATGAAGCTACTCAAAGCACTTAACAAAAGTCCCTTACTGACCTTGAGCCAAAAGGGATCAGAAAATACAATTGCAAGCATGTGAACATAGCAAAAACATAAACAGATCTCAGACTTTGTGAAAAACTGGAGCATGCAAAACAGTTAATGAGTAGGCATGTTTAAGAGCTCGATGCACTCACTACAGAGCATGGCATGACAAACTAAGCATACACCCATCAAGAATACATGACATAGAAGCTATACATGGCAAGAACAACAACATAGCATGCACGGATCAATAGTAACATCCTTAGCAAAATCGACAACAAGTCAACAATCTGCCAGGATTCACGATATAGCAAAAGTAGAGCTCGATTGACTCAAGCTAGGGTGCTCCATAAATGCAAACAAAGACATGGATGGATAGAGCACCACAATTGTAACAAAACATCCTTACTGATCATCCTCAAAAGAGGCACGGATCACTAGGAAACAACATGAACATATGGCATACCGACAAAAACAGAATAAGGACATGGTGAAAAACTAAGTCCCTGGAATCAACATTACTGATTACGCTACTTTGCAAGCTTGTGCTAGTCATCACACATATCACAAAAATACATGGTAAGCACCTATGTAAAGATGGCATGGCATATAACAAATCACGTATAGAGCTCAGGATCATATCATGTACACATTAATCATGGCAAAAATGACAAATATCTATTTGATGAATCAGATCTGCCAAGTTTATCACATAGCCCTCTTCCAACAGCATTTCGGGCATGAAGATGAGCTCAAATGAAAATGATGCAATGAGATGAAATGATGTACTCTTTGGGACGAACATTTTGATATGCTACACGCGCGAATCGGAGCTATGGATGCAGAGTAACGACATGATGAAGATGGAAAAATAATTACGGTTTAGAGGGAAAGTCAACCGAGGAATAGATCCAGATCCGCATCCAGATCGGCGCGGAAGTCGAGGTACTCACCAGAAATGGAGAAGCGGTGGCCGAAGCGAGGAGGGGATTGCCGGAGCGGGGCTGCGAGGTCGCCGGCGTCGCGGGGTGAAGGCGGCGGCGGAGGGCGCGACGTTGGGCAGGGTTGCCGGAGCGCTTGGTGGCGGCGGCCACCGGCGACGAGGCGGCGGCAGGGCGCCAGCGATGGAGGCAGACAGCGGCGACGAGGGTCGGTGGCGGTGGAGGTCCACAGCGGCGGCGCGGGCTCCCGAGGCGGCGGGGCAACACGCGGGAGGCCGGCTCAGGCGCGGGCGCGTAGTCGGGCCGGGAGGGCCGGCCGTGGGCTCGCGGGCCTGCGGTGGCGCGCGGTGGCACTTGCCACGTGGCGGGATGCCACTGGTGCGGGCGCGGTGGCGGTTCTTTCCGGTGGACTTGGATATGTCCGGCGGCGAGAGGGAGGTGTTTTAGGGTTTGGACTGCAGGATTTTCGGAGGGGATCACATATTTATAGGTAGAGGGAGCTAGGAGAGTCCAAATGAGGTGCGGTTTGCGGCCACGTGATCGTGATCGAACGACCGAGATGATGGAGGGGGTTTAGGTGGGTTTTGGGCCACTTTGGAAGGGTTTTGGGCTGCAATACTCACGAGGCCTTTTCGGTCCCTCGGTTAACCGTTGGAGTATCAAACGAAGTCCAAATGGCACGAAACTTGACATGCGGTCTACCGGTGGTAAACCAAGGTCGCATGACAAGTCTCGGTCCAATCCGAAAACATTTAACACCCGCACACGAAAAGAGGTAGAAAGGGACGCCGGGTGACATAGAAGCGCTGGATTGCAAAACGGACAACGGGGAAAATGCTCGGATGCATGAGACGAACATGTATGCAAAGAAATGCACATGATGACATGATATGCAATGCATGACATGCAAGCAATGACAAGGCAACAACAGCGAATAACTGGAGGACACCTGGCACATCGGTCTCGGGGCGTTACAACACTCCACCACTACGAGAAGATCTCGTCCTGAGATCTAGAATGGCACCAGAGGAAACGGAAAAGGAAGAGAAGAGGTAAAACTAAGTTACTTCTTTGACAAATGAGTGAAACCAAAGAACCTTGAGAGGTTGAACACATTGAAAGAAAGAATACAACGGAGATGAACAAAGTTAAAAGCACTCCGTTTGAGAAGAGTAACAAGGAAGAACAAATTCGGGCTGCACTTCGATTGAGAAGTGGTAGAAGACTTGATAAGACGAAAAGAAGTTGAGGAAAAAGGCACAACACTCCGGTTAAAAACAAGATAGAGAGGGAAAAGAATGGTATAATTTGGGCAGCACTTCGACTGAAAATGGAAGGAACTGAACATGATCTTGACAAACAAGATGATGGTTTGAAGAGAGCAACATCACAAAGCCTCCGGAACAAAAGTAAGAATGCAATGGGATGAACGAAGGGAAACAAGATCTCGAGGGAGCACGCTTACAAAAAATGCTAGAACAGAGTTGTTGGAAAACCAACAACGAAAAGAATAAGCTTGATATGGTCTTATGGAATACATCTCAAATTATGAGGTGACAACCTGCCACTCACGGGAAAAAAAATTGGAATGATATGAACAAGGAGACGAGAAACTTATTTCACCGGGAGGATAAATGAAGAACTTGGGTCATTATAAGCACCATAAATAGCAACAATCCTTAGGGAAGGCTTAGGGTGAACTATAATCCAAGATAACTCCAATGATGAGATTGATGGGTTTAAAATACCTCATTCTTAACAACATGTGAGTTATGAAACATGAACTCAAATTATTAAGAATGACATAATACCATCTCCAATGATACGGAAGAAATAATTGAACTCCGGATGACAAGATGAAGAATGCTTGAACTCCTCTGAAAAGAATCTTGATGAACACTTCGAGAAGGAATTAAATTCTTGATGAACCATCATGTAGACCTCCATGAAGAACTCCGGTAATAAAAGGATGATCAAAACGGAAAGAGAAGTTGAAAACACAAGAGAAGCCTTGCGACGATTTAAATGAATCTCCGTGGTGATATAATTGAAATAACATGGAACTCCAGAAAAGAAAGATGAACAAAAGAAATCAAGAATTTTGATGAACCTCTGGAATAAGGAATTAATCGCTTGGATGAAACAAGAATAAGAATTACATTATGCTTATCCTTCATCAATTTAAATTGATGACAAGCAAACAGATTTGGCATACTAATTATTCTCCTTGAAAAGGATTAAGAGAGATATCGATAACTTGATAAGGTTTTCAACGAAACACCGGTAGGATTGAAACAACGAATGAATTGATATGATCACCATGGAAGAGAATCTTGAGCAAACCAACGTAAGAATTGGGAACGATCAAAGGAAAGATATCGAAGCACCGGGAAGAATTAGCAAAAGAACGAAGATGTTTGAGAGAATTTAGATACAAGTGAAATGAATAGATCACGGACCGATTAGAGATCACTTGAACGATGCACCGGTAAGATTAGGAGAACGATAACTGAAAGCTGGGAATGCATAAGTCTTATGAAAAGATGTGCTCCGGAGAATCAAATTGAAAAGAATCTTGACTTGCTCCGGATAGGTGAAAAGAATACTCACAATCAAAACAATTATGAGAGGATGGCAGCAAGCTAGAATCACGAATCTTGAAGAGACAAGAACAAGATTGAGAGCGAAAAATTCTTCTTCGGTCTTCAAATGATGAGAATGCCAACGAGAAACACCACAAAGAATTATTGAGGCACACCGGAATGAAGAATATAAAGGTTGACCCAACGATGAAAAGAATTTTGAAAGATCTTGGAGAAAGACATTTGACTGATGGTAAATCATTCTTACATCAAACTTCGAAAAGAATTTGAGAATACCTCCGGGAAAATAAGAAGAGTCAGGTAAGATCCTGGAAAAGACCTATGGGTTAGGGCCCACTCAAAAGAAACACCATTGAAATGATTTAAAAGAGAGGTTGCACCGGTTGAATTAAATGGCTAGAATGAGATAACATCCTCGAAAGAGTTTGAATGAAAACAGAGTTGAAACACGAATCTTCGAGATATCTTGAGCACTCCGAAACAATTGAATAGCGAGAAGTGGATGATTAGGAGGTGCACCGGCATGACAAAGCATTAGAAACGAGGAAAGGATAAAGAAACACCAAAAGCTTGAATTGAATCCACCGGAGAGAAAAAAAGTGAAGAGTGACGAACTTGAAGCTCCATTAAAATCTTCATGAGAATCACCGGATAAGAATGGAGAGACTTCCATCAATAAATGGATAGTTGATTAAGAAATCTGAGTCCTTGAAGAAACAAGGGTGGGAGGGCGGGAAAACAAAGACAACTTGAAGACGGATGAAGCAAACACCGTTGAGAAGACTTGAATTGATCTTGCGGATGTTGAAATGATCGGATCCACTTGAAGAGAAACACGCCGGTTGAAAAGGATTGACATGACAATCTCGATTATCATGAAGGATTTGTATTCACATCGGGGTATGATAACACCGCTTAGGAAAAGGTATGGAATCAACATTTGACTTCGAAGCAACTCGAATACCACAACTCAAAACAAAACAAAGGATTGGCTTGCAAAATAAGCCGGAACAAACATATGATAGAGATGTCGTCCGAAGTTTTTGTGGTGGGGCCTACACAGGCTCGATCGTACAACACCATCATGTACAAGGCAGTGCACATGACATATGAAGTGTCCCCGAGTCGGCATAGCCAAGGACTCTTTAAGACACAACGAGACCACTGTAAAACCAACCGTGGATAGGCGGACAACTAGACGTCGAACCCCAATTTCATATCATACATCTGTCAGAAAAATATCCTAACAGCTACTTGAATTCCCACTTATAAACTCCTGAAATTTTCCCGGTTATGCAATCAGGTGTTGGGGATACAGGGGAAGCATAATATCTCACCCAAAACTAACAGATCCTACATCCAGCTGTATCCATCCTTCAACACATAACCAAGAAACCTTCGAAAATCGTTTACCTCAACCTTCGAAAAGCATCCGTTATACGAGTTATGGCAATACTCCCGAACTCCCGCCCCAGTACTGGGTGGCGTCGAGGTTATCTCACCAACAACTGCATAAAAGAGATTTTCGATGTCGGCGAAACTAATCTCAGGTATTCCAGAACTGCAACGATAAAATTGTGATGACAACACCTCGGGGCTCAACTCCCCGGGACACTGCCACAACCCCTAAATGTCAGGAGGCACCAAGAACAATGTTCTCGTCACAAAACCATCAGAACAATTCCAAGATACCCGCGTGATCCTAAATTTCTTTTTAGTGAAATTTGAGAAGAGAAGAGTCAAAACTCTACGTCAGGATGCCTCACCAGAGCGACAAAGGGACTGAGGAGTAAAAAGAATTCCTAACTCTCCGATATATATAATTCCTAAATGACTCAAAACATTTCTAGACTCAATAACGCCAGCGATTTGATCAAGTAGGGGGCTCCTAAGGTCGGGGAAGGCTCTGATTACCAACCTATAACGCCCTCGATGCGGCTATATCTCCCATGTGTCGAAGCACGACTTAGAGGCATAACCGCATTGAAAGCAATGTTGCAAGTGAGGTAATCTTCGCAAACAACCCATGTAATTCATAAGGGAAAGAGATACATAGTTGGATTACAATCGCCACTTCACACAATTACATGAATAAAGCATTACATCAACCAGTTACAATCAAGGCCCGACTACGGAGCCAAAATAAAAGAAGACTACCCCAAATGCTACACAGATCCCCGATCGTCCCGACTGGGCTCCACTACTGATCAAATGGATCAAAACAACACAAAGGACAAGATCTTCATAGAGCTCCTCCTGAGCTTGATTGCGTCATCTGCACGGTTCAACGGCACCTGCAAGCTGGTTTTGGAAGTATCTGTGAGTCACGGGGACTCAGCAATCTCGCACCCTCGCGATCAAGACTATTTAAGCTTATAGGTAAGATAAAGGTATGAGGAGGAGCTGCAGCAAGCGACTAGCAAATATGGTGGCTAACATACGCAAAAGAGAGCGAGAAGAGAAGGCAAAAGCACGTTCGAAAATCTATGATCAAGAAGTGATCATAGAACAACCTACGTCAAGCATAACTCCAACACCGTGTTCACTTCCCGGACCCCGCCGAGAAGAGACCATCACGGTAACACACATGGTTGATGTATTTTAATTAAGATCAACTTCAAGTTTTCTACAACCAGACATTAACAAATTCCCATCTTCCCATAATCACGGGCACGGCTTTCGAAAGTTCATAACCCTGCAGGGGTGTCCCAACTTATCCCATCACAAGCTCTCATGGTCAACGAAGGATATTCCTTCTAGCGGGAAGACCTGATCAGACTCGGAATCCCGGTTACAAAACATCCTCGACAATGGTAAAACAAGTCCAGCAAGACAACCCGATGCACCGACATCCTGATAGGAGCTGCACATATCTCGTTCTCAGGGCAACACTGGATGAACACTACGTACAGCTAAAACCAGCCCTCAAGTTCCCTGAGGTGGCGCCGCAAGTGGCTCTGTTTCGGACCAACAGTTAGACAAGCACTGGCCCGGGGGGGTTAAAATAAAGATGACCCTTGGGCTGGCCTAACCCAAGGGAAAAAGGCTAGGTGGCGAATGGTAAAACCAAGGTTGGGCCTTGTTGGAGGAGTTTTATTCAAGGCGAACTGTCAAGGGGTTCCCATTATAACCCAACCGCGTAAGGAACGCAAAATCCGGGAACATAACACCGATATGACGGAACTAGGGCGGCAAGAGTGGAACAAAACACCAGGCATAAGGCCGAGCCTTCCACCCTTTACCAAGTATATAGATGCATTAATTAAATAAGAGATATTGTGATATCCCAACAAAATATCCATGTTCCAACAACGAACAAACTCCAATCTTCACCTGCAACTAACAACGCTATAAGAGGGGCTGAGCAAGCGGTAACATAGCCAAACAACGGTTTGCTAGGACAAGGTGGTTAGAGGCTTGACTTAACAATATGGGAGGCATGATAAGCAAGTGGTAGGTATCGCATCATAGGCATAGCAAAAGAGCGAGCATCTAGCAAGCAAAGATAGAAGTGATTTCGAGGGTATGGTCATCTTGCCTGAGATCCCGCAAGGAAGAAGAACGAGTCCATGAAGAAGACAAACGGACGTAGACGAACGGGTCCTCACAAACGCGACGTTACTGGAACCTACCCGAAGAAGCAAAACACCGGAAAGAAGCACACAACACAGTAACAAACAACACATGAACATGATATGATATGTGGGATGCGGTATGCGGTGCATATGCATGATTTGAAAAGGAATGATTGAACCTGGCCTCAACTTGGAAATCCAAGAGTGCCACTGGAAAGATTAGGTGATTTCGGTTAAAATCAATATAAAGATCACCGGAATCTGATGGACGGTTTGGAAATGGCAAGCAAAACAAGTATGGCACCGGACTGCGATAATCAGCAAGTAGCCATCTAAATGCAACAAGATAAATATGCTACAGCACTCAAACATGGCAACAAAATACATGGCAAGGATCCACTCAAGAAGCTTAACAAAAGATGAACACTGAGCTACGGATAAAACACTCATTAACAGGTTCAAACAAGCATGGCAAAAGAGCAAATGATAACAGGTTTTAGACTTAGTGAAATTAACACAAGTCTGGAATTTATTATCAGGAAGCATACTTTAGAGCATGAAAACTACATGCTACAGGAACTTAAAAGGGATCAAAAAATACAATTGCAAGCATGTGAACATAGCAAAAACATAAACATATCTCAGACTTTGTGAAAAACTGGAGCATGCAAAACAGTTAACGAGTAGGCATGTTTACGAGCTCGATGCACTCACTACAGAGCATGGCAGGACAAACTAAGCATATACCCATCAAGCGTACATGGCATAGAAGCTATACATGACAAAAACAACAACATAGCATGCACGGATCAATAGCAACATCCTCGGCAAAATCGCTAACAAGTCAACAATCTGCCAGGATTCACGATATAGCAAAAGTAGAGCTCGATTGACTCAAGCTAGGTTGCTCCATAAATGCAAACAAATACATGGATGGATAGAGCACCACAATGTTAACAAAACATCCTTACTGATCATCCTCAAAAGAGGCACGAATCCCTAGGAAACAACATGAACATATGGCATACCGACAAAAACAGAACAAGGACTTGGTGAAAAACTAAGTCCCTGAAATCAGCATTACCGATTACGCTACTTTGCAAGCTTGTGCTAGTCACCACACATATCACAAAAATACATGCTAAGCCCCTATTTAAAGATGGCATGGCATATAACAAAATACATGTAGACCTCAGGATCATATCATGCAAACATTAATCATGGCAAAAATGACAAACATCTATTTCATGAATCAGATCTGCCAAGTTTATCACATAGCCCTCTTCCAACAGCATTTCGGGCATCAAGATGAGCTCAAATGAAAATGATGCAGTGATATGAAACTATGTACGCTTTGAGACGAACATTTCGATATGCTACACGCGCGAATCGGAGCTACGGATGCAGAGTTACGACATGATGAAGATGGAAAAATAATTAGGGTTTAGAGGGAAAGTCAACCGAGGAATAGATCCAGATCCGCATCCAGATCGGCGCGGAAGTCGAGGTACTCACCAAAAATGGAGACGCGGTGGCCGGAGCAAGGAGGGGCTTGCCGGAGCGGGGCTGCGAGGTCGCCGGCGTCGTGGGGTGAAGGCGGCGGCGGAGGGCGCGACGTTGGGCAGGGTCGCCGGAGCGCTTGGTGGCGGCGGCCACCGGCGACGAGGCGGCGGCAGGGCGCCGGCGATGGAGGCAGATGGCGGCGATGAGGGTCGGTGGCGGTGGAGGTCCACGGCGGCGGCGCGGGCTCCCGAGGCGGCGGGGCAACACGCGGGAGGCCGGCTCAGGCGCGGGCGCGTAGTCGGGCCGGGAGGGCCGGCCATGGGCTCGCGGGCCTGCGGCGGCGCGCGGCGGCACTTGCCACGTGGCGGGATGCCACTGGTGCGGGCGCGGTGGCGGTTCTTTCCGGTGGACTTGGACATGTCCGGCGGCGAGAGGGAGGTGTTTTAGGGTTTGGACTGCGGGATTTTCGGAGGGGATCACATATTTATAGGTAGAGGGAGCTAGGAGAGTCCAAATGAGGTGCGATTTGCGGCCACGCGATCGTGATCGAACGACCGAGATGATGGAGGGGGTTTTGGTGGGTTTTGGGCCACTTTGGAAGGCTTTTGGGCTGCAATACTCACGAGGCCTTTTCGGTCCCTCGGTTAATCGTTGGAGTATCAAACGAAGTCCAAATGGCACGAAACTTGACAGGCGGTCTACCGGTGGTAAAGCAAGGTCGCATGACAAGTCTCGGTCCAATCCGAAAATGTTTAACACCCGCACACGAAAAGAGGTAGAAAGGGACGCCGGGTGACATAGAAGCGCCGGATTGCAAAACGGGCAACGGGGAAAATGCTCGGATGCATGAGACGAACATGTATGCAAAGAAATGCACATGATGACATGATATGCAATGCATGACACGCAAGCAATGACAAGGCAACAACAGTGAATAACTGGAGGACACCTGGCACATCGGTCTCGGGGCGTTACAACACTCCACCACTACGAGAGGATCTCGTCCCGAGATCTAGAATGGCATCGGAGGAAACGGAAAAGGAAGAGAAGAGGTAAAACTAAGTTACTTCTTTGACAAACGAGTGAAACCAAAGAACCTTGCGAGGTTGAACACATTGAAAGAAAGAATACAACGGAGATGAACAAAGTTGAAAGCACTCCGTTTGAGACGAGTAACAAGGAAGAACAAATTCGGGCTGCACTTCAATTGAGAAGTGGTAGAAGACTTGATAAGACGAAAAGAAGTTGAGGAAAAAGGCACAACACTCCGGTTAAAAACAAGATAGAGAGGGAAAAGAATGGTATAATTTGGGCAGCACTTCGACTGAAAATGGAAGGAACTGAACATGATCTTGACAAACAAGATGATGGGTTGAAGAGAGCAACATCACAAAGCCTCCGGAACAAAAGTAAAAATGCAATGGGATGAACGAAGGGAAACATGATCTCGAGAGAGCACGCTTACAACAAATGCTAGAACGGAGTTGTTGGAAAACCAACAACGAAAAGAATAAGCTTGATATGGTCTTATGGAATACATCTCAAATTATGAGGTGACAACCTGCCACTCACGGGAAAAAAATTGGAATGATATGAACAAGGAGACGAGAAACTTATTTCACCGGGAGGATAAATGAAGAACTTGGGTCATTATAAGCACCATAAATAGCAACAATCCTTAGGGAAGGCTTAGGGTGAACTATAATCCAAGATAACTCCAATGATGAGATTGATGGGTTTAAAATACCTCATTCTTAACAACATGTGAGTTATGAAACATGAAGTCAAATTATTAAGAACGACATAATACCATCTCCAATGATACAGAAGAAAGAATTGAACTCCGGATGACAAGATGAAGAATGCTTGAACTCCTCTGAAAAGAATCTTGATGAACACTTCGAGAAGGAATTAAATTCTTGATGAACCATCATGTAGACCTCCATGAAGAACTCCGGTAATAAAAGGATGATCAAAACGGAAAGAGAAGTTGAAAACACAAGCGAAGCCTTGCGACGATTTAAATGAATCTACGTGGTGATATAATTGAAATAACATGGAACTCCAGAAAAGAAAGATGAACAAAAGAAATCAAGAATTTTGATGAACCTCTGGAATAAGGAATTAATCGCTTGGATGAAACAAGAATAAGAATTACATTATGCTTATCCTTCATCAATTTAAATTGATGACAAGCAAACAGATTTGGCATACTAATTATTCTCGTTGAAAAGGATTAAGAGAGATATCGATAACTTGATAAGGTTTTCAACGAAACACCGGTAGGATTGAAACAACGAATGAATTGATATGATCACCATGGAAGAGAATATTGAGCAAACCACCGTAAGAATTGGGAACGATCAAAGGAAAGATATCGAAGCACCGGGAAGAATTAGCAAAAGAACGAAGATGTTTGAGAGAATTTAGATACAAGTGAAATGAATAGATCATGGACCGATTAGAGATCACTTGAACGATGCACCGGTAAGATTAGGAGAACGATAACTGAAAGCTGGGAATGCATAAGTCTTATGAAAAGATGTGCTCCGGAGAATCAAATTGAAAAGAATCTTGACTTGCTCCGGATAGGTGAAAAGAATACTCACAATCAAAACAATTATGAGAGGATGGCAGCAAGCTAGAATCACGAATCTTGAAGAGACAAGAACAAGATTGAGAGCGAAAAATTCTTCTTCGCTCTTCAAATGATGAGAATGCCAACGAGAAACACCACCAAGAATTATTGAGGCACATCGGAATGAAGAATATAAAGGTTGACCCAACGATGAAAAGAATTTTGAAAGATCTTGGAGAAAGACATTTGACTGATGGTAAATCATTCTTACATCAAACTTCGAAAAGAATTTGAGAATACCTCCGGGAAAATAAGAAGAGTCAGGTAAGATCCTGGAAAAGACCTGTGGGTTAGGGCCCACTCAAAACAAACACCGTTGAAATGATTTAAAAGAGAGGTTGCACCGGTTGAATTAAATGGCTAGAATGAGATAACATCCTCGAAAGAGTTTGAATGAAAACAGAGTTGAAACACGAATCTTCGAGATATCTTGAGCACTCCGAAACAATTGAATAGCAAGAAGTGGATGATTAGGAGGTGCACCGGCATGAAAAAGCATTAGAAACGAGGAAAGGATAAAGAAACACCAAAAGCTTGAATTGAATCCACCGGAGAGAAAAAAGTGAAGAGTGACGAACTTGAAGCTCGATTAGAATCTTCATGAGAATCACCGGATAAGAATGGAGAGACTTCCATCAATAAATGGATAGTTGATTAAGAAATCTGAGTCCTTGAAGAAACAAGGGTGGGAGGGCGGGAAAACAAAGACAACTTGAAGACGGATGAAGCAAACACCATTGAGAAGACTTGAATTGATCTTGCGGATGTTGAAATGATCGGATCCACTTGAAGAGAAACACGCCGGTTGAAAAGGATTGACATGACAATCTCGATTATCATGAAGGATTTGTATTCACATCGGGGTATGAAAACGCCGCTTAGGAAAAGGTATGGAATCAACATTTGACTTTGAAGCAACTCGAATACCACAACTCAAAACAAAACAAAGGATTGGCTTGCAAAATAAGCCGGAACAAACATATGATAGAGATTTCGTCCGAAGTTTTCGTGGTGGGGCCTACACAGGCTCGATCGTACAGCACCATCATGTAGAAGGCAGTGCACATGACATATGAAGCGTCCCCAAGTCGGCATAGCCAAGGACTCTTTAAGACACAACGAGACCGCTGGAAAACCAACCGTGGATAGGCGGACCACTAGACGTCGAACCCCAATTTCATATCATACATCTGTCAGAAAGATATCCTAACAACTACTTGAATTCCCACTTATAAACTCCTGAAATTTTCCCGGTTATGCAATCAGGTGTTGGGGATACAGGGGAAGCATAATATCTCACCCAAAACTAACAAATCCTACATCCAGCTGTATCCATCCTTCAACACATAACCAAGAAACCTTCGGAAATCGTTTACCTCAACCTTCGAAAAGCATCCGTTATACGAGTTATGGCAATACTCCCGAACTCCCACCCCAGTACTGGGTGGCGTCGAGGTTATCTCACCAACAACTGCAAAAAAGAGATTATCGATGTCGGCGAAACTAATCTCAGGTATTCCAGAACTGCAACGATAAAATTGTGACGACAACACCTCGGAGCTCAACTCCCCGGGACACTGCCACAACCCCTAAATGTCAGGAGGCACCAAGAACAATGTTCTCGTCACAAAACCATCAGAACGATTCCAAGATACCCGCGTGATCCTAAATTTCTTTTTAGTGAAATTTGAGAAGAGAAGAGTCAAAACTCTATGTCAGGATGCCTCACCAGGGCGACAAAGGGACTGAGGAGTAAAAAGAATTCCTAACTCTCCGATATATATAATTCCTAAATGACTCAAAACATTTCTAGACTCAATAACGCTAGCGATTCGATCAAGTAAGGGGCTCCAAAGGTCGGGGAAGGCTCTGATTACCAACCTGTAACGCCCTCGATGCGGCTATATCTCCCACGTGTCGAAGCACGACTTAGAGGCATAACCGCATTGAAAGCAATGCCGCAAGTGAGGTAATCTTCGCAAACAACCCATGTAATTCATAAGGGAAAGAGATACATAGTTGGATTACAATCGCCACTTCACACAATTACATGAATAAAGCATTACATCAACCAGTTACAATCAAGGCCCGACTACGGAGCCAAAATAAAAGAAGACTACCCCAAATGCTACACAGATCCCCGATCGTCCCGACTGGGCTCCACTACTGATCAAATGGATCAAAACAACACAAAGGACAAGATCTTCATCGAGCTCCTCCTGAGCTTGATTGCGTCATCTGCACGGTTCAACGGCACCTGCAAGCTAGTTTTGGAAGTATCTGTGAGTCACGGGGACTCAGCAATCTCGCACCCTCACGATCAAGACTATTTAAGCTTATAGGTAAGATAAAGGTATGAGGTGGAGCTGCAGCAAGCGACTAGCAAATATGGTGGCTAACATACGCAAAAGAGAGCGAGAAGAGAAGGCAAAAGCACGTTCGAAAATCTATGATCAAGAAGTGATCATAGAACAACCTACGTCAAGCATAACTCCAACACCGTGTTCACTTCCCGGACCCCGCCGAGAAGAGACCATCACGGTAACACCCATGGTTGTTGTATTTTAATTAAGATCAACTTCAGGTTTTCTACAACCAGACATTAACAAATTCCCATCTGCCCATAACCGCGGGCACGGCTTTCGAAAGTCCATAACCCTGCAGGGGTGTCCCAACTTAGCCCATCACAAGCTCTCACGGTCAACGAAGGATATTCCTTCTAGCGGGAAGACCCGATCAGACTCGGATCCCGGTTACAAGACATCCTCGACAATGGTAAAACAAGTCCAGCAAGACCGCCCGATGCACCGACATCCTGATAGGAGCTGCACATATCTCGTTCTCAGGGCAACACTGGATGAACACTACGTACAGCTAAAACCAGCCCTCAAGTTTCCCCGAGGTGGCGCCGCAAGTGGCTCTGTTTCAGACCAACAGTTAGACAAGCACTGGCCCGGGGGGGTTAAAATAAAGATGACCCTTGGGCTGGCCTAACCCAAGGGAAAAAGGCTAGGTGGCGAATGGTAAAACCAAGGTTGGGCCTTGCTGGAGGAGTTTTATTCAAGGCGAACTGTCAAGGGGTTCCCATTATAACCCAACCGCGTAAGGAATGCAAAATCCAGGAACATAACACCGATATGACGGAACTAGGGCGGCAAGAGTGGAACAAAACACCAGGCATAAGGCCGAGCCTTCCACCCTTTACCAAGTATATAGATGCATTAATTAAATAAGAGATATTGTGATATCCCAACAAAATATCCATGTTCCAACAAGGAACAAACTCCAATCTTCACCTGCAACTAACAATGCTATAAGAGGGGTTGAGCAAGCGGTAACATAGCCAAACAACGGTTTGCTAGGACAAGGTGGTTAGAGGCTTGACTTAACAATATGGGAGGCATGATAAGCAAGTGGTAGGTATCGCATCATAGGCATAGCAAAAGAGCGAGCATCTAGCAAGCAAAGATAGAAGTGATTTCGAGGGTAAGGTCATCTTGCCTGAGATCCCGCAAGGAAGAAGAACGAGTCCATGAAGAAGATAAACGGACGTAGACGAATGGGTCCTCACAAACGCGACGTTACTGGAACCAACCCGAAGAAGCAAAACACCGGAAAGAAGCACACAACATAGTAACAAACAACACATGAACATGATATGATATGCGGGATGTGGTATGCGGTGCATATGCATGATTTGAAAGGAATGATTGAACCTGGCCTCAACTTGGAAATCCAAGAGTGCCACTGGAAAGATTAGGTGATTTCGGTTGAAATCGATATAAAGATCACCGGAATCGGACGGACGGTTTGGAAATGGCAAGCAAAACAAGTATGGCACCGGACTGCGATAATCAGCAAGTAGCCATCTAAATGCAACAAGATAAATATGCTACAGCACTCAAACATGGCAACAAAATACATGGCAGGGATCCACTCAAGAAGCTTAACAAAAGATGAACACTGAGCTACGGATAAAACACTCATTAACAGGTTCAAACAAGCATGGCAAAAGAGCAAATGATAACAGGTTTCAGACTTAGTGAAATTAACACAAGCCTGGAATTTATTATCAGGAAGCGTACTTTAGAGCATGAAAACTACATGCTATAGGAACTTAAAAGGGATCAAAAAATACAATTGCAAGCATGTGAACATAGCAAAAACATAAACAGATCTCATACTTTGTGAAAAACTGGAGCATGCAAAACAGTTAACGAGTAGGCATGTTTACGAGCTCGATGCACTCACTACAGAGCATGGCATGACAAACTAAGCATACACCCATCAAGCGTACATGGAATAGAAGCTATACATGAAAAAAACAACAACATAGCATGCACGGATCAATACCAACATCCTCGGCAAAATCGCTAACAAGTCAACAATCTGCGAGGATTCACGATATAGCAAAAGTAGAGCTCGATTGACTCAAGCTAGGTTGCTCCATAAATGCAAACAAATACATGGATGGATAGAGCACCACAATGTTAACAAAACATCCTTATTGATCATCCTCAAAAGAGGCATGGATCACTAGGAAACAACATGAACATATGGCATACCGACAAAAATAGAACAAGGACTTGGTGAAAAACTAAGTCCCTGAAATCAGCATTACCGATTACGCTACTTTGCAAGCTTGTCCTAGTCACCACACATATCACAAAAATACATGCTAAGCCCCTATGTAAAGATGGCATGGCATATAACAAAACACATGTAGAGCTCAGGATCATATCATGCAAACTTTAATCATGGCAAAAATGACAAACATCTATTTGATGAATCAAATCTGCCAAGTTTATCACATAGCCCTCTTCCAACAGCATCTCGGGCATCAAGATGAGCTCAAATGAAAATGATGCAATGAGATGAAACTATGTACGCTTTGAGACGAACATTTTGATATGTTACACGCGCGAATCAGAGCTACAGATGCAGAGTTATGACATGATGAAGATGGCAAAAATAATTAGGGTTTAGAGGGGAAGTCAACCGAGGAATAGATCCAGATCCGGATCCAGATCGGCAAGGAAGTCGAGGTACTCGCCGGAAATGGAGACGCGGTGGCCGGAGCGAGGAGGGGCTTGCCGGAGTGGGGCGGCGAGGTCGCCGGTGTCGCGGGGTGAAGGCGGCGGCGGAGGGCGCGGCGTCAGGCAGGGTCGCCGGAGCGCTTGGTGGCGGCGGCCACCGGCGACGAGGCGGCGGTAGGGCGCCGGCGATGGAGGTAGGCGGTGGCAACGAGGGTCGATGGCGGTGGAGGTCCGCGGCGGCGGCGCGGGCTCCCGAGGCGGCGGGGCAACGCGCAGGAGGCCTGCTCAGGCGCGGGCGCGTAGTCGGGCCGGGAGGGCCGGCCGTGGGCTCGCGGGCCTGTGGTCGCGTGTGGCGGCGCTTGCCACATGGCGGGACGCCACTGGTGCGGGCGCGGTGGCAGTTCTGTCCGGTGGACTTGGACATGTCCGGCGGCGAGAGGGAGGTGTTTTAGGGTTTGGACTGCGGGATTTTCGGAGGGGATCACATATTTATAGGTAGAGGGAGCTAGGAGAGTCCAAATGAGGTGCGGTTTGCGGCCACGCGATCGTGATCGAACGACCGAGATGATGGAGGGGGTTTAGGTGGGTTTTGGGCCACTTTGGAAGGGTGTTGGGCTGCAAAACTCACGAGGCCTTTTCGGTCCCTCGGTTAACCGTTGGAGTATCAAATGAAGTCCAAATGGCACGAAACTTGACAGGCGGTCTACCGGTGGTAAACCAAGGCTGTATGACAAGTCTCGGTCCAATCCAAAAACGTTTAACACCCGCACACGAAAAGAGGTAGAAAGGGACGTCGGGTGACATAGAAGCGTCGGATTGCAAAACGGACAACGGGGAAAATGCTCAGATGCATGAGACGAACATGTATGCAAAAGAAATGCACATGATGACATGATATGCAATGCATGACACGCAAGCAATGACAAGGCAACAACAGCGAATAACTAGAGAACACCTGGCACATCGGTCTCGGGGCGTTACAAGGCGTTACTCTGTTTTCATTAACTTAATACTCTAGATGCATGCTGGATAGCGGTCGATGAGTGGAGTAATAGTAGTAGATGCAGGCACGAGTCGGTCTACTTGTCTCGGACGTGATGCCTATATACATGATCATACCTAGATATTCTCATAACTATGCTCAATTCTGTCAATTGCTCAACAGTAATTTGTTCACCTACCGTAGAATACTTATGCTCTCGAGAGAAGCCACTAGTGAAACCTATGGCCCCTGGGTCTATCTTCATCATATTAATCTCCCAATACTTAGTTATTTCCTTTGCTTTTACTTTACTTTGCTTTTATTTTACTTTGCATCTTTATCACAAAAATACCAAAAATATTATCTTATCATATCTATCAGATCTCACTCTCGTAAGTGGTCGTGTAGGGATTGACAACCCCTTATCGCGTTGGTTGCGAGGATTTATTTGTTTTGTGTAGGTACGAGGGACTGGCGCGTAGCCTCCTACTGGATTGATACCTTGGTTCTCAAAAACTGAGGGAAATACTTACGCTACTTTGCTGCATCATCCCTTCCTCTTCAGGGAAAACCAACGCTGTGCTCAAGAGGTAGCAAGCACCTAATATATGTGGATGAAGTTTGTGGATTATTTAAGCTTGCAGGTCTGTCCGGAGATGTTATTAAGAACAAGGTCTTCACTTTATCTTTGAAGGGAGATGCATTGACATGGTATAGGCTATGTGATGATACGGGGTCATGGAAGTACAAACGATTGAAATTGGAATTTCATCAGAAGTTTTATCCTATGCACCTTGTTCATCGTGATCGCAATTATATATATAAATTCTGGCCTTGCGAAGGAGAAAGCATCGCTCAAGCTTGGGGGAGGCTTAAATCAATGTTATATTCGTGCCCAATCATGAGCTCTCAAGAGAAATGATTATTCAAATTTTTTATGCTCGGCTTTCTGATAACAATCGCACCATGCTCGGTACTTCTTGTGCTGGCTATTTTATGATGAAGACTATTGAATTCAAATGGGATTTATTGGAAAGAATTAAACACAACTCTGAAGATTGGGACCTCGAGGAAGGTAAGGAGTCAGGTATGACACCTAAGTATGATTGTGTTAAATCTTTTATGGATACCGATGTTTTCCATAAATTTAGCACTAAATATGGACTTGACTCTGAGATAGTAGCCTCTTCCTGTGAATCTTTTGCTGCTCATATCGATCTCTCTAAGGAGAAGTGGTTTAAATATCATCCTCCCATAGAAGTAAAAGTAGCTGCACCTATTAAAGCTGAAGAAAAGACTATCACTTATAATGATCCTATTGTTCCTACTTCTTATGTTGAGAAACCACCTTTCCATGTTAGGATAAAGGATCATGCTAAAGCTTCAACTGTGGTTCGTAAAAGCAATATTAGAACTTATACACCTCCTGAGAAAATTACAGTTGAACCTAATATTGCTATTGTTAAAGATCTCTTGGCTGATAATATTGATGGGCATGTTATTCATTTCTATAATGAAACCGCTAGAATTGCCAAATCTTGTGCTAAAGATAAACATAGACCTGTGGTAGGCATGCCTGTTATTTCTATTAAAATAGGAGATCATTGTTATCATGGCTTATGTGATATGGGTGCTAGTGCTAGTGCAATACCTTTTGACTTATACAAAGAAATTGTGCATGACATTGCACCCGCTGAGTTAGAAGATATTGATGTCACAATTAAACTTGCCAATAGAGATACTATTTCACCAATGGGAATTGTTAGAGATGTTGGAGTCTTGTGTGGGAAAACTAAATATCCTGCTGATTTTCTTGTTCTTGGCTCCCCACAAGATAGCTTTTGTCCCATTATTTTTGGTAGACCCTTCTTAAACACTATTAATGCTAAGATAGACTGCGAAAAGGATGTTGTTACTATTGGTTTGGGTGATATGTCTCATGAGTTCAACTTTTCTAAAAAAATAGATAACACCCTGAAGAGGAATTGCCTAGTAAAGATGAAATTATTGGTCTTGCTTCTATTGCCATAACTCCTAGTGATCCTTTAGAAATATTTGCTCGACCATGAAAATGACATGTTTATGAATGAAAGAAGGGAAATAGATGAAGTATTCTTTAAACAGTAATACATCCTGAAACATAGTTTGCCTGTTGAAATCCTAGGGGATCCTCCTTCACCCAAGGGTGATCCCGTGTTTGAGCTCAAACTGTTACCTGATACTCTTAAATATGCTTATCTTGATGAGAAAAAGATATATCCTGTTATTATGAGTGCTAACCTTCAGAGCATGAAGAAGAGAGATTATTGAAAACTCTAAAGAAGCACCGTGCTGCTATTGGATATACTCTCGATGATCTTAAGGGCATTAGTCCCACACTATGTCAACACAGAATAAATTTGGAGAAAGGCGCCAAACCAGTTCGTGATCACCAATGACAGTTGAATCCTAAGATGAAAGAAGTGGTAAGAAAGGAAATACTAAAGCTCCTTGAGGCAGGTATAATTTATCCCGTTGCTGATAGTCAGTGGGTAAGTCCTGTCCATTGTGTCCCTAAAAAGGGAGGTATTACTATCGTTCCTAATGATAAAGATGAATTGATTCCGTAGAGAATTATTACAGGTTATAGGATGGTAATTGATTTCCGCAAATTAAATAAGGCTACTAAAAAAGATCATTACCCCTTGCCTTTTATTGATCAAATGCTAGAAAGATTATTCAAACATACACATTTTTGCTTTCTAGATGGTTATTCTGGTTTCTCTCAAATACCTGTGCCAGCTGATGATCAATCTAAGACCACTTTTACTTGCTCGTTCAGTACTTTTGCTTATAGATGCATGCCTTTTGGTTTATGTAATGCACCTGCTACCTTCCAAAGATGCATGATGGCCATATTCTCTAACTTTTGTGAAAAGATTTGTGAGGTTTTCATGGACGATTTCTCCGTTTATGGATCCTCTTTTGATGATTGCTTAACCAACCTTGATCAAGTTTTGCAGAGATGTAAAGAAACTAACCTTGTCTTGAATTGGGAGAAGTGCCACTTTATGGTTAATCATGGTATTGTCTTGGGACATAAAGTTTCTGAAAGAGGTATTGAAGTTGATAAAGCTAAGGTTGATGCTATTGAAAAGATGCCATGTCCCAAGGACATCAAAGGTATAAGAAGTTTCCTTGGTCACGCCGGTTTCTATAGGAGGTTCATTAAGGACTTCTCAAAAATTTCTCGGCCTCTGACTAATTTATTACAAAAAGATATACCATTTGTTTTCGATGATGATTGCGTAGAAGCATTTGAAATACTTAAGAAAGCATTAATCTCTGCACCTATTGTTCAGCCACCTGATTGGAATTTACCTTTTGAAATTATGTGTGATGCTAGTGATTATGCTGTAGGTGCTGTTCTAGGGCAAAGAGTTGATAAGAAATTAAATGTTATTCAATATGCTAGTAAAACTCTAGACAATGCTCAGAGAAATTATGCTACTACTGAAAAAGAATTCTTAGCAGTTGTATTTGCTTATGATAAGTTCAGACCTTATATTGTTGATTCTAAAGTAACTATTCACAGTGATCATGCTGATATTAAAAATATTATGGAAAAGAAAGATGCTAAACCTAGACTTATTAGATGGGTTCTCTTGCTACAAGAATTTGATTTGCATATTATTGATAGAAAGGGAGCTGAGAACCCCGTTGCAGACAACTTGTCTAGGCTAGAGAATGTTCTTCATGACCCACTATCTATTGATGATAGCTTTCCTGATGAACAATTAAATGTCATAAATGCTTCTCATACTACTCCATGGTATGATGATTATGCTAATTACATTGTTGCTAAATTTATACCACCTAGTTTCACATACCAGCAAAAGAAAAAGTTTTTCTATGATTTAAGACATTACTTCTGGGATGATCCACATCTTTATAAAGAAGGAGTAGATGGTGTTATTAGACGTTGTGTACCTGAGCATGAACAGGAACAGATCCTACCTAAGTGTCACTCCGAGGCTTATGGAGGCCACCATGTTGGAGATAGAACTACACACAAGGTATTGCAATCCGGTTTTTATTGGCCTACTCTCTTCAAGGATGCCCGTAAGTTTGTCTTGTCTTGTGATGAATGTCAAAGAATTGGTAATATTAGTAGACGTCAAGAAATGCCTATGAATTATTCACTTGTTATTGAACCATTTGGTGTTTGGGGCTTTGATTATATGGGACCTTTTCCTGCCTCTAATGGATATACACATATTTTAGTTGCTGTTGATTGAGTTACTAAGTGGGTAGAAGCCATTCCAACTAGTAGTGCTGATCATAACACCTCTATTAAGATGCTTAAAGAAGTTATTTTCCAAGGTTTGGAGTCCCTAGATATTTAATGACTGATGGTGGTTCACATTTTATTCATGGTGCTTTCCGTAAAATGCTTGCTAAATATGATGTTACTCATAGAATTGCATCTCCTTATCACCCACAGTCTAGTGGTCAAGTAGAATTGAGTAATAGAGAACTCAAATTAATTTTGCAAAAGACTGTTAATAGATCTAGAAAGAATTTGTCCAAGAAACTTGATGATGCATTATGGGCCTATAGAACTGCATATAAAAATCCTATGGGTATGTCTCCGTATAAAATGGTTTATGGAAAAGCATGTCACTTACCTCTCGAACTAGAACATAAGGCTTATTGGGCCATTAAAGAGCTCAACTATGATTTCAAACTTGTCAGTGAGAAGAGGTTATTTGACATTAGCTCACTTGATGAATGGAGAACCCAAGCCTCGAAAATGCCAATTTGTTTAAAAAAGTCAAAAGATGGCATGATAAAAGCATACAAAAGCGTGAGTTTAATGTAGGTGATTATGTATTATTATACAACTCTCATTTAAGATTTTTTGCAGGAAAACTTCTCTCTAAATGGGAAGGTCCTTACGTTATCGAGGAGGTCTATCGTTTCGGTGCCATAAAAATCAACAACTTCAAAGGCACAAATCCGAAGGTGGTGAACGGTCAAAGAATTAAACATTATACCTCAGGTAATCCTATAAATGTTGAAACCAATGTTAATAAAACCATAACCCCGGAGGAATACATAAGGGACACTTTCTGGAACATTTCAGACTCCGAACAGGAATAGGTATGTGACACGATAAGTAAACCGACTCGAAAATAGTTCTAATGGCAATTTTTCTCCGTTTTGGAATATTTAGAAAAATAGAAAAATAAGAAGCAATCCGGGAAGGACACGAGGGCTCCACGAGGGTGGAGGGCGCGCCCCCCTACCTCGTGGGCACCTCGTGTGCTCTCCGGACTCCGTTTTCTTGCACGTTACGTATTTTGGTCGGTAAAAATTCATTATATAATCTCCCAAAGGTTTTGACCACAGTATCATGTAAAAATATCCTACTCTTGTTTCGAGCCGTTTCTGCTGCAGATTAGAGCAATATGTCGTCCCAGGATTCAGAAGGATAAAGCTATGTGGTTGATTATCTTGTAGACCCTAAGGTCTATGGGGACGTGGAGCATTGTGGTTGGACTACGGAAGAAGAAGAGGACTATGAACCCAAGGGAAGGGAGGAGACGAGCTCAGATGAAGAAGAAGTCCCATTACCCCCACCTAGGGACATACATGTGGAGTTCAAAAAGTCAAGACTCCCTGATAGAGCAAAGAAACCTAAGATCGAGTTTATCCCTTTTCGCCTCTTGCAGGAAAACAAACAGGAATTATGCAAGAAGATATTAAACCTTGAGCAGGAGATCGATGACCTAAGGGATCAAAATTCTGTCCTCAAGCGCAAATTAAGGAAGAAGCCTATGCCATCAACAAAACCAACACCCTCTTCACCAATAAAGAAGGAGACATAATCAGATGGGTATGGGCACTCCCCTTGGCAACTGCCAAGCTTGGGGGAGTGCCCCGGTATCGTATCACCATCACTTTTATCTTTACCGTTTTTCTTAGTTCGATCCTTTTGATAATATCTTGATCTAGTAGCATAAAGTTTTTAGTATGATCTAGTCTTGAGTTTTGCTTTATGATCCCTCTATGTAATCGAGTCCGTGAGCTATATATAATAAAGTTTAGTGTTGAGTCAAGGGCTTGATTATCTTGCTATGATCTTGAGTGAATAAAAGAAAGGAGAAAGAATAAAAGAAATAAAAGAGATTATATGGATCTTATGGGGAGTAATGAGCTCACATATAAAGAGTATGATGATTAAAAGTTGTTGAGAGTTGACAAACATAGTTTTGGTCATCGTTGCAATTAATAGGAAGTAATAAAGAAAGAGAGGTCTTCACATATAAATACACTATCTTGGACATCTTTTATGATTGTGAGCACTCATTAAAATATGACATGCTAAAGAGTTGACGTTGGACAAGGAAGACAACGTAATGGGTTATTTTTTCTTACATCTTAGATAAATTATATTGTCATGGATCATCTAACATGATTGAGCTTGCCTTTCCCCTCATGCTAGCCAAATTCTTTGCACCAAGTAGAGATAATACTTGTGCTTCCAAATACCCTTAAACCCAGTTTTCTATGAGAGCCCACCATATCTACCTATGGATTGAGTAAGATCCTCCAAGTAAGTTGTCATCGGTGCAAGCAATAAAAATTGCTCTCTAAATATGTATGACTTATTAGTGTGGGAGAAAATAAGCTTTATACGATCGTGTGATATGGAAGAAATAAAAGCGAAGGACTGCATAATAAAGGTCCATATCACAAGTGGCAATATAAAGTGACGTTCTTTTGCATTAGGATTTTGTGCATCCATCCATAAAAGCGCATGACAACCTCTGCTTCCCTCTGCGAAGGGCCTATCTTTTACTTTCATCTTCTACCTTACATAAGAGTCATGGTGATCTTCACCTTTCCTTTTTACATTTTATCTTTTGGCAAGCACAACATGTTGGAAAGATCCTGGTATATATGGCTAATTGGATGTGAGTTTTCATGAAATATTATTGTTGACATTACCCTTGAGGTAAAACGTTGGGAGGCAAAACTATAAGCCCCTATCTTTCTCAGTGTCCGATTAAAACTCCATACCCATAAGTATTGTGTGAGTGTTAGCAATTGTGAAAGACTATATGATAGTTGAGTATGTGGACTTGCTGAAAAGCTCTTATATTGACTCTTTCCTATGTTATGATAAATTGCAATTGTTCCAATGAATGAGATTATAGTTTGTTAGTTGTCAATGAAGTTTATGATTCATACTTGAAATTGTGATTGAATTATTACTCTAGCATAAGATATCACATGACAAGAATTATATAAGTTGCTGTTCTAAGAATGATCATGATGCCCTCATGTCCGTATTTTATTTTTATCGACACCTCTATCTCTAAACATGTGGACATATTTTTCGATTTCGGCTTTTGCTTGAGGACAAGCGAGGTCTAAGCTTGGGGGAGTTGATACATCCATTTTGCATCATGCTTTTATACTGATATTTATTGCACCATGGGCTGTTATTACACATTATGTCACAATACTTATGCCTACTCTCTCTTATTTTACAAGGTTTACATAAAGAGGGAGAATGCCCGCAGCTGGGATCCTAGGCTGGAAAAGGAGAGAATATTAGAGACCTATTCTGTACAGCTCCAAAAGTCCTGAAACTTCACGGAAGTCATTTTCAGAATATATAAAAAATAATGAGCGCAAGAAGTTCCAGAGGGGGGCCACACCCTGCCCACGAGGGTGGGGGGGGTGCGCCCCCTGCCTCGTGGATCCCCTGGTGGCCCTCCGATGCCCATGTTCTGCTATATGGAGTCTTTCGATGAGGAAAAAATCATAAGCCATCTTTCGGGATGAGACTCTGCCGCCACGAGGAGGAACCTTGCCGGAACCAATCTAGGGCTCCGGCGGAGCTGTTCTGCCGGGGAAACTTCCCTCCGGGAGGGGGAAATCATCGCCATCGTCATCACCAACGATCCTCTCATCGGGAGGGGTTCAATCTCCATCAACATCTTTAACAGCACCATCTCCTCTCAAACCCTAGTTCATCTCTTGTATCCAATTCTTGTCTCTAAGTCCGGGATTGGTACGTGTGGGTTGCTAGTAGTGTTAATTACTCCTTGTAGTCGATGCTAGTTGGTTTATTTGGTGGAAGATCATATGTTCAGATCCTATATGCACATTAATACCCCTCTGATTATGAACATGAATATGCTTTGTGAGTAGTTACGTTTGTTCCTGAAGACATGGGAGAAGTCTTGCTATTAGTAGTCATGTCAATTTGGTATTCGTTCGATATTTTGATGAGATGTATGTTGTCTCTCCTCTAGTGGTGTTATGTGAACGTCGACTACATGACACTTCACCATTATTTGGGCCTAGAGGAAGGCATTGGGAAGTAATAAGTAGATGATGGGTTGCTAGAGTGACAGAAGCTTAAACCCTAGTTTATGCATTGCTTCGTAAGGGGCTGATTTGGATCCATATGTTTCATGCTATGGTTAGGTTTACCTTAATACTTTTTTTGTAGTTGTGGATGCTTGCAATAGAGGTTAATCATAAGTGGGATGCTTGTCCAAGTAAGGGAAGTACCCAAGAACCAGTCCACCCACATACCAAATTATCAAAGTACCGAACGCGAATCATATGATCGTGATGAAACCTAGCTTGACGATAATTCCCATGTGTCCTCGGGAGCGCTTTTCTCTATATAAGAACTTGTCCAGGCTTGTCCTTTGCTACAAAAAGGATTGGGCCACCTTACTGCACTTTACTTACTTTTGTTACTTGTTGCTCGTTACCAATTATCTTATCACAAAACTATCTGTTACCTATAATTTCAGTGCTTGTAGAGAATACCTTGCTGAAAACCGCTTATCATTTCCTTCTGCTCCTCGTTGGGTTCGACACTCTTACTTATCGAAAGGACTAGGATAGATCCCCTATACTTGTGGTTCATCAACGCCACGCGGACCGAGCATTTTGAGCTTATGGTAGGCATAATGTGGCACCACGTTGAATCGAATGAACGCGGTTCGTCCGAGCAGTGCCTGATAATCACTGCGAAAGGGGACGATGTTGAAGATTAACTCTTCAACACGGTAATTGTCCGGTGATCCGAAGACTACCTCAAGGGCGATGGAGCCTGTACAGCTGGCCTCCACACCTGGTATAATACCTCTAAAGGTGGCTTTAGTGGGCTTGATCACCGAATGATCGATGCCCATTGTAACGCCCCGAGACCGATGTGCCAGGTGTCCTCCGCTTATTCGTTGTTGTTGCCATGTCATTCGCTTGCGTGTTGCATTTCATCTTGTCATCATGTGCATTGCATCATCATGTTTTCAAAACTTGCATCCGTCCCGGTCTCCTTGTTCCGTCCGTTGTCCGTTCTGAGCCCAGAAACACTTGCACGCGCCCGCGGCACCTCCGAATTAGTATTTTATAAGTGGCCGACAAATGTTCTCGGACTGGGTTGAAAGTTGGCATGTGGTCTTATTATACTGTAGATAGACCGCCTGTCAAGTTTCATCGCCTTCGGAGTTCGTTTGATAGCCCAACCGTTAAATTTATAGCGGCACCGTTGCCGGTATTTTCGCCGGACGTTTCGGTCTCCGGAACAGTCGCCGGGCCTCACTTCTCTTCTCTCCTCTCAGCCCGAGGCCTCTCTTCACAGACCACCTAGTCCCCCCTCTGTCCGAAGCCGCATGATCGCAATCGTACGGCTCAAAAACCCCTCCTAACCGCCAAACCCTAGCAAATTTGCTATACATGGACACCCCTAGTCCATTTTGGGCAACCTAGACCCCTTCCCCTACCTCCTGCCGCAGCCAACCCCCCTCCTCCTCGGATTCAGCGCCGCCCCACTCCACCTCCGCCACTTGTCGTTGACGCCGCCGCATCCCGGACCAATCCGGGCGCGACACGTCGCCTCCCGGCGCCCTGCAGCCAACCCCAGCGCGCCACGTCGCCTTCCCAGTGCCCCCACTTCGCCGCAGCCCGCCTGGCCCATCCGCGGCCCGCCCCTAGGCCAAAGCAGGCCCAAGCCGCCGCTGCACGCCCGCAACTCCCCTGCGCCCTGAGCTTTCGAAAGCTGTGCCCGCGGTTATGGGCAGATGGGAATTTGTTAACGTCCGGTTGTAGAAAACCTGAAGTTAATCCTAATTAAAATACATCAACTGCATGTGTAACCGTGATGGTCTCTTTCCGGTGGAGTCCGGGAAGTTAACACGGTGTTGGAGTAATGCTTGACGTAGGTTGTCTAGGATCACTTCTTGATCATACTTTTATCGACCGTGCTTTGCCTTCTCTTCTCGCTCTCTTTTGTGTATGTTAGCCACCATATATGCTAGTCGCTTGCTGCAGCTCCACCTCATACTTTTACCTTACCCATAAGCGTAAATAGTCTTGATCGCGAGGGTGCGAGATTGCTGAGTCCCCGTGGCTCACAGATACTTCCAAAACCAGCTTGCAGGTGCCGATGAGTCCGTGCAAATGACGCAACCAAGCTCAAGGAGGAGCTCGATGAAGATCTTGTCCTTTGTGTTGTTTCGTTCTAGTTGATCAGTAGTGGAGCCTAGTTGGGGTCGATCGGGGACCTTGTGGCATTTGGGGTTCTTCTTTTATTTTGGTTCCGTAGTCGGACCTTGATTGTATTTGGATGTTGTAATGCTTTATTCATGTATTTGTGTGAAGTGGCGATTGTAAGCCGACTATGTATCTTTTCCCCTTATGTATTACATGGGTTGTGTGAAGATTACCTCACTTGCGACATTGCTTTCAATGCGGTTATGCCTCTAAGTCGTGCTTCGACACGTGGGAGATATAGCCGCATCGAGGGCGTTACAAGTTGGTATCAGAGCCTTCCCCGACCTTAGGAGCCCTATTGCTTGATCGTTTTTAGCGGCCGAGTCGTGTCTAGAAAAATGTTTTGAGTCATTAGGAATTATATATCGGAGAGTTTAAGAATTCTTTTTACTTCCCAGTCTCCTCATCCCTCTGGTAAGGCATCCTGATGTAGAGTTTTGACTCTTCTCTTCTCAAATTTCACTAAAAAAAATTTTAGGATTACGCGGGTATCTTGGAATCGTTCCGATGGTTTTATGACGAGAACATTGTCTTGGTGCCTCCTGTCAGGGGTTTTGTGGAAGTGTCCCAGGGAGTTGAGCTCTGAGGTGTTGTCGTCATAATTTTATCGTTGCAAATCTGGAATACCTGAGTTTAGTACGCCGACATCGAAAATCTCTTTTATGCAGTTCGTTGGTGAGATAACCTCGACGCCACCCAGTACTGGGGCGGGAGTTCGGGAGTATCGCCATAACTTGTATAACGGATGCTTTTCGAAGGTTGAGGTAGATGATTTCTGAAGGTTTCTTGGTTATGTGTTGAAGGATGGATACAGCTGGATGTAGGATTTGTTAGTTTGGGTGAGATATTATGCTTCCCCTATATCCCCAACACCTGATTGCATAACCGGAAAGGTTCGGGAGTTTCATAGGTGGGAATTCAAGTAGTTCTTAGGATATCTTTCCGATAGATGTATGATATGAAATTGGGGTTCGACGTCTAGTGGTCCGTCTATTCACGGTTGGTTTTACAGTGGTCTCGTTGTGTCTTAAAGAGTCCTTGGCTATGCCGACTCGGGGACGCTTCGTATGTCATGTGCACTGCCTTGTACATGATGGTGCTTTACGATCGAGCCCGTGTAGGCCCCACCACAAAAACTTCGGACGAAATCTCAGTCATATGTTTGTTCCGGCTTATTCTACAAGCCAATCCTTTGTTTTTTTGTTTTGAGTTGTGGTATTCGAGTTGCTTCAATGTCTAAATGTTGATTCCATACCTTTTCTAAACGGTGTTCTCATACTCCGATGTGGATACCAATCCTTCATGATAATCGAGATTGTCATGTCAATCCTTTTCAACCGGTGTGCTTCTCTTCAAGTGGATCTGATCATTTTCAACATCCGCAAGATCAACTCAAAGTCTTCTCAACGTTGTTCGTTTCATCCGTTTCCAAGTTGCCTTTGTTTTCCCGCCCTCCCTCCCTTGTTTTTCTTCAAGGACTTAGATTTCTTAATCGAGTATCCATCTTATTGATGTGAAGCCTCTCCATTCCTTTTCCGTCAATGTTCGTATCCGGTGTTTCTCATGAAGATTCTAATGGAGCTTCAAGCTCATCATTCTTCGTTCTTTTCCTTCTCCGGTGGTTTCAAGTCAAGCTTTGTTGACCTTACCCTTTCCTCATTTCAATGCCTTCTCATACCGGTGCACATCATAATAATTCACTTCTCGCTATTCATTTGTTCCGGCGTGCTCAAGCTTTCTCAAAAGGCTCGTCTTTTCATTCAAGATCCGTTAATCCTATTTCGAGGTTGTTATCTCATTCAAGCCATTTAATTCAACCGGTGCAACCTCTCTTTTAAATCATTTCAACGGTGTTTCTTTTGAGTGGGCCTAACCCACAGGTCTTTTCCCAGGATCTTACCTGACTCTTCTCTTTTCCCGGCGTTACTCTCAAATTCTTTTCCAAGTTTGACGTAAGAATGATTTATCATCAGTCAAATGTCCTTCTCCAAGAAGTTTCAAATTCATTTCATCTTTGATTCAACTTTTATATTCTTCTTTATTCCGGTGCCTCAACAATTCATGGTGGTGTTTCTCGTCGTAATTCTCAGATTTTGGAGACCGAAGAAGATTTTCTCTCAATCTTGCTCCATTCTCTTCAATATTCGTGATTCTAGCTTGTTGCCATCCTCTCGTAATTGTCTTGATCATGAGAATTCTTTTCACCTATCCGGAGCTATTCAAGATTCTTTTCAGTTTGATTATCCGGAGGCCATCATTTCGGGATTATTCATTCTCAACTTTCAGCTATCATTCTCCAATTTTACTGGTGTTTCGCTCAAGTGATCTTTAATCGGCTCGTGATCTCTTCGTTCTCATGTATCTAAATCCTCTCAAGCATCCTCGTTCATTTTATAATTCGTCCCAGTGTTTTCTTTATCTTTTCTTCAATCATTTTAATTCTTACGGTGGTTCGTTCAAGATTTCTCTTCTTTGTTTATCATATCAATTCATTCGTTCTTTCCAATTCTACCGGTGGATCGTTGAAGACTTTCTCAAGTTTATGGTATATCTCTCTTAATCGTTTCCACGAGAATAAGTAATATGTCAAATCCGTTGATTGTCATCAATTTAATTGATGAAGGATAAGCATAATGTAATTCTTATTCTTGTTTCATCGAGTAAATTCAATTCCTTATTCCGGAGGTTCATCAAAATTCTTGTTTCCAATTGTTCATCTTCTCTTTTTTCCGGAGTTCCAACCTTTTTCAACTATTTCATCACAGAGATCCATCTAAGTCATTACAAGG
This sequence comes from Triticum dicoccoides, assembly GCF_002162155.2. NCBI lineage: Eukaryota > Viridiplantae > Streptophyta > Magnoliopsida > Poales > Poaceae > Triticum > Triticum dicoccoides. The sequence goes on along the minus strand of NC_041388.1, from coordinate 134,928,376 downwards.
ATTCACCTTGTGCCTTCAACTTCTCTTTCTTTTGTTTGATCATTCTTTCATTACCGCAGTTCTTCATGAAGGCCCTACATGATGGTTCATCAAGGATTTATTTCCTTCTCGAAGTGTTCATTGAGATTCTTTTCAAAGGAGTTCAAGCATTCTCCATCTTGCTATCCGGAGTGCAATTCTTTCTTCCGTATTATTGGAGGTGGTTTTATGTCATTCTTGATAATTGAGTTCATGTTTTCATGATTCACATGTGGTCAAGAATGAGATATTTTAAATCCATCAATCTCGTCATTGGAGTTATATTGGGTTATATTTCACCTAAAGCTTTCCCTAAGGATTGTTGCTATGATGGTGCTTATAATTGACCCAAGTTCTTCATTTATCCTCCCGGTGAAATAAGTTTCTCGTTTCTTCGTTGTTATCAACCCAATCAAATTTTTTCTGTGAGTGGCAAGTTGTCACCTCATAATGTTGAGATGCCTTCTATAAGTCCACTTCAAGTTTGTCCTTCCGTTGTTGGTGTTCCAACAACTCCGCTCGACCCGTTTCCTAAGGATGGCTTCTCAAGCTCTTTTGTGGCATAAGATGGCATTTTCTTCTCCATTCTTTTCCAATTATCTATATTCTATTCTTTCGTTCTGGAGGCATTGTGATGTTGCTTTCTTCAACCATCATCTTGTTTCATCAAAGATCATGTTCTTCTTATGATTGTCCATTTAACCGGAGTATCGTGCCCTCTTTTCAAGTTCTCTCATCTTATCAAATTTTGCTTCTCTTTTCTATCGGAGTGCTGTCCGAATTTGTTCTTCCTTGTTCCTCTTTCTTAACGGAGTGCTTTCAACTTTGTTCATCTCTGTTGTTTTTCTTTCTTTCAATTTGTTCAACCTCTCAAGGTTCTTTGGTTTCACTCGTTTGTCAAAGGAGCAACTTAGTTTTACCTCTTCTCTTTCTTTTCCATTGTCCCTCTGGTGCCATTCTAGATCTCGGGACGAGATCCTCTCATAGTGGTGGAGTGTTGTAACGCCCCAAGACCGATGTGCCAGGTGTCCTCTGCTTATTCGCTGTTGTTGCCATGTCATTCGCTTGCGTGTTGCATTTCATCTTGTCATCATGTGCATTGCATCATCATGTTTTCAAAACTTGCATCTGTCCCGGTCTCCTCGTTCCGTCCGTTGTCCGTTCTGAGCCCAGAAACACTTGCACGCGCCCGCGGCACCTCTGAATTAGTATTTTATAAGTGGCCGACAAATGTTCTCGGATTGGGTTGAAAGTTGGCATGTGGTCTTATTATAGTGTAGATAGACCGCCTGTCAAGTTTCATCGCATTCGGAGTTCGTTTGATAGCCCAACTGTTAAATTTATAGCGGCACCGTTGCCGGTATTTTCGCCGGACGTTTCGGTCTCCGGAACAGTCGCCGAGCCTCACTTCTCTTCTCTCCTCTCAGCCCGAGGCCTCTCTTCACAGCCCACCTAGTCCCCCCTCTGTCCGAAGCCGCATGATCACGATCGTACGGCTCAAAAACCCCTCCTAACCCCCAAACCCTAGCAAATTTAGTATATATGGACACCCCTAGTCCATTTTGGGCAACCTAGACCCCTTCCCCTACCTCCTGCCGCAGCCAACGCCCCTCCTCCTCGGATTCAGCGCCGCCCCACTCCACCTCCGCCACTTGTCGCCTCCGCCGCCGCATCCCGGACCAATCCGGGCGCGACACGTCGCCTCCCGGCGCCCTGCAGCCAACTCCAGCGCGCCACGTCGCCTCCCGGCGCCCTGCAGCCAACCCCAGCCAATCCCGGACCAATCCGCGGCCCGCCCCTGGGCGGAAGCGGGCCCGAGCCGCCGCTGCACGCCCGCAACTCCCCCGCGCCCTGAGCTCCACCTTCGCTCTGCCCGCGCTCGATCCCCGCAGGCGACCGGCGCCTCGCCGCCGATGACCACCAGGCTGAATCCCGACACCTGCTCCTCTCTCCTTCCCCTGCCTCTGCTTCTTCCTCTTCCTCTCTTAGAGCTCTCTCTCCCCATGTTCCGCAGGACCCCGGAGCCTCGTCGCGCAGCCGCATGGAATTTGCCAGATCTTGCGACCCCCGTCGTTCCTGCGCTCGGATCTGTGCTGCCCCTCGCCTTCCTCGTCCACCTCCGGCTGGATCCGGTGCCCAGGGACCGGATCTTCCCATTCCCGCCGTCTTCCCATGTCGCTGGAGTCCCAGATCCCGCCGGAGTTCTTCCATCCACCGACGCCATCTTCTTTGCAGAGCCAGGGACGAGCTCGCCTGCTCGCAGCGCCTCCCCATGTGGGCCCCATCTCCAGCGCCACCGGCCACGTGGGCTTCCCCACGGTGCAGATCCCGCCGACCCGATCCACCACCGACCTGGGCCGAGCCCAGCTAGGTGAGCCCCGGCCCAGCTCTATCCCTCACCCATGCGCAATTTTTACTTTTCTGCAACCATGCCTGTTTAGCCCAGCCTGTCTCGGATTCGGCCCATTTAGTATTTTTTTTCCATCGGGACGAATTTAGCAATTTTTCCAGAGACTGCCAGTTTGTAGAAACACCCTTGCACTTCATGCATATCCTAACTAATTAACCGTGCATCAGATTAAAACAAACTTTATATGTAAAATGTTTAGAATTTCATATAGTTTCATAATATGTCACTTTCATCCATGTTTAAAATGTTTAAAATGCTGTTTGTATAAATTTGTTTAAATAACTGGCTAAAATGCTTTATTTCATAACTAAATAACCGTAACTCCGAATTTAATAAACTTTATATGTAATTGGGGTGGAATTTTGCCTAGTTTAACATGGTGGCATCATCTTGCATGTTTAACAACTCTAAAATAATGTTTAGGGCAGAACAGTACCGAACCTAATATATGCACATGAGGAGTTTCCGGATTTGTTGTTCGTTGCTTCCGGCCTCATTTAACCTTGACTAGTTAGGTAGTTTTACTTTGCTTCACCCTCTTGCCATGTTTGACAACATTTAATATTGTTGGGTACATAAACGATATCTAACAAAATAACTAGAATGTGGTGTTTCGTCAATATGCAACCCGTTGCATATTGAGCTCCACTTAATTTGTAGGATTGTTTGTGCACTTTGCCATGCCATGCCTCTTTAAACCGGACATGCATCATAATTGTTTCTGCATCATGCCATGTCTATGTGGTGGTTGTTTACTATGTTGTTTGCTTCTTTCCGGTGTTGCTTCTTCGGGTTGGTTCCGATAACGTCATGATTGTGAGGAACCGTTCGTCTATGTCCGTTTGTCTTCTTCATGGACTCGTTCTTCTTCCTTGCGGGATCTCAGGCAAGATGACCATACCCTCGGAATCACTACTATCTTTGCTTGGCTAGATGCTCGCTCTTTTGCTATGCCTATGCTGCGATACCTACCACTTGCTTATCATGCCTCCCATATTGTTGAACCAAGCCTCTAACCCACCTTGTCCTAGCAAACCGTTGTTTGGCTATGTTACCACTTTGCTCAGCCCCTCTTATAGCGTTGTTAGTTGCAGGTGAAGATTGAAGTTTGTTCCTTGTTGGAACATGGAGATGTTGTTCCTTGTTGGAATATGCTTACTTGTTGGGATATCACAATTTATCTTATTTAATTAATGCATCTATATACTTGGTAAAGGGTGGAAGGATCGGCCTTATGCCTGGTGTTTTGTTCCACTGTTGCCGTCCTAGTTTCCGTCATACCGGTGTTATGTTCCCGGAGACATTCCGATCAGACTCGGTATCCCGGTTCTTCAAGACATCCTCGACAATGGTAAAACAAGTCCAGCAAAGCCGCACGATGCGCCGACATCCTGATGGGAGCTGCACATATCTCGTTCTCAGGGCAACACCGGATAGGTCAAGCTATGAGTAAAACCAGCCCTCAAGTTTCCCTGAGGTGGCCCCGCAGGCTGCCCATTTCAGACCAACACTTAGAGAAGCACTGGCCCGGGGGGGTTAAAATAAGATAACCCTCGGGGTGCGCGACTCCTAAGGGAAAAAGGCTAGGTGGCAAATGGTAAAACCAAGGTTGGGCCTTGTTGGAGGAGTTTTATTCAAAGCGAACTGTCGAGGGGTTCCCATTATAACCCAACCACGTAAGGAACGCAAAATCCGGGAACATAACACCGATATGACGGAAACTAGGACGGCAAGAGTGGAACAAAACACCAGGCATAAGGCCGAGCCTTCCACCCTTTACCAAGTATATAGATGCATTAATTAAATAAGATAAATTGTGATATCCCAACAAGTAAGCATATTCCAACAAGGAACAACATCTCCATGTTCCAACAAGGAACAAACTTCAATCTTCACCTGCAACTAACAACGCTATAAGAGGGGCTGAGCAAAGCGGTAACATAGCCAAACAACGGTTTGCTAGGACAAGGTGGGTTAGAGGCTTGGTTCAACAATATGGGAGGCATGATAAGCAAGTGGTAGGTATCGCAGCATAGGCATAGCAAAAGAGCGATCATCTAGCCAAGAAAAGATAGTAGTGATTCCGAGGGTATGGTCATCTTGCCTGAGATCTCGCAAGGAAGAAGAACGAGTCCATGAAGAAGACACAACCAAGCTCAAGGAGGAGCTCGATGAAGATCTTGTCCTTTGTGTTGTTTTGATCTAGTTGATCAGTAGTGGAGCCCAGTTGGGGTCGATCGAGGACCTTGTCGCATTTGGGGTTCTTGTTTTATTTTGGTTCCATAGTCGGAACTTGATTGTATTTGGATGTTGTAATGCTTTATTCATGTATTTGTGTGAAGTGGCAATTGTAAGCCGACTATGTATCTTTTCCCCTTATGTATTACATGGGTTGTGTGAAGATTACCTCACTTCCGACATTGCTTTCAATGCGGTTATGCCTCTAAGTCGTGCTTCGACACGTGGGGGATATAGCCGCATCGAGGGCGTTACACCCATCTTGCGCACTATGTCCTGGTAAAGCAGGTTTAGACTGCTGCCTCCGTCCATAAGGACTCGTGTGAGGTGGAAGCCATCAATTATTGGGTCGAGTACTAGTGCGGCTGAATTGCCCTGATTGGTGTTAATCGGACGATCCATGCGGTTGAAGGTTATCGGCCCTAGTTTATATTCTGGGATGACTGGTTTTGTTAAGTCGGTGTCCCTAAGGGTGCGCATCCGGTCCGGGTTGGGAGTGTGGGTGGCATTTACCACGTTCACCGTTTGGATTTGCGGGGGAAATTTCTTTTGCCCTCCTGTATTTGGTGATCTGGGCTCCTCGTTGCTATCATCGCTTTGAGACCCTTTCTCTTTGTTTTCAGCACCTGACCTGTCGGCTTGTTTGAAGACCCAGAATTCTCTGTTGGTATGATTGGCTGGTGTTCCTGGGGTGCCATGAATTTGGCATGGACGGTCGAGTATGCGGTCCAGACTGGACATGCCCGAATTGTCATTTTTGAATGGCCTTTTCCGCTGACCGGACTTAGAGCCACTAAATCCGGCATTGACTATCGTATCTTCGGCGTTTCCACCATTTTTGTGACACTTGTGTTTGTTGCACCGGGGTTTGCCATTGCTATCTCTGGCCTCTGATGTGCCAGGATTGCTTGCTGTGTTGTTGCTACGGGCCAACCAGCTATCCTCGCTCGCGCAAAAGCGGGCCATGAGTGTCGTGAGGGCTGCCATGGTTTTTGGCTTCTCTTGGCCGAGATGTCGGGCAAGCCACTTGTCACGGATGTTATGTTTAAAGGCCGCTAGGGCTTCGGCATCCGGACAGTCGACTATTTGGTTCTTTTTAGTTAGGAACCGAGTCCAGAATTTCCGGGCTGACTCTCCGGGCTGTTGTGTTATGTGACTTAAATCACCAGCATCCGGTGGTCGCACATAAGTGCCCTAGAAGTTGTCCATGAATGCGTCTACCAGGTTCTCCCAACTTCCGATGTAGTTTGCCGGCAAGCTATTCAGCCAATGACGAGCCCGGCCCTTTGAGTTTTAGTGGGAGATACTTGATGGCATGTAGATCATCCCCGCGGGCCATGTGAATGTGGAGGAAGAAATCCTCTATCCATACCGCGGGGTCTATAGTACCATCATATGATTCAATGTTCACGGGTTTAAACCTTTCTGGGAATTCATGATCCATTACTTCATCAGTGAAGCATAAGGGGTGTGCGGCGCCTTTGTACCGGGCTATATCACGACGTAGTTCATACGAGTCTTCTCCGTTGTATTCGGCCCGGCTGGATTTGCTTTTAGTATATCCGGCGTGACGGTCGTTGTCACGCGTTGGGGCGCGCCCCCGTCATCCGTAGATCGATCTTGTATGACCTGCTTTGTTTTCCAATACGTCTCGCAGGTCCTGCGTGTAGCCCCGGGCCTTGGTGTTTTTGTTTGACTGGCGACGGGGTGCGGGCTGGACTTCGGGCTGATACACCGTTTTGTCTCGGCCATGAGGTGGCCGGTCAACCGCATCATACGCTGGTAGGTAGGCTTTAATGCTTCCTCCTCGAGTTGGGGTAGCAACCTGCGCTTTGGGTAACTTTTGGTTGGGCGCTCGAGTTCGTATTCCTCGGCTGCAGGACCTCGGTCCATCTATCTGCTAGCAGATCTTGATCAGCTTGAAGCTATTGTTGCTTTTTCTTCAGGCTTTTTGCTGTGGCTATAACCTGGCGCTTGAAGCGCTCCTACTCGACAGGATCCTCAGGCACAATGAATTCTTCATCACCGAGGCTCACCTCATCTTCGGAGAGGGGCATATAATTGCCATTCCCTGATTCCCCGTCTGTCGCCTGTTCCTTAGGGCTCACTTGCCCATCCTCCTGCTCGAAGCCTGGCTGGAGGGGATTGTCTTCGTCTTCGGCACTGTCTGCAGCATTATTGTCTCTTGTGCCGGTATCGCTGCTTTTGCTATGGCGGGGCTTAGAGCGGCGTCAATGACGCCGGTTCTTAGATTGCTTCTCGAGGGGATTATCCTCCGTTGCCTTATTGCCATTTCTTTGTTTGGGGGTGTCCACCATGTATATATCATATGATGAGGTGGCTGTCTAGCGCCCTATGGGCGGTGGTTCCTGTTCTTCTCCTGCATCGTCGTCCATACCATTGATGTCTTCGGAGTCGAAATCAAGCATGTCGGTTAAGTCATCGACAGTGGCTATTAAGTGGGTGGTGGGTGGGGAACGAATTCCTTCGTCTTCTGCTTCCCACTCGAGCCGGACATAGTTCGGCCGAGGGTCTCCTGACAAGGAGAGAGACCTCAATGAATCTAGCACATCGCCCAAGGGCGAGTGCTGAAAAATATCTGCGGAGGTAAACTCCATGATCGGTGCCCAATCAGATTGGATAGGCACGGACGCAGGCGGTTCGGAGCCTGTGGCCGGGGACGAATCCAAGGGTCCGGTAACACAGGTCTCATAGGATGTGAAGTCAGTATTCGGCTCTATCGCTGCTGAGTGTGTGGCTTCCGTGGCGGAGTCCAACCACCCGTCCTCGGGCGGCACGATCTGCTCCGGATTGAGGGCTGGAGTAGCCATAGGTGTGATCTCCCGAACACCGTCCGACGGCAGAGCTAAGTCATGCTCGTCATGACTGTGCAGCGCACCTGACACGGGCTCGAATCCGTCGAAGATCAAGTCTCCGCTGATGTCGGCAGTATAGTTCAAGCTTCCAAACCTGACCCGATGGCCAGGGGCGTAGCTCTCGATCTGCCCCAGATGGCCAAGCGAGTTGGCCCATAGTACGAAGCGTCCGAATACGAAGATCTGTCCGGTTAGAAAAACCTTACCCTGGATCGCATCGTTGCCGATGGTCGAAGGGGCCATCAAGCCTTTATCGTGACGGCACAGTGGAACTCTCAATGAAAGCACCAATGTCGGTGTCAAAACCAGCGGATCTCGGGTAGGGGGTCCCGAACTATGCGTCTAAGGTTGATGGTAACAGGAGGCGGGGGACATAATGTTTACCCACGTTCGGGCCCTCACGATGGAGGTAATACCCTACTTCCTTCTTGATCGATCTTGATGATATGAGTATTACAAGAGTTGATCTACCATGAGATCGTAGAGGCTAAACCCTAGAAGCGAGCCTATGATTATGATTGTTGTTTTCCTACGGACTAAACCCTCCGGTTTATATAGACACCGGAGGGGGCTAGGGTTACACAGAGTCGGTTACAAGGGAGGAGATCTACATATCCGAATTGCCAAGCTTTTCTTCCATGCAAAGGAGAGTCCCACCCGGACACGAGATGAACTCTTCAATCTTGTATCTTCATAGTCCAACAGTCCGGCCAAAGTATATAGTCCGGCTGTCCGAGGACCCCCTAATCCAGGACTCCCTCAGTGGGCGCGCCCTGCACCCTCGTGGACAGGGTGTGGGCCCCCTTACGCAGATTCTTTCGCCAATATTTTTTATAAATTCCAAAACGTGTCTCCGTGAATTTTCAGGTCATTCCGAGAACTTTTATTTCTGCACAAAAATAACACCATGACAATTCTGCTGAAGACAACATCAGTCCGGGTTAGTTCCATTCAAATCATGCACATTAGAGTCCAAAACAAGGACAAAAGTGTTTGGCAAAGTAGATACATTGGAGACGTGTCAATAGTGTTGCCATTGCACATGATATTAAAAAAATTATCGTTTGCATTATTGAATGCATCACACATTGTGCGTAGAAGAAACTGTGTGGCAAAGGTTGTCCATCACATGCAGTTTTTATGTCATAAATGTTTGCGCAAGATGGCCTAACGCAAACAGTTTTCAAGAGTAGGTTGTGTGTGATTGTTCATTAATCCAACACTGTTTATTCCTAGAAACTGTGTGCATTATTGAATGCATCACACACTGTGTTTTCTCAATAACCGCTTGCAATAGAAAAACCCAATTAGCAAGCTAATTATCTGATTATTAATAATCCATTTATTAATCTAATTGACATTTCATATTAAGCACACAATATATTTCATTTTCATAATTGAAATACATCAGAGTATAACATCATATAGCTTCAGCACTCAGCTACCCCATTACACAACTACACCAGCACCAAATTTCACATGCAACATCTATGACATTTCGAAATTAGCATCATAGACGGTACATAGACAAATGTATCTCATCTGGGAAACTGCTGAAGCAGAAGGCGAATATTGAGCCTTCATTGATGTTGAAGGTCTTTGTAACTTTAGGCTAGTGCCTGTGGATGATTGACCATCCATCCTTTGTTCTCTTCAGGAAAACTTCAATATTGAACCGTGGGTGTTGTCTGAATACCTTCCTCGCCTCCTGGCCATAGAGGTGGTTTGAGAGATAATCATTAGTGAACTGCTTTGGAAAGGCCTGAAAACAACGATGTGCATAAATATCTTCTCTATATTGGAAATGGGGAAAAGGAATAAAAAAGGCAAGGTATAATAGTTAGTACCATCATGTAGTGAACTGATGTCTTCATTGTGCAGACAAAGATCTTGTTGTTTTTTGTCGCTAATTTCTTTATCCTAACAATCTTTCTGAGTTTCTTGACTTGACTGATATTCATGGACAACTCATTTCCCCATATGCAAAAAGGGTCGAACAATGGGTCAAAATCTCTGACAGCAGGACCTACATGTGCAAGACCAAATTGTTAAAAACCTAAATATTATAATGGTTCCTGCAATTGCACAATAATGTGCTATTAGACAACGGACCATGCACGTGCTAACCACGATTGTAAACCTCAGTGCTTCCCATTGTTTTGTTGGAAATATGCCCTAGAGGCAATAATAAAAGCATTATTATTATATTTCCTTATTCATGATAATTGTCTTTATTCATGCTATAATTGTGTTATCCGGAAATCGTAATACATGTGTGAATAATAGACACCAACATGTCCCTAGTAAGCCTCTAGTTGACTAGCTCGTTAATCAACAGATAGTCATGGTTTCCTGACTATGGACATTGGATGTCATTGATAACGACATCACATCATTAGGAGAATCATGTGATGGACAAGACCCAATCCTAAACATAGCACAAGATCGTATAGTTCGTTTGCTAGAGTTTTCCAATGTCAAGTATCTTTTCCTTAGACCATGAGATCGTGTAACTCCCGGATACCGTAGGATTGCTTTGGGTGTACCAAACGTCACAACGTAACTGGGTGACTATAAAGGTATACTACGGGTATCTCCGAAAGTGTCTGTTGGGTTGACATGGATCCAGACTGGGATTTGTCACTCCGTATGACGGAGAGGTATCACTGGGCCCACTCGGTAATGCATCATCATAATGAGCTCAAAGTGACCAAGTGTCTGGTCACAGGATCATGCATTACGGTACGAGTAAAGTGACTTGCCGGTAACGAGATTGAACGAGGTATTGGGATACCGATGATCGAATCTCGGGCAAGTAACATATCGATTGACAAAGGGAATTGCATACGGGGTTGATTGAATCCTCGACATCGTGGTTCATCCAATGAGATCATCGTGGATCATGTGGGAGCCAACATGGGTATCCAGATCCCGCTGTTGGTTATTGACCGGAGAGTCGTCTCGGTCATGTCTGCTTGTCTCCCAAACCCGTAGGGTCTACACACTTAAGGTTCGGTGACGCTAGGGTTGTGAAGATATGTATATGCAGTAACCCAAATGTTGTTCGGAGTCCCGGATGAGATCCCGGACATCACGGGGAGTTCCGGAATGGTCCGGAGGTAAAGAATTATATATAGGAAGTGCTGTTTCGGCCATCGGGACAAGTTTCGGGGTTATCGGTATTGTACCGGGACCACCAGAGGGGTCCCGGGGGCCCACCGGGTGGGGCCACCTGTCCCAGGGGGCCACATGGGCTGTAGGGGGTGCGCCTTGGCCTAGATGGGCCAAGGGCACCAGCCCCAAAAGCCCATGCGCCTAGGGTTCCACTTAAGGGAAGAGTCCCAATGGTGGAAGGCACCTCTAGGTGCCTTGGGGGGGAGGGAAACCTCCCCTTGGCTGCCGCACCTAGGAGATTGGATCTCCTAGGCTGGCGCACCACCCCCCCTTGGCCCTCCTATATATAGTGGGGGAGAGGAGGGACTTGACACCTCAGCCTTGGCGCCTCCCTCTCTCCCCGTTACGTCTCTCTCTCGTAGTATAGGCGAAGCCCTGCTACTGTGACGCCTTGCATCCACCACCACGCTGTCGTGCTGCTGGATCTTCATCAACCTCTCCTTCCCCTTGCTGGATCAAGAAGGAGGAGACGTCTCCCGTCCCGTACGTGTGTTGAACGCGGAGGTGCCGTCCGTTCGGCGCTTGGTCATCGGTGATTTGGATCACGTCGTGTTCGACTACATCATCCCCGTTCTTTGAACGCTTCCGCTCGCGATCTACAAAGGTATGTAGATGCATCCGATGACTCGTTGCTAGATGAACTCCTAGATGGATCTTGGTGAAACGAGTAGGAAATTTTTTGTTTTCTGCAACGTTCTCCAACAGTGGCATCATGAGCTAGGTCTATGCGTAGTTCTTCTTGCGCGAGTAGAACACAAGTTGTTGTGGGCGTAGATTTGTCAACTTGCTTGCCGCTACTAGTCTTATCTTGCTTCAGTGGTATTGTGGGATGAAGCGGCCCGGACCAACCTTACACGTACGCTTACGTGAGACCGGTTCCACCAACTAACATGCACTAGTTGCATAAGGTGGCTGGCGGGTGTCTGTCTCTCCCACTTTAGTTGGAGCGGATTCGATGAACAGGGTCCTTATGAAGGGTAAATAGAAGTTGACAAATCACGTTGTGGCTTTAACGTAGGTAAGAAGACGTTCTTGCTAGAACCCTAATTCAGCCACGTAAAACTTGCAACAACAATTAGAGGACGTCTAACTTGTTTTTGCAGCAAGTGGTTTGTGATATGATATGGCCAAAGTTGTGATGAATGATGAATGATCTATATGTGATGTATGAGATGTTCATGCTATTATAATAGGAATCACGACTTGCATGTCGATGAGTATGACAACCGGCAGGAGCCATAGGAGTTGTCTTTATTTTTGTATGACCTGCGTGTCATTGAGAAACGCCATGTAAATTACTTTACTTTATTGCTAAACGCGTTAGCCATAGTAGTAGAAGTAATAGTTGGCGAGCAACTTCATGGAGACACGATGATGGAGATCATGATGATGGAGATCATGGTGTCAAGCCGGTGACAGGATGATCATGGAGCCCCAAGATGGAGATCAAAGGAGCTATGTGATATTGGCCATATCATGTCACGTTTATTATTTGATTGCATGTGATGTTTATCATGTTTTGCATCTTGTTTACTTAGAACGACGGTAGTAAATAAGATGATCCCTCATACTAATTTCAAGAAGTGTTCCCCCTAACTATGCACCGTTGCGACAGTTCGCTGTTTCAAAACACCACGTGATGATCGGGTGTTTTATTCAGACGTTCACATACAACGGGTGTAAGACAGATTTACACATGCAAACACTTAGGTTGACTTGACGAGCCTAGCATCTACAGACATGGCCTCGGAACACAGAAGACCGAAAGGTCGAGCATGAGTCGTATAGAAGATACGATCAACATGAAGATGTTCACCGATGTTGACTAGTCCGTCTCACGCGATGATCGGACACGGCCTAGTTGACTCGGATCATGTTATGCTTAGATGACTAAAAGAGGGATGTCTATCTAAGTGTGAGTTCATTCAATAATTTGATTAGATGAACTTAATTATCATGAACTTAGTCTAAAACATTTACAATATGTCTTGTAGATCAAATGGCCAACGTAGTCCTCAACTTCAACGCGTTCCTAGAGAAAACCAAACTGAAAGATGATGGCAGCAACTATACGGACTGGGTCCGGAACTTGAGGATCATCCTCATAGCTGCCAAGAAAGATTATGTCCTACAAGCACCGCTTGGTGACGCACCCGTTCTCCCTGCAGAACAAGATGTTATGAACGCTTGGCAGGCACGTACCGATGACTACTCCCTCGTTCAGTGCGGCATGCTTTACAGTTTAGAGCCGGGGCTCCAAAAGCGTTTTGAGAGACACGGAGCATATGAGATGTTCGAAGAGCTGAAAATGGTTTTCCAAGCTCATGCCCGGGTCGAGAGATATCAAGTCTCCGACAAGTTCTTCAGCTGTAAGATGGAGGAAAACAGTTCTATCAGTGAACACATACTCACTATGTCTGGGTTGCATAACCGCTTGACTCAGCTGGGAGTTAATCTCCCGGATGTTGCGGTCATTGACAGAATCCTCCAGTCGCTTCCACCAAGCTACAAGAGCTTTGTGATGAACTTCAATATGCAGGGGATGGAAAAGACCATTCCTGAAGTATTTGCTATGCTGAAATCAGCAGAGGTAGAAGTCAAGAAGGAACATCAAGTGTTGATGGTCAATAAAACCACTAAGTTCAAGAAGGGCAAGGGTAAAAAGAACTTCAAGAAGGACGGCAAGGAAGTTGCCGCGCCCGGCAAGCAAGCTGCTGGGAAGAAGCCAAAGAATGGACCCAAGCCCGAGACTGAGTGCTTTTATTGCAAGGGAAATGGTCACTGGAAGCGGAATTGTCCCAAATACTTAGCAGACAAGAAGGCCGGCAAAACAAAAGGTATATGTGATATACATGTAATTGATGTGTACCTTACTAGTGTCCGTAGTAGCTCCTGGGTATTTGATACCGGTGCAGTTGCTCACATTTGTAACTCAAAGCAGGGGCTGCGGAATAAGCGGAAACTGGCAAAGGACGAGGTGACGATGCGCGTTGGTAATGGTTCCAAGGTCAATGTGATCGCCATCGGCACGCTACCTCTATATTTACCTTCGGGATTAGTTTTAAACCTTAATAATTGTTATTTAGTGCCAGCTTTGAGCATGAACATTGTATCAAGATCTCGTTTAATTTGAGATGGCTACTCATTTAAATCCTAGAATAATGGTTGTTCTATTTATATGAGAGATATGTTTTATGGTCATGCTCCTATGGTGAATGGTTTATTCTTTATGAATCTCGAACGTAATGCTACACATGTTCATAATGTGAGTACCAAAAGATGTAAAGTTGATAATGATAGTCCCACATACTTGTGGCACTGCCGCCTTGGTCACATAGGTGTCAAACGCATGAAGAAGCTCCATGCAGATGGACTTTTAGAGTCTCTTGATTATGAATCATTTGACACGTGCGAACCATGCCTTATGGGTAAAATGACCAAGACTCCGTTCTCAGGAACAATGGAGCGAGCAACCAACTTATTGGAAATCATACATACCGATGTGTGCGGTCCAATGAGTGTTGAGGCTCGCGGTGGCTATCGTTATGTTCTCACCCTCACTGATGACTTGAGTAGATATGGGTATATCTACTTAATGAAACACAAGTCTGAAACTTTTGAAAAGTTCAAGGAATTTCAGAGTGAGGTTGAGAATCAAAGTGACAGGAAAATCAAGTCTCTACGATCAGATCGTGGAGGAGAATACTTGAGTCACGAATTTGGCACACACTTAAGAAAATGTGGAATAGTTTCACAACTCACGCCGCCTGGAACACCTCAGCGTAATGGTGTGTCCGAACATCGTAATCGCACTCTATTAGATATGGTACAATCTATGATGTCTCTTACCGATTTACCGCTATCTTTTTGGGGCTATGCTTTAGAGACTGCCGCATTCACTTTAAATAGGGCTCCATCGAAATCCGTTGAGACGACACCGTATGAATTATGGTTTGGGAAGAAACCTAAGCTGTCGTTTCTAAAAGTTTGGGGATGCGATGCTTATGTCAAGAAACTTCAACCTGAAAAGCTCGAACCCAAGTCGGAAAAATGCGTCTTCATAGGATACCCTAAAGAAACAATTGGTATACCTTCTACCTCAGATCCGAAGGCAAGATCTTTGTTGCCAAGAATGGGTCCTTTCTAGAGAAAGAGTTTCTCTCGAAAGAAGTAAGTGGGAGGAAAGTAGAACTTGATGAAGTATTACCTCTTGAACCGGAAAATGGCGCAACTCAAGAAAATGTTCCTGAGGTGCCTGCACCGACTAGAGAGGAAGTTAATGATAATGATCAAGATACTTCTGATCAAGCTTCTACTGAAATTCGAAGGTCCACAAGGACACGTTCCGCACCAGAGTGGTACGGCAACCCTGTCTTGGAAATCATGTTGTTAGACAACAGTGAACCTTCGAACTATGAAGAAGCGATGGTGGGCCTGGATTCCGACAAATGGCTAGAAGCCATGAAATCCGAGATAGGATCCATGTATGAAAACGAAGTATGGACTTTGACTGACTTGCCCGTTGAACGGCGAGCCATAGAAAATAAATGGATCTTTAAGAAGAAGACAGATGCGGATGGTAATGTGACCATCTATAAAGCTCGGCTTATCGCTAAGGGTTATCGACAAGTTCAAGGGGTTGACTACGATGAGACTTTCTCACCGGTGGCGAAGCTAAAGTCCGTCCGAATCATGTTAGCAATTGCCGCATTCTACGATTATGAGATATGGCAAATGGACGTCAAAACGGCATTCCTTAATGGTTTCCTTAAGGAAGAATTGTATATGATGCAGCCGGAAGGTTTTGTCGATCCTAAGAATGCTGACAAGGTGTGCAAGCTCCAACGCTCGATTTATGGGCTGGTGCAAGCATCTCGGAGTTGGAACATTCGCTTTGATGAGATGATCAAAGCGTTTGGGTTTACGCAGACTTATGGAGAAGCCTGCGTTTACAAGAAAGTGAGTGGGAGCTCTGTAGCATTTCTCATACTATATGTAGATGACATACTTTTGATGGGAAATGATATAGAACTCTTTGACAGCATTAAGGCCTACTTGAATAAAAGTTTTTCAATGAAGGACCTTGGTGAAGCTGCTTATATATTAGGCATCAAGATCTATAGAGATAGATCAAGACGCCTCATAGGTCTTTCACAAAGCACATACCTTGATAAGATATTGAAGAAGTTCAATATGGATCAGTCTAAGAAGGGGTTCTTGCCTGTGTTACAAGGTGTGAAATTGAGCTCTGCTCAATGTCCGACCACGGCAGAAGATATAGAAGAGATGAGTGTCATCCCCTATGCCTCAGCCATAGGTTCTATTATGTATGCCATGCTGTGTACCAGACATGATGTAAACCTTGCTATAAGTTTGGTAGCAAGGTACCAAAGTAATCCCGGCAAGGAACACTAGACAGCGGTCAAGAATATCCTGAAGTACCTGAAAAGGACTAAGGAAATGTTTCTCGTTTATGGAGGTGACGAAGAGCTCGTCGTAAAGGGTTACGTCGACGCTAGCTTCGACACAGATCTGGATGACTCTAAGTCACAAACCGGATACGTGTATATTTTGAATGGTGGGGCAGTAAGCTGGTGCAGTTGCAAGCAGAGCATCGTGGCGGGATCTACATGTGAAGCGGAGAACATGGCAGCCTCGGAGGCAGCGCATGAAGAAATTTGGGTGAAGGAGTTCATCACCGACCTAGGAGTCATACCCAATGCGTCGGGGCCGATCAAGCTCTTCTGTGACAACACTGGAGCTATTGCTCTTGCCAAGGAGCCCAGGTTTCACAAGAAGACAAGGCACATCAAGCGTCGCTTCAACTCCATTCGTGAAAATGTTCAAGATGGAGACATAGAGATTTGTAAAGTACATACGGACCTGAATGTAGCGGATCCGTTGACTAAACCTCTCCCTAGAGCAAAACATGATCAACACCAGGATTCCATGGGTGTTCGATTCATCACAATGTAACTAGATTATTGACTCTAGTGCAAGTGGGAGACTGTTGGAAATATGCCCTAGAGGCAATAATAAAAGCATTATTATTATATTTCCTTGTTCATGATAATTGTCTTTATTCATGCTATAATTGTGTTATCCGGAAATCATAATACATGTGTGAATAATAGACACCAACATGTCCCTAGTAAGCCTCTAGTTGACTAGCTCGTTAATCAACAGATAGTCATGGTTTCCTGACTATGGACATTGGATGTCATTGATAACGAGATCACATCATTAGGAGAATTATGTGATGGACAAGACCCAATCCTAAACATAGCACAAGATCGTATAGTTCGTTTGCTAGAGTTTTCCAATGTCAAGTATCTTTTCCTTAGACCATGAGATCGTGTAACTCCTGGATACCGTAGGATTGCTTTGGGTGTACCAAACGTCACAACGTAATTGGGTGACTATAAAGGTATACTACGGGTATCTCCGAAAGTGTCTGTTGGGTTGACATGGATCAAGACTGGGATTTGTCACTCCGTATGATGGAGAGGTATCACTGGGCCCACTCGGTAATGCATCATCATAATGAGCTCAAAGTGACCAAGTGTCTGGTCACGGGATCATGCATTACGGTACGAGTAAAGTGACTTGCCGGTAACAAGATTGAACGAGGTATTGGGATACCGACGATCGAATCTCGGGCAAGTAACATATCGATTGACAAAGGGAATTGCATACGGGGTTGATTGAATCCTCGACATCGTGGTTCATCCGATGAGATCATCGTGGAGCATGTGGGAGCCAACATGGGTATCCAGATCCCGCTGTTGGTTATTGACCGGAGAGTCGTCTCGGTCATGTCTGCTTGTCTCCCGAACCCGTAGGGTCTACACACTTAAGGTTCGGTGACGCTAGGGTTGTGAAGATATGTATATGCAGTAACCCAAATGTTGTTCGGAGTCCCGGATGAGATCCCGGACATCACGGGGAGTTCCGGAATGGTCCGGAGGTAAAGAATTATATATAGGAAGTGCTGTTTCGGCCATCGGGACAAGTTTCGGGGTTATCTGTATTGTACCGGGACCACCGGAGGGGTCCCGGGGGCCCACCGGGTGGGGCCACCTGTCCCGGGGGGGGCACATGGGCTGTAGGGGGTGCGCCTTGGCCTAGATGGGCCAAGGGCACCAGCCCCAAAAGCCCATGCGCCTAGGGTTCCACTTAAGGGAAGAGTCCCAATGGTGGAAGGCACCTCTAGGTGCCTTGGGGGGGAGGGAAACCTCCCCTTGGCTGCCGCACCTAGGAGATTGGATCTCCTAGGCTGGCGCACCACCCCCCCTTGGACCTCCTATATATAGTGGGGGAGAGGAGGGACTTGACACCTCAGCCTTGGTGCCTCCCTCTCTCCCCGTTACGTCTCTCTCTCGTAGTATAGGCGAAGCCCTGCTACTGTGACGCCCTGCATCCACCACCACGCCGTCGTGCTGCTGGATCTTCATCAACCTCTCCTTCCCCTTGCTGGATCAAGAAGGAGGAGACGTCTCCCGTCCCGTACGTGTGTTGAACGCGGAGGTGCCGTCCATTCGGCGCTTGGTCATCGGTGATTTGGATCACGTCGTGTTCGACTACATCATCCCCGTTCTTTGAACGCTTCCGCTCGCGATCTACAAAGGTATGTAGATGCATCCGATGACTCGTTGCTGGATGAACTCCTAGATGGATCTTGGTGAAACGAGTAGGAAATTTTTTGTTTTCTGCAACGTTCTCCAACATGTTTCCCTGAAACACATATACGGTAGTTAGTCATCAGGTTAAGTAAGGGTTCGCATGCTACCAGTAAAATATGTTGATGAAAAATATGCACATTGCAGATTCATCAGATTAATTCAAGCCACATGGAAAAACCATTTATCCAAACCAAGCATGATTAAGAACTAGGAAATATAGCACTTGTATATGTTTCTCATGTATTAAGTGCAGCCAAATTCGATTTATTCCTCACATGCACAACAATGCAATATTCTAGCCACGACAATTGGACATCACATTGCATAATTGAACCAAACAGTTAACTAAACACCACAACAAATGAACCAAACATTAACTGAGCACCACATTCCACAATATAACATACTCCTAATAGAAGACCAGACAGTTAACCAAACAGTTAACTATAGCCAATTGTAGCAATTGTATTTGTTTCTCATGTATTTACTATAGCCAAATTCAATTTATTCCTCACATGGTATACAATAATAGAATGCACCCACAACTATTGAACATCGCATTGCAGAATTGAACCAAATAGTTAACTAAACACCACAAACAAATGAACCAAACGTTAACTGAGCACCACATTGCACAATGTATAACCAAACCAAGCATGCTTGACAACTTGGAAATGTAGCAATTGTATTCGTTTCTCATGTATTTTGTAAAGATAAAGTCGATTTATTTCTCACATGGAAGACAATACAAAATTGCAGCCTGAAGAATTGGACATCACATTTGCAGAGTTGAACGAAACAATTAACTGAAGACGACAACTAATTAACAAAACAGTTAATAAGTGAGCACCACACTGCACGCCATATAGAACATATACAATAGAGCAACAGATTGCATGGTAAAATTAGATAGCACAATTCACTAGAATTTGTGAAAGAAAGGCAGGAGCAGCACACGCAACGGGTAAACCGAGCAGGCTTAACCGGCGTAGCTAGCAAATGGCAAGGTGCTTCTCTAAGATCTGGGGGTCGGCATGAAGGGCAGCCATCACGACCTCATCCGCGCGTGCGGCCGCGATTTGCTTCTCCGTTGCCAAATGCTCCTTGAGATCCTGGCTATACTGCATGCACCATGGCTTAGGGCAGCGCTTATTTGGTGGAGGGTCGATGATTTGGGTGGAAGGTGTCGCGCTCGCACCGGCGGTCGGGGCATGTGGGATGTGGAAGGAGGAGGACAATGGGGGTCGGGTGTGGATTACCTGCCTGGATAGGCGAGACCGAGCAGTGTGAAGGAGGGTCGTCAGCATGGAGGCGGCAATGCAAGCAAGGAGTGAAGGTTTCAACTTGGAAAGGAAGGCGGAAACAGGGGAAATGTGGCTTTTGGTAAGGGGGAGGGGGCGGTGAGGTAGATATTTCTGCGGAAGCCAAAAATTTGGAATCGGTTCAGCGAAAAAACTGGCATGCAAAGTGTCATCAGACACGGTTCCTTATTCAGAACTGTGTACGATATGTGAACATCACAAACGATTCAGATAGCTTAACCCGTGTGTGATGAGTTTGAACGTCAAAAATTTTGGTTCGAAATTCCCTAATTACAGTGGTCATCCACGTCATTGCATAATTTGGGTACAGAAAGGAGACTACAGCACACCCACACTTCTTAATCGAGCAAGTTCAGCAATTAAACAGAGCTAGCTGACCTAAACATTACTCTAACAAATTAAAGACCGGTGCTCTTAATTAAACAAAACAAAGAGTACTACTACAGCTGGTGCTCGTCGATCTCCGCCGCCGTCTGCTACCTCTTGAGCACTGCGTTGGTTTTCCCATTAAGAGGAAAGGGTGACGCAGCAAAGTAGCATAAGTATTTCCCTCGGTTTTTGAGAACCAAGGTATCAATCCAGTAGGATACTACACGCAAGTCCCTCATACCTACAAAAACAAATAAGAACCTCGCAACCAACGCGATAAAGGGGTTGTCAATCCCTTCACGGTCACTTACGAGAGTGAGATCTGATAGAGATAATAATAATAATAATAAGATAAATATTTTTGGTATTTTTATGATATAGATAGGAAAATGAAGATTGCAAAATAAAATAGATTGGAAACTTATATGATAAAAGATAGACACGGGGGCCATAGGTTTCATAAGTGGCTTATCTCAAGATAGCATAAGTATTACGGTGGGTGAACAAATTACTGTCGAGCAATTTATAGAAAAGTGCATAATTATGAGAATATCTAGGCATGATCATGTATATAGGCATCACGTCCGCGACAAGTAGACCGAAACGATTCTGCATCTACTACTATTACTCCACACATTAACCGCTATCCAACATGCATCTAGAGTATTAAGTTCATAAGAACAGAGTAACGCATTAGGCAAGATGACATGATGTAGAGGGATAAACTCAAGCAATATGATATAAACCCCATCTTTTTATCCTCGATGGCAACAATATAATACGTGCCTTGCTGCCCTTGCTTTCACTGGGAAAGGGCACCGCAAGATTGAACCCAAAGCTAAGCACTTCTCCCATTGCAAGAAAGATCAATCTAGTAGGCCAAACCAAACTGATAATTCGAAGAGACTTGCAAAGATAACCAATCATACATAAAAGTTTTCAGAGAAGAATCAAATATTGTTCATAGATAAACTTGATCATAAACCCACAATTCATCGGATCTCGACAAACACACTGCAAAAAGAGTTACATCGAATAGATCTCCAAGAAGATCAAGGAGAAAATTGTATTGAGATCCAAAGAGAGAGAAGAAGCCATCTAGCTAATAACTATGGACCCGAAGGTCTGAGGTAAACTACTCACACATCATCAGAGAGGCTATGGTGTTGATGTAGAAGCCCTCCATGATCGATTCCCCCTCCTGCAGAGCTCCAAAAAAGGCCCCAAGATGGGATCTCTTGGGTACAGAAGGTTGCGGTGGTGGAAGTAGGGTTTCTTGGTGCTCCTGGATGTTTTCGGGGTATATGAATATATATAGGAGGAAGAAGTAGGTCGGTGGCGCCACGAGGACCCATGAGGGTGGGGGTGCACCTAGGTTGGGCAGGCGCCCCTCCCTGCCTCGTGGCCTCCTCATTGATTCCTTGACGTCCACTCCAAGTCCCCTGGATCACGTTTGTTCCAAAAATAATTCTTCCGAAGGTTTTATTCTGTTTGGATTCCGTTTTACACTGAAATAGGCAAAAAAACAACAATTTGCACTAGGCCTTGGGTTAGTAGGTGAGTCCCAAAAATAATATAAAAGTGTATAAATAAGACCATTAACATCCAAAACAGATAATATAATAGCATGGAACAATCAAAAATTATAGATATGTTGGAGACGTATCAAGCATCCCCAAGCTTAATTCCTGCTCGTCCTTGAGTGGGTAAATGATAAAAACAGAATTTTTGATGTGGAATGCTACCTAGCATAATTCCCAATATAATTTTCTTTATTGTGGCATGAATTTTCAGATCCGAAAGATTCAAGACAAAAGTTTAATATTGACATAAAAATAATAATACTTCAAGCATACTAACTAAGCAATCATGTCTTCTCAAAATAACATGGCAAAAGAAAGTTCATCCCTACAAAATCATATAGTTTGTTCATGCTCCTTTTTCGTCACACAAGAATGCTCTCATCATGCACAACCCCAATGACAAACCAAGCAATTGTTTCGTACTTTATTAATCTCAAAAAAATTCAACTTTCATGCAATACATGAGCGTGAGCCATGGATATAGCACTATGGGTGGAATAGAATAATGAAAGGGGGTTATGTGGAGAAGAAAAAAAAGATAGTCTCACATCGACGAGGCTAATCAACAGGCTAGGGAGATGCCCATCAATTGATGTCAATGCAAGGAGTAGGGAATGCCATGCAACGGATGCACTAGAGCTATAAATGAATGAAATCTCAACAAAAGAAACTATGTGGGTGTGCATCCAACTTGCTTGCTCACGAAGACCTAGGGCAATTGAGGAAGCCCATTGTTGGAATATACAAGCCAAGTTCTATAATGAAAAATTCCCACTAGTATATGAAAGTGACAAAACAAGAGACTCTCTATCATAAAGACCATGGTGCTACTTTGAAGCACAAGTGTGGAAAAAAGGATAGTAACATTGCCCCTTTTTATTTCTTTTCTCTTTTTGGGCCTTTTTTATTTGGCCTTTCTCTTTTTTTGGGACAATGCTCTATTAATGATGATCATCACACTTCTGTTTATTTACAACTCAATGATTACAACTCGATACTAGAACAAAATATGACTCTATATGAATGCCTCCGGCGGTGTACCCGGAAGGGCAATGAATCAAGAGTGACATGCATGTATGATAAATTATGCATGGTGTCTTTGCCACAAATACGATGCCAACTACATGATCATGTAAAGCAATATGACAATGATGAAGCGTGTCATAAATGAAATGGTGGAAAGTTGCATGGCAATATATCTCAGAATGGCTATGGAAATGCCATAATAGGTAGGTATGGTGGCTGTTTTGAGGAAGATATAAGGAGGCTTATGTGTGATAGAGCGTATCATATCACGGGGTTTGGATGCACCGGCGAAGTTTGCACCAACTCCCAAGGAGAGAAAGGACAATGCACGGTACCGAAGAGGCTAGCAATGATGGAAGGTGAGAGTGAGTACAATTCATGGACTCAACATTAGTCATAAAGAACTCACATACTTATTGTAAAAATCTACAAGTCATCAAAAGCCAAGCACTACGCGCATGCTCCTAGGGGGATAGATTTGTAGGAAAAGACCATCGCTCGTCCCCGACCGCCACTCATAAGGAAGACAATCAAAGAACACCTCATGTTTCAAATTTGTTACACAACGTTACCATGCGTGCATGCTACGTGACTTGCAATCTTCAACACAAGTATTTCTCAAATTCACAATTACTCAACTAGCACACTCTAATATCACCACCTTCATATCTCCAAACTATTATCAAGTATCAAACTTCTCTTAGTATTCAATGCACTTTCTATGATAGTTTTTATTATACCCATCTTGGATACCTATTATATTAGGACTAGTTTCATAACCAAAGCAAATTACTATGATGTTCTAAAGGACTCTCAAAATAATATAAGTGAATCATGAGAGATCAATAATTTCTATAAAATAAAACCACCACCGTGCTCTAAAAGATATAAGTGAAGCACTAGAGCAAAATTATCTAGCTCAAAAGATATAAGTGAAGAACATAGAGTATTTTAATAAATTTTAATTCATGTGTGTCTCTCCCAAAATGTGTGTACATCAAGGATGATTTTGGTAAACTAGAAAGCAAAGACTCAAATCATACAAGACGCTCCAAGCAAAACACATATCATGTGGCGAATAAAAATATAGCCTCAAGTAAAGTTACCGATAGAAGAAGACGAAAGAGGGGATGCCTTCCGGGGCATCCCCAAGCTTAGGCTTTTGGTTGTCCTTGAATTTTACCTTGGGGTGCCTTAGGCATCCCCAAGCTTAGGATCTTGCCACTCCTTATTCCAAAATCCATCAAATGTTTAACCAAAACTTGAAAACTTCACAACACAAAACTTAAACAGAAAATCTCATGAGCTCCGTTAGTATAAGAAAACAAATCACCACTTAAGGTACTGTAATGAAATCATTCTTTATTTATTTGGGTGTTAAACCTACTGTATTTCAACTTCTCTATGGTTCATAACCTCCGATACTAGCCATAGATTCATCAAAATAAGCAAACAACACATGAAAAACAGAATCTGTCAAAAACAGAACAGTCTGTAGTAATCTGTAGGTTTCGAATACTTCTGTAACCCAAAAAATTCTAAACTAAATTTCTGTACGTGAGGAATTTATCTATTAATCATCTGCAAAAAGAATCAACCTAATCGCACTCTCCAGTAAAAAATGTTAGCAAATCTCGTGAGCGCTAAAGTTTCTGTTTTTTACAGCAAGATTGCAAAGACTTTCCCCAAGTCTTCCCAAAGGTTCTACTTGGCTCAAACACTAATTAAAAGTATAAAACCACATCTAAACATAGGCTAGATGAATTATTTATTATTAAACATAACCAAAAATCAAGGAATAAAAATAAAATTAGGTTGCCTCCCAACAAGCGCTATCGTTTAACACCCCTATCTAGGCATAAAAGCAAGAATAGATCTAGGTGTTATCATCTTTAGTTTTAACTAGCACAAATGCCGTGCATTGCAATGGGAGAAAATTTTATGTGTATTCAATTATGTGCAAAACACATCTATTGTTCATGAAAATTGTGCATGCAAAAGATCCCTTGTGTTACAATAGATATTATAAAAAAATTGAGAGTTTGTGTGGTATTCAATAGTTTACCTCGTTGTGCACAATCCGCTTCTGCCTCCCTTATCTTTCCTTTGGTGTGAAACTGCTGACATGCAATGCTGATCCATAAAAAACATAAAATGATATGATTTACATATACATGTGACATTGTTCTATAAAGTTTTCACCAGATTATCAATCAAATGTATGCCACTTTCATATATTGCAGAAGCAATTGAGAAAATAAATCATAGGGTTTTGATCAAAATCTACTGCCTTTGCTTTCCAAGAAAAGAACTTCCTTTGAATGCATAATTAGCACTCACATGATGCTCAATGTGAGCAAATCTTTGTATAAATCTATGCAAAGCCAAATCACCAAAGTTACTCATCAAGATGCACGATGCAATTTCAAAAAAGGAAATGAAATATAATTTTGTAACACTTGCTTAACAAAAAATAATCGGCCGCCCCAACAGGTTTAGCTGTTATGAAACTGGGTTCCTTCTATGTCTTACATACTACATAGTAAGCTTGCACGTGTAACACACGTATTATCATGTGTGTTTTTATCATTTGTCCTAGAAATAAAATATATAACAATAAAATAAATAAACATATAAGTTAGACAATAGAAAATTAGAGATGTTTAACAATTGTGAAAATAATTTTTTTAACTAAGGCAATAGCTTTGCCTCATCTCATTAATAAAGAAGAGAATTACCCGGTTAATTACTAAAAACCAATACAACCCACAAAGGGGCACCACCAGCCAACCTGGCTATCCACACAAGACACACACACATGCCGTCGAAAGAGGAGCGCCGTCGAGGCGGACTACAAGTGTCATCGTCATCACTCCTCCGCAAGCCAACGACTCTGACTTCACCGCAAACCACCATCATCGGTGCCAAAAAGGACACCACCCCGAACCTCCGCATCGTATATTGACTGCTGCCAACCAATGCATCCTCTGCCACCCGCAAACCATGCCGCCGCAACCACAACACCATCACGCTGCCATGCCCCGGCTCTAGCTTGCGGCACGCCAGCGCCATCATCGGCAGCAACCAGACCTCGCCGCAGCCAACTTGTCGCAGCTCACCACAGCCCACACACAACTGATCGCTCTGACCACCGCAGACAACAGACACCGCCAACCCACACCACTGCATAGATGAACTCTGAAATCCCAAACCATTTTTCAAGTCTCACATGCTGCAACTCTGAGGGTTTTGGGTAAAGTAGAATTTCAAATATTAGTCGTGGTACAAATATTAAGAAACTTGATGTAGCATCATCCATTTGTTTGCATAGAAACTAATAAACAAACATCACTCCAATTCAGAGTAGCAAGGCAAACAAAATAAAGACTATATGCAGACAAGAACGAAAATTATGTTAATAAGCTACACAATGCCACTTCAATGCGATAATACATATTGCTAGTACACTTTGTCACTCCTCTCATGGAGAATGAATGAATTGCAATTAGTGAAACTTTCTTCTAGTTGAATGAGTGCATCGAGGTAAAATTGCAGAGACATGATTAGATCATTCGTGGAGACAAAAATACCTTGCAGAAAGCAACAACTCAAAAGGATAATTTATGACTTTCAGCTCAAGAGGATTCGCCTCCATCACCAGGATATAAAAGACCAATGAACTAAAGATCAAAGGTGCCACAAGCATGGAAGTTTCAAGTGATATTTCGATTTCCAGTAAACTGATGAAATATAGTAACAAAGGAGAAGTTAATGTCATGTGTGCACAACCAACATATGAAAGACCAATGTATTACAGGAGAGTATATTCGGTTCATAGATAATAAGTGAACAAGAGGGCATAATTTCAGTTCATAGCCATCCTGCTATATAATTCATGTTAATTAAAAAGACACTACTCTTAACCCGTCTTCAATAATTCTACAGCTAGAGCAAATTAGGACACAACTTCTAATTATAAATTCATTTTCTAAGAAGATATTTTCATCAGCATGCAATGTTTTATAAAGTTCCTCTGGCCAAAGGTTAAAATCTAAGAAAAATGCATTTCAACTATTAGTGGAAACACAATTTTGTGGTACGGTGTGTAAGGTGGTTTGGTAACCCCCTTTACAGAAGTTTAATGGCAAATAAACCTAAATGTGAGAGTGGGTCTTACCACACTTCCCAGAACTTTGAAGCCTCATTAGGAGCATTTCAAGCCAAATTCATGGTCAGGCAATATAACATCTCCAGAAAATAATACAGATGAGGTTATTATTGCAAGGCAGCCTTGTTGCCAAACTCTTGTTATAGCTTTAAAAGATAAATGCTTCAGCAACTATTAGAGTTTTTTCTGACCTGAGAGTTTCTCTGGCACCATGAGGGGGCATCAGGAGGGAGTGGCTCATTTTCGGTGAGTTTATGCTACATTGTTGTCATCGGAAAGAAGAGTTAATAGATACTGAATGAATGCGACAAATAAGAATTGCAGATGCTCTTGCATTTAATTGGAACCTCGGATAGCTAGAAACAAGTGGGGCCTGACCAAAAGCTGCAGTTAGAAACACATGATGTTAGATATGAGAATTGTTGTACAGAGATTAACCATAGCACAGTCTAATAGAGAAACACATGTTTGTGATAATTGGCCCAGGTTAAGACAGTCGAGAGCTGTAACTCTCTTTTGTGATCAAGATATATGATGCTTCACATTGTATTCTACTTTATTCTAATCCAATATTCCTGCATATCATGACTGAACACTTTTCCTTTTAGGATCGTCCATTGTATTATGTGTCATATTTGTACTACAATCCATAATTGTGTTTGTTAGGTCCTTAAACAGGGAACATTCTCTTGATTCAAACAGAGGCACATCCATTTGTTTCTTACTCATCTGTAGATATAAAAGTACAAATGATAAACAATACATAGAAGGGCACAGAGAGAGTGGTGAAGATCATTTAGGCACGGAGCATAGTCATGTGAACCAGGTCCTGACTATTATGTACAAAGCATCACCAATTAGTTTCTTAAAAATAAAATAAAGATTTCAGTATTAACCTATATATGACTTAAGAGCAATGTACATGTATAGTATAGTATTAAATATTTTAGGGTGTTTGGCATCAACAAATATTGCAGTGATATAAACCATAGTAGCATCTATACCGTATGTTTTTGGACCATTAAAAACATGTTATGACCTCTTTTTTCTAAACTGAGAATGCTTTCTTTTTCCCTTCTCTTTCTCACCCCATCCACCCTTCACTTCTGCCTTGTACTCCCTCCGTTCCAAATTACTTGTCGCGGAAATGGATGTATCTAGAACTAAAATACATCTAGATACATTCATACCTGCGACAAGTAATTCGGAACGGAGGGAGTATTTTCTACTTTAGTGCTTCAGCTAAATGTTGGTTCTCAGCCGTGCGTACATGTTTTAAAGCGTTGCTAGACATATACTTTTCCATTGTTCATCAGTCAGGATATGGGTAAAAGTGGACAGTGGTTGTGGAAGGTCCAGCTCATTGAACATGGCGTCAAGCATGGCCTACTTGGGATTTTGACAATGCTCATGGCCTCATCCTATGAAGAATGCATGGTGTCATTGGGTAAAGGCAAAGGAGGAAAATAACAATTGGTAGTTGCATATAAAAAGCACTCTACAATTAATTAGTTTGGAAGAAGGGTACTTTTAACCTTCAGTATCTGGTATGAAAAATATCTTAGCTAAATCATGTATAGTCACATTGTGTATATATATAATCCATGTCAAATACAGACAAGCAGAAGTCTGTTAGTACTTACTCCACGCATCACGACAATTATAAAGCAGTAAAAATAGATGGGTATATTTGCTAGTTTGTCCTGGTGAAGAACCCAAACTAAACGTGAAGACAAATCTTCTATTCTTAAGAAGGGATTCTCTGAATTTGATTCTAGTACATGTCTGAAAGATGGATATGGATCTCACTTGAAAGTCGCTGAAAAATAAATCATGCTACACAAATCAGGTGCTACAAATTTCTTCAGTGGTGAGCCAAAGATGAATTGCTCTCTGTAAAATTGATTAAGATGGATTCTGAAGATACAAAGGAAACGATAGGGATGTTTAGAAAGAACTGTTCATGCCTTTCGGTGGAAGTCTTTTCTTGCCTAGGGTTTGTTGAGGCTCGGTTGCTCTGCAGGAAAAAGAGGACGGAGGAGGGTTAGGAGTGGGATTAGCGGGATAGAGTAGATAAAAGAAAAGAACTAAGCAGATCCATGGCGTGGTTGTACCTCGTGCAGGGTGAATGAATAGTACCATGTGCAATGACTGAAACTGTAAACACGTAGTGGCTTCAAAGACCCATGACCACTTCGCCTCGGCTCCCTCGAGCACGCGAGTCGCATGGCCTCGTGAGACGGTCGGACGACGGAGAGGCGCCGGTGCAGGGCATGCGCGGCGCCGCCACAAGGTGAGGAGTTGTGGGCGGGATGGTGGCTCCAGTGTGAGGCACGGCAAGGTGTTGCAGGCGGAACGGCGGCGCCGGTGCACGGCATGGTGTTGCAGCGGACGGTGTGGGAGCGCGGCTGTGGGGCGGCGTCGAGGAAAGCCTGGGAGGATGGGAGGAGCGGTTAGCG
Source organism: Triticum dicoccoides (assembly GCF_002162155.2). Taxonomy (NCBI): domain Eukaryota; kingdom Viridiplantae; phylum Streptophyta; class Magnoliopsida; order Poales; family Poaceae; genus Triticum; species Triticum dicoccoides. The sequence continues at coordinate 134,899,051 of NC_041388.1, read as the reverse complement.
GACCTGTCGATGGAGGAGAGTGGAGGCGCAGATGTGGAGGGGATTGGTTCTGGGCCGAGCGACCAGTGCGGTAGGGCGGGCCGAGCGGCGTGAAGGGGGAGGCGTCCGAGTGGGCAGTCGGGGGCGTGCTACTGCTGCTATCGCTCGGTGTGGTGCTGTTGTAGCTCGGCCATCGGGGGCGTGCTGCTGCTGCTTGGCCGCCGGCGTGAAGGGGCGGCGGCGAGGCGTGAAGGCGAGCGAGGCCGTGAAGGGGCGGCGGCGACGCGTGAAGGCACAGGCAGCGGCGGGGCGAGCGACTGTCGAGAGCGTGGATATGAAGGCAAAATGGTCGGTTGGACGGACGAACATGCTATTTGCTATTAGTACCACCTCGTTTATATTATGATTTTGTTTATACGAATCGTAGAAGTGTATTATGACATGAGAAGAAAGTGTATTGTGATGATGAACCCGACAAATTCAATTTATGCTTTACAAGCAAAAAATCCCGTGCGTTGCAATGTAGCGACCAGACCTCAAACAATCTGATCTCTGTGCTCCGGTGTCATCCCTGGATCAGTAATGCTGACACCACACAGTACTCGAAGGATTTATAGCAGAGTAGCAATCACACACTTATTACATCGAGTGTCTCAAAAGAGAACTTATTACAATAAATATGGCTTAAGGCCATCTAATAACGATAACAGCGGAAGGCTTGGAAGATAAGTGAGTCCATCAACTCCAACAGAACCACTGAGTATAGAACCACGACCTAAAACTCCTCAATCCTCGTCTGAAAAGTCTGCAACATTAACGTTGCAGCCCGAAAACGGGTCAGCACGTGGAATATGCTGGCAAGATAACACATAGAGAATAATGGAATGCAATAGCTATACTATATGCATATTTGGCTGGTGGAAAGCTCTATGGTTACAGTTTTTGCGTAAAGCCAATTTTTCCCTACTTCAAAGAAATAAATTTAATTACTATCATGGTGGTTGTTAAACATTGAGAATGGTTGACAGCATTCTCAATCCCAATTAAGTAACATTATTAAAACCCAACAAAATTAATTTGGCCGGTGGAAAGCTCTATATGTTAAACATTCAAAGGAATAATGGAATGCAACAGCTATACTATATGCATATTTGGCTGGTGGAAAGCTCTATGGTTACAGTTTTTGCGTAAAGCCAATTTTTCCCTACTTCAAAGGAATAAATTTAATTACTATCATGGTGGTTGTTAAACATTGAAAATGGTTGACAGCATTCTCAATCCCAATTAAGTAACATTATTAAAACCCAACAAAATTAATTTAGAGTAACATGTTGAGATTCACATGATAATCCAGGTACTAGATACTCAAGATGTCCATAACCGGGGACACGGATAACCATGGTTAGTTTGTTACACTCTGCAGAGGTTTGTGCACTTTTCCCCACAAGACTCGATCGCCTCCGTTGGATTTCTCGCACTACATGGTGTTTGAGAAACGGATGACCGAGACATAGTCTTTCAGAAGCGCTAGCACCTTACGATCGGGTAGATCGTATCACCTACATCCCCTACATCTGCTAGTCTACCACTGTAAGAGTTCGCACAACTTAGTCAACTATGCCAGAGCCCATAATGGCTTGTGGCTGCACACGGAAGTTTCTAGTATGAATAATCTCATGATCCCTTTGAGCCTGGGTGGCGGTCCAAAAGAAAAACAGGCAAGTCCTGGAAACCCCAGGTGCCTCAATCCACCCAGATGTGTGTTAGGTTGCCACCTTAGATAAACCATTAATTAACAATCTCACATCTGTCATGGATTTCACTCACCCAATCCACGTCTACTAGCATAGCATGGCATAATAAGCAAACGTAGAAGTGACTCCCAAAGGTTTGATAATAAACAGGTAATAGGTACTACCTCATCTACTTCCCATCCCACAATTTAATTAGATCCTAATCATGCAATTTGTGAGGATTGATCTAATGCAATAAAACTGGGTTGTAGAAAAAGTATGATCAAAGTGTTACTTGCCTTGCTGATGATCCGCGAAACCTAGAGATTCGAAGTAACAAGCGGCGCACTCCGGGTATTCTATCGCAGACAAACAACAAGCATACAATAAGTACTCATCTAATGCACAGGTAAAACTCAAATAGAAGATCTAACCAGAAAGTTCAACTTAAGAACCCTGGTTTGCAAAAAGAATCACATCGAACGAAGCAAAAGAAATCAAACGGCGAAAGAAAACAACTTCGTTCTAGTAATCTGGATCTAGGGAAAATTTTACAGTAGCAAAAACATGTTTAAGTTGATTATTCGAAAAGAGGGTTTCGAGACGAAACTCCAGGCGCTTGAATCGCCTGATTACGATAAACGAGCGAAAAGTTATACTAAAACGAAAATCGGATCAGAAATCGCGATCAGAAAATAACCGCGAAAAATCCGACAAAAAAGAAAAACAACGAAAATAATTTTTTTTAACGGCACGGAAAACGAGGCGGCGGCGAACCTCGGGCGGCGCGCACTCCGGCGAGTCGGCGGTGGGTCCGGCGACGGCGGGCTATGGGCTGGGGTCGGGCGCTGGCTATGGGCTTCGGCGCTGGGTGCCTCGCTATTTAAAGGCGCCCCCCGGGCGGAGTCTCGCTCGGGTACGGCCCATAGTCGGTTTCTTTTTTTTTTATAATTCCGCTCGGAAGAAAAATAAAAAGAAATACTAAATGGACTCCAAAAATCACGAAATAAATTTTCCCGGGTTTCTAAAATCAAGCCCGATAAAGTGAACATTTATCTGGGCCCAAACTACAACTTTGAAAAACGCGCATTTTTCCTAAATTCAATTAAAAATACCGAAAAACTCCGAAATAAATCTTATTTGATTTTTTTATTAAATCCTCAATATTTCTATATTTTGGGAAAGTCATTTTATTCCCTCTCTCATATTTTTGTAATAGAAATAATTGATGATAAAATAAATAAAATCAAATGATCGTGTTTACATAATTTGAGAAAACTCAAATATGTAAATAACGAAATCCCCAACTCTCTCCGTGGGTCCTTGAGTTGCTTAGGATTTTCTAGGATCAAAACCAAAAGCAAAATAAAATATGATATGCATGATGATCTAATGTATAACATTCCAAATTGAAAATTTGGGATGTTACAAACCTACCCCCCTTAAGATGAATCTCGCCCTCGAGATTCGGGTTGGCTAGAAAATAGGTGAGGGTGGTCTTTGAGCAAATCTTCCTCTCGCTCCCAGGTGGCTTCATCCTCCGTGTGGTGGCTCCACTGAACTTTGCAAAACTTGATAACCTTGCTACGAGTAACTCGGCTGGCAAACTCAAGAATCTTGACTGGTTTCTCCTCATAGGTCAAATTGTTATCCAACTGAATTGCTTCCAATGGCACTGTGTCTCTCAAAGGTATGTCAGCCATCTTTGCGTGACACTTCTTCAACTGAGAAACGTGAAACACATCATGAACTCCTGTTAATCCTTCTAGCAATTCCAATTTGTAAGCCACTTCTCCCATACGCTCCAAAACTCGATATAGTCCTACAAATCGTGGCGCTAACTTCCCCTTAACTCCAAAGCGCTTAATCCCTCGAAGTGGGGATACTCGAAGATAAGCTCTGTCTCCGACTTCGTAAACTGTCTCCTTGCGTTTAGAATCTGCGTAGCTCTTCTGCCTGGACTGGGCTACCTTGAGCCTATCGCGAATCAACTTCACCTTCTGTTCAGACTCCTTAATCAGATCTGGTCCAAACAACTGGCGGTCTCCAACTTCGTCCCATGACAACGGTGTCCTGCACCTCCTTCCGTACAAAGCTTCGAAAGGTGCCATCTTCAAACTGGTCTGATAGCAATTATTGTAAGAGAACTCTGCATATGGCAAATTATCGTCCCAACTAGATCCATAATCTAGCGCACAAGCTCTCAGCATATCCTCCAAAATCTGATTGACTCTCTCAGTCTGTCCATCTGTCTGCGGATGAAAAGCTGTACTAAATTCTAACCTAGTACCCAAAGTCTCATGCAACTGCTTCCAGAACTTTGAGGTAAACTGGGTTCCTCTATCTGATACGATGCTCCTCGGAACTCCATGCAAACATACGATCATGGTCATGTATATCTTTGCCAACTTAGCACTGGTGTAAGTTGTCTTTACTGGGATGAAATGTGCTACCTTCGTCAATCGATCGACTACAACCCAAATCGAGTCATAGCCTGAACGAGTCCTTGGTAATCCCGTGATAAAATCCATGCCTAGCTTATCCCACTTCCATTCGGGTATCGGCAATGGTTGCAACAATCCTGCTGGCTTCTGATGCTCCGCCTTTACTCTCTGACATACATCACAAACTGCTACATACTCCGCAATATCCTTTTTCATTCCAATCCACCAGAAAAAATCCTTCAAATCCAAATACATCTTGGTATTTCCTGGGTGAATCGAATACGGTGAATCATGTGCCTCTTGCAGAATCAACTTCCTGATTTCCAGGTTATTGGGCACGTAAACATGGTCTTCAAACCATAGGGTGTCGTGCTCATCCTCGCGAAATCCTTTAGCTTTTCCTTTGCTCAGTTTCTCCTTTATAGCAGCAATCCCTTTGTTAGTTTTCTGAGCTTCTCTGATTCTGTCCATCAAAGTTGACTGAATTTCCAATTTTGCTACATAGCCTCTCGGAACTATCTCCAAACATAGCTCACGAAGATTTTCTGCTAACTCCTTGGGTATTTCTCCCATCATTAGTGTATTGACATGGCTCTTGCGGCTTAATGCATCAGCTACTACATTAGCCTTCCCGGGATGATAATGTAATCTCATATCATAATCCTTGATGAGCTCCAACCATCTCCTTTGTCTGAGATTCAACTCCTTCTGCATGAAAATGTACTTCAGACTCTTATGATCCGTGTACACCTCACAATGATTTCCAATGAGGAAATGTCTCCATGCCTTCAATGCATGCACTACGGAACTCCAAATCATGCGTAGCATAATTCAATTCGTGGGGCTTCAGTTGTCGTGAAGCATATGAAACAACTCTCCCTTCCTGCATAAGCACTGCTCCAAGTCCTCGACGTGAAGCGTCTCAATACACCTCATAGTCCTTGGTTTGATCTGGCAAAATCAACACTGGTGAGGTAACCAAACGTTTCTTCAACTCCTGGAAACTAGCCTCACACTCCTCAGTCCATTTGAACTTAGCATCCTTCTTCAGCAACTCCGTCATAGGTTTCGCGATCTTTGAGAATTTTTCAATAAACCTATGGTAGTATCCTGCGAGTCCAAGAAAACTCCGGATCTCTCCAACTGTAGTTGGGGCTTCCCACTTGGTCACGGTATCAACTTTAGCGGGATCCACTTGTAACACCCTGGAAGTAACTTTCCCTATTTGTACTCCAACTCTTGCCGTTTCCGGCGTTAAGTTATATTTATTTCTCGGGTTCGGGTCTTTTTCTCCGTGTGTTGTTTTATTTGTCATGCATCTCATATCATGTCCTCATGTGCATTGCATTTGCATACGTGTTCATCTCATGCATTCGAGCATTTTCCCCGTTGTCCGTTTTGCATTCCGGCGCTTCGTTCTCCTCCGGTGGTCATTTGTAGCTTTCTTTCGTGTGTGGGGATTAAACATTTCCGGATTGGACCGAGACTTGCCAAGCGGCCTTGGTTTACCACCGGTAGACCGCCTGTCAAGTTTCGTATCATTTGGACTTCGTTTGATACTCCAACGGTTAACCGAGGGACCGAAAAGGCCTCGTGTGTGTTGCAGCCCAACACCCCTCCATTTTGGCCCAAACCCCACCAAACTCTACTCCATGTCCTAGAGCGTTCGATCATGATCGCGTGGCCGAAAACCGCACCTCATTTGGACTCTCCTAGCTCCACTTATGCCTATAAATAGCCCCCCCCCCCCGTTTTCGGATCTCTTCTTCCTCCCCGAAACCCTAGTAAAAA
>NC_041388.1:134889893-134892261 GCF_002162155.2 Triticum dicoccoides | reverse complement strand
CCGCCTCGCCAACACGCGCCGGACCCCGCCTCGCCAAGCTCGCCGCCCCGCCGCCAAGCCCGTCGTCGGCGGGCCCTGCTCCGGCCGCCACCGACCCCGTCGTCCGGCAGCCCTCACCGGCGCCGACTCCCTCCTCGCCGGAGCCCTGCTTCCTCGCCTGAGAGCTTCGATGAACAGTGCCGGCCGCGCCTCGGTTTCCGCGCCAATGTGATTGCTCACGCTTTGAGCAGAAAGGCCTATTGCAACAATCTGATTCTCAAGCCTTATCAACCCGAGCTTTGTGAAGCTTTCTGCAAACTTAATCTGTAAGTTGTTCCTCAAGGTTTCCTCGCCAACCTTCAAGTCTCTCCTACCTTAGAAGACCAGATTCACCAAGCTCAGCTTCTTGATGCTATGGTGAAAAAGGTGAAGATTGGGATTGGCAAGAGTCAGTCCAAGTACAAGTGCTACCGCCTCGATGACAAGGACACTCTCTTCTTTGAGGATCGTATTGTTGTACCCAAAGGTGACCTCCGTAAAGTGATCATGAACGAGGCTCACAATTCTCTCCTCTCCATCCACCCTGGGAGTACGAAGATGTATTAGGACCTTAAGCAAGCTTATTGGTGGACTCGAATGAAGCGCGAGATCGCTCAATTCGTGAATGAATGTGATGTCTGCAGAAGAGTGAAGGCAGAACACCAAAGGTCAGCAGGTCTCCTCCAACCTCTTGCCATTCCAGAATGGAAGTTTGACCACATTGAAATGGACTTCATGACTGGGTTTCCAAAGTCCAAGCGTGGCAATGATGCTATATTTGTTGTCATCGACAAGCTCACCAAAGTGGCTCACTTTCTGCCTATCAAAGAGTCGATCACTGCAGCTCAATTGGAGGAACTCTATACCTCTCGAATTGTCTCTCTCCACGGTATTCCTCAAGTGATATCTTCAGACCGTGGCAGAATCTTTACCTCCAAGTTTTGGGATTCTTTTCAGAAGGCCATGGGCACCAACATCCGCTTCAGCACTGCTCTCCATCCTCAAACAAGCGGACAAGTCGAGCGTGTCAACCAGATTCTTGAAGATATGCTCAGGGCTTGTGTGATCTCCTTCGGCATAAAGTGGGCGGATTTTCTTCCTTATGCTGAATTCTCATACAACAATAGTTTTCAAGCAAGTTCGGGCAAGGCCCCATTTGAAATTCTGTATGGCAGGAAGTGCCGTACCCCTCTCAACTGGTCTGAAACCAGTGAACGTCAGCTGCTGGGTAATGACTTAATCACAGAAGCAGAAGAAATGTGCAAAGTCATTCGTGATAACCTCAAATCAGCCCAATCCCGCCAGAAGAGCTACTATGATAGTAAGCACCGTGATTTGGCTTTCGAGATCGGAGATCATGTTTACCTCCGTGTCTCTCCTATGAAAGGCACTCGTCGCTTCGGTATCAAAGGGAAGCTTGCCCCTAGATACGTGGGACCTTTCAAGATTGTCAGCAAGAGAGGCGACCTCCCCTATCAACTCGAGCTTCCTTCAAACTTTGCAAATGTTCATGACGTGTTCCATGTATCTCAGCTTCGAAAGTGCTTCAAGACTCCTGACCGCACCGTCAACTTCGAGGAAATTGAGCTCCAAGAAGATCTCTCCTATCGTGAGCACCCAGTTGCTATTCTTGAAGACACTGAACGCAAGACTTGCAACAAGTCAATCAAATTTCTCAAAGTCAAGTGGTCACACCATTCCGAATGTGAAGCTACCTGGGAACGCGAGGATCACCTCCGTTCTGTGTACCCAGAGTTCTTTCAGTCCTAGATCTCGAGACGAGATCTTTTCGTAGTGGTGGAGTGTTGTAACACCCCGGATGTAACTTTCCCTATTTGTACTCCAACTCTTGCCGTTTCCGGCGTTAAGTTATATTTATTTATCGGGTTCGGGTCTTTGTCTCCGTGTGTTGTTTTCTTTGTCATGCATCTCATATCATGTCATCATGTGCATTGCATTTGCATACGTGTTCATCTCATGCATTCGAGCATTTTCCCCGTTGTCCGTTTTGCATTCCGGCGCTTCGTTCTCCTCCGGTGGTCATTTCTAGCTTTCTTTCATGTGTGGGGATTAAACATTTCCGGATTGGACCGAGACTTGCCAAGCGGCCTTGGTTTACCACCGGTAGACCGCCTGTCAAGTTTCGTATCATTTGGACTTCGTTTGATACTCAAACGGTTAACCGAGGGACCGAAAAGGCCTCGTGTGTTGCAGCCCAACACCCCTCCATTTTGGCCCAAAACCCACCAAACTCTGCTCCATGTCCTAGAGCGTTCAATCACGATCGCGTGGCCAAAAACCGCACCTCATTTGGACTATCCTAGCTCCACTTATGCCTATAAATAGCCCC
>NC_041388.1:134879909-134889187 GCF_002162155.2 Triticum dicoccoides | reverse complement strand
GTCGCAAGCGGGCCCTGCTCCGGCCGCCGCCGACCCCGTCGTCCGGCAGCCCTCGCCGGCGCCGACTCCCTCCTCGCCGGAGCCCTGCTTCCTCGCCGTAGAGCTTCGGTGAACAGTGCCGGCCGTGCCTCGGTTTCCGTGCGAAACCCTAGATCTAATCCGAGAGGTTGATTTTTTTTGCTAAGTCCCAGGAATTTTCACTTCATATGCTCCTGTTCGAGGCCCCTTAACTTTGCATCCGTAGCTCCGATTTGGTCTTATAGTATATCAAAATGTTCGCCTCGACGTGTACATCATTTCATTCCATTGCGTCATTTTCATTTGAGCTCATCTTGATGCCCAAAATGCTGTTAGAAGGAGGCTTCGTGAGTTAATTGTCAGATCTGCTAGTTCATCTTAGACTTTTGTCATTTTTGCCATGATTATTGTGTGCATGCTATGCCTGTGAGTCGTTCATATGTTTTGTTAAGGATTTTGTCTTTTTCCAGAGGTGCAACCCATGCATTTTTAGGATGTGTGTGGTGACTTGTGCAAGCTTGCAAAGTGAGGCACCCGGGAAATCTGTTTTCAGAGACAGTTGTTTTCACTAAGTCTGGGATTATTTAGTTCATGATGCCATATGTTCAGCTTATTTCCTAGTGATCCGTGCCTCTTTTGAGGATGATCAGTAAAAGAGTTTTGTTAATCATGTTATGCTCTATCCATCCATGTCTTTGTTTTCAATTTTGGAGCACCTTAGCTTGAGTAAATCAAGCTCTACTTTTGCTTCGTGGTGAATCTGGGCAGATCGTCAACTCGTTTGTGATTTTGTCGGCGTTGTTGTAGTTGATCCGTGCATGCTATGTCATTGTTCTTGCCATGTCTAGCTAAAATTTTGTTCCTTCTTAATGTATGTATGCTTGCCTTGCCATAACTTGCACCGTGGTGAGTGCATCGAGCTTGTTTACATGCCTTCGTGAGTTATATTTCAGCACGTCTCAGTTTTCACTAAGTCTGAAAACTAATTATGTTTTTGCTATGTTCGTGTGCTCGTTAGTATATTTTGTGATCCCTTTTGGCCCCAGGTCACTTTGGGTCTTTTGTTAAGCTTGTTGAGTAGCTCCATGCCATGTTCTTATTTATCATAATCAGGTCATGTATCATGTTGTTTTGCTGCTCCGAAGAGGGCTTCGTGATCTGAAATTTCAAACAAGTGTTAATTTCACCGAGTCTGGAATCTGTTTTGCATTTGCGTTTTTGCCATGCTTGTTTGAACCTCATAATGGATGAATTGGCCGTGGCTCAGTGCTAGTCTTTTGTTAAGAATCTTGTGTGGATCCCTGCCATGTATTTTGTTGTCATGTTTGGTGGCTGTAGCATGTTCATTGCATTGCATTTAGATGCCTACTTGCTGTAAATCGCAGACCGGTGTCATTCTTAAAACGCTTGCCATTTCCAAACCGTAACTCCGATTCCGATGATCTTTATATCATTTTCAAGTGATTTCATCTCATCTTCCCAGTGGCACCCTTGGAATTCCAAGTTGAGTCCAGGTTCATGCATTTCCTGTCATATCTTGCATTTTGCATCCCGCATCGCATCCCGCATAGCATATCTTCATTTCATCATATTGCTTGGTCGTGCACGTGGTTGATTGTATCCTTGTTGCTTGTTTGTCTTGTTTGGGTAGAGCCGGGAGACGAGTTCGCTACCGAGGACCCCGTTGAGTTTGCTTGTGAAGATCCAGTCAACTCTTACAACTGTGCAGGCAAGATGATCATACCCTCGAAATCACTACTATCTTTGCTATGCTAGTTTGCTCGCTCTTGCTATGCCAATGCTACGATGCCTACCATTTGCTTGTCAGCCTCCCAATTGCCATGTCAAACCTTTAACCCACCTTGTCCTAGCAAACCGTTGATTGGCTATGTTACCGCTTTGCTCAACCCCTCTTATAGCGTTGCTAGTTGTAGGTGAAGATTGGAGGCCGTTCCTTGTTGGAACATCATTTATTTACTTGTTGGGATATCATTATATTGCCATGTTATCTTAATGCATCTATATACTTGGTGAAGGGTGGAAGGCTCGGCCTCTCGCCTAGTGTTTTGTTCCACCTTTGCCGCCCTAGTTTCCGTCATATCGGTGTTATGTTCCCGGATTTTGCATTCCTTACGCGGTTGGGTTATAATGGGAACCCCTTGATATTTCGCCTTGATTAAAGCTTGTCCAGCAATGCCCAACATTGGTTTTACCATTCGCCACCTAGCCTTTTCTTTCCCTTGGGTTCTGCAGACTCAAGGGTCATCTTATTTTACCCCCCCGGGCCAGTGCTCCTCTGAGTGTTGGCCCGACCGAGTAGACTGCGGGGCCACCTCGGGGAAACTTGAGGGTTGTTTTTACTCGTAGGATGTCTCATCTGAGTGTGCCCTGAGAAAGAGATATGTGCAGCTCCTATCGGGATTTGTCGGCACATTCGGGCGGTGTTGCTGGTCTTATTTTAACCTATCGAAGTGTCTTGAGTTACCGAGATACCGAGTCTGATCGGAACGTCTTGGGAGGAGGTCTATTCCTTCGTTGACCGTGAGAGCTTGTCATGGGCTAAGTTGGGACTCCCCTGCAGGGATTGAACTTTCGAAAGCCGTGCCCGCGGTTATGGGCAGATGGGAATTTGTTAATGTCCGGTTGTAGATAACTTGAACCCTAACTAATTAAAATGAATCAGCTGAGTGTGTTACCGTGATGGCCTCTTCTCGGCGGAGTCCGGGAAGTGGACACGGTGTTGGAGTAATGTTTGCGCAGGTTGCCCTCTAGCTTCTCGCTCGTGCTTTGCCTCCTCTTCTCGCTCTCTTTTGCGAATAAGATAGCCACCATGCTTGCTAGCCGCTTGCTGCAGCTCCACATATATGTTTACCTTACCCTTCCTATAATCTTAATAGTCTTGATCGCGAGGGTGCAAGATTGCTGAGTCCCCGTGGCTCATAGATACTATAACTCCAGATGCAGGTCCAGGTGATTCCGCTCTAGGTGACGAGTACGAGCTCAAGTGGGAGTTCGACGAGGACTCTCAGCGTTACTACGTTTCCTTTCCCGATGATCAGTAGTGGTGCCTAGTTGGGGTTTGATTCGGGGCCTTGTCGCATGTTGGGTTTTGCTTCTATTTTGGCGCCGTAGTCGGGCCATGAGTGTTTGTATGATGGATGTTATTTATGTACTTTGATGTGACGTGGCAAGTGTAAGCCAACTATGTACCTTCCCCTTTTATTATATATTACATGGGATGTTGTAATGATTGCCTGACTTGCGACATTGCTTTCAATGCGGTTATGTCTCTAAGTCGTGCCTCGACACGTGGGAGCTATAGCCGCATCGAGGGCATTACAAGTTGGTAATCAGAGCCTTCCCCGACCTTAGGAGCCCCATTGCTTGTTCGTTTTAACAGCCGAGTTGTGTCTAGAAAAAAAATGTTTTGAGTCATTTAGGAATTATATATCGGAGAGCTTAGGAATTCTTTTTACTTCCCAGTCTCCTCATCGCTCTGGTAAGGCATCCTGACGTAGAGTTTTGACTCTTCTCTTCTCAAATTTCACTAAAAAAATTTAGGATCACGCGAGTATCTTGGAATCGTTCCGATGGCTTATGATGAGAACACTGTCTTGGTGCCTCCTGTCAGGGGTTTAGTGGAAGTGTCCCGGGGAGTTGAGCTCTGAGGTGTTGTCATCATAATTTTATCGTTGCAATTCTGGAATACTTGAGATATGTTCGCCGACATCGAAAATCTCTTTTATGCAGTTCGTTGGTGAGATAACCTCGACGCCACCCAGTACTGGGGCGGGAGTTCGGGAGTATCGCCATAACTTGTATAACGGATGCTTTTCGAAGGTTGAGGTAGATGGTTTTCGAAGGTTTCTTGGTTATGTGTTGAAGGATGGATACAGCTGGATGTAGGATTTGCTAGTTTGGGTGAGATATTATGCTTCCCCTATATCCCCAACACCTGATTGCATAACCGGAAAAGTTCGGGAGTTTCATAGGTGGGAATTCCAGTAGCTCTAGTTCTTCTTCCATGGATATTGGTTTGAGATTGGGATTTCTTACCGATTATTCGTTCTTGATCCGTACCTTGTTGATTTATTTCTCTACCTTAATTCTATGTGGCTTCGCAATTTATGGATATGTGACCATTTGAAGAGGAATGCATTCGTTCATTTTGTCCGGATGTGAAGACTATATGTTGCAATTTTCATTCCGTTGGATTCAGCTTCAATATTTATCTATCAATGTGCTAATGGTGGTCAACCTCTTCAGGATGGCTCCTCCAACGCGCACGACTCCGAATCCTGATCCGCCACCGCCTCCACCTCCTCCAGAGGCATGGCAAGTTGTGATGGCCGCAACCAATGCAAACACTCAGCTGATCATGCAAATTCTTCAAGAGCGCAATCAAGGCAGTCAAGGGAATCAAGGCAGCAATCAGAGTCACTTTGCTACACTCAACCAGTTCCTTGCTAACGGGCCAAAGACTTTCAGCAATTGTGTTGAGGCAACCGATGCTGACGATTGGCTTGTGGATTTGTGTAAGAATTTCGAGTGCAGCAACGTCAGACCTGAGGACTTTGTGAAGTTCGCTTCCTTCCAACTCAAAGATCAAGCTGCAGAATGGTTCCAGCAGTACAAGGATTCCAGAGGTGGACGTGTTATCACTTGGGATGATTTCCGTCAAGATTTCCGAGCTCATCATATTCCGCAGAGCGTGGTTGAAAGCAAGCGTGAGGAATTCCGCAATCTGAAGCAAGGCTCTTTGTCTGTCTATGACTACAACAAGTTGTTCCAGAAGCTTGCCCGCTTTGCCAAGCAGGACGTGCCTGATGAGAAGAGCATGATATATCAGTTCAGGGGTGGTCTCAGAGAAGATATTCAGCTCGCTCTTGTTCTCTTCGAGCCCTTGAGATACGATGAGTTCTACAACATGGCACTGAAGCAAGAGGCTGCTCAGTTGAGGTGTGATGCTTCCAGGAAGCGAGTCAGAGATGTTACTCCTTCTTCCTCTACTCAAGTGGCCAAGCAGCAGAAGTTTTGGCTTCCTCCTCCTCCGTTCCATCAGCCGTATCAGCAGAAGAGCAAAGGTGGCAGTGGTTCTTCCCACCCACCCAACCCTGGCTTTCAGAACAAGAGTTCCTCTCAAGCTCCAAGATCGAGTGCTCCGTATCACCGTCCGCTTTCAGAGGTCACGTGCAACAAGTGCCAACAGAAGGGTCACTATGACAACAAGTGTCTCAACCAGAGGCGTCTTCCTCCTCCTCCTGTCAGATCGGCAAGTACAGTTATGGTCAAGCATAACCCCAAGCACGCCAAGTTCAATTTGATGAATGCAGCTGAGGCAGAGGACTCGTCAGATGTGATCATGGGTAACCTTCCTGTTAATGATATTCCTGCGAAAGTTCTTTTTGACACTGGCGCATCGCATTCCTTTTTGTCATGCCCTTTTGCATCGAAGCACAATGTTGATACCGAGATTATGCCCAAGTCATGCAAGTTGTTTCTCCCGGCAAGCTTTTGACTTCTAGTTTGGTTGCTCCCGATGTCTCTATCACGTTGGGCGATTACAAGTTTCTCTCTTCTCCGGTGGTTCTTGGTAACTCGGATATTGATCTTATTCTCAGAATGGATTGGCTTTCTAAGCACAAGGCTCATCTTGATTGTGCAGCCAGGCAGATTCAATTGACTCATTCGTCTGAGGATGTAATTGTCTTTGCCGCTCGGGATAATACCATTCGTCTGTTTTCTCTCAATGAGAAGGGTGAATTGGATGCCATCTCTCAAATTCCAGTCGTTTGCGAATATCAAGACATCTTTCCAGAAGAGCTCCCAGGAATGCCTCCGCACCGGCCAGTTGAATTCGTTATTGAACTTGAGCCTGGCACGGAACCTGTGTGCAAACGTCCTTACAAGCTCGAACCTGAAGAGTTGAAGGAGCTGAAGAAGCAACTCGATGAGCAAGAAAGAATGGGTCTCATCCGGCCTAGTTCTTTTACGTGGGGTTGTGATGTTGTTTTTGTGAAGAAGAAGGATGGAACGGACCGACTTTGTGTTGATTACCGTCCAGTGAACAAGAAGACCATCAAGAACAAATACCCACTTCCCAACATCAATGAGCTGTTCGAACAACTCAAAGGTGCCCAAGTATTCTCCAAGCTTGATCTCCGTATGGGTCATCACCAGATTCGCATTCGTGAAGAAGATATTCCCAAGACAGCATTCAGAACAAGCTTTGGTTCATATGAATACACTATCATGTCTTTTGGCCTCGCCAATGCTCCTCCGACGTTCTCTCGCATGATGAATTTCATCTTCAACGCCTACACCAATGACTTCGTTTTAGTCTATCTCGACGACATTCTGGTTTTCTCGAAGAACAAGGAAGATCGTGCCAAGCACTTGCGTTTGGTTCTCGATAAGCTCAGAGAACATCAGTTCTACGCCAAGTTCTCCAAGTGTGAATTTTGGCTCGTTGAGGTTCTTTATCTTGGTCATATCATCTCTGCCAAGGGCATTTCTGTGAATCATGAGAAGGTGTCTGCTATTGTGAATTGGGAACCTCCTCAGAACGTGAAGCAACTCCGCAGTTTTCTCGGTCTCGCAAGCTATTGCCGAAGATTCGTTGAAAACTTTTCTAAGATCGCGAAGCCACTCTCTAATCTTCTTCAGAAGCACGTCAAGTACGTTTGGTCTCCGGAGTGTGATATTGCTTTCAACACTTTGAAAGAGAAGTTGATCACTGCTCCAGTTTTGACTCCGCCTGATGAATCCAAGCCGTACGAGGTCTTTTGTGATGCCTCTCTCCAAGGTCTTGGCGCAGTATTGATGCAAGAGAAGAAAGTTGTTGCTTATACATCTCACCAGTTGAAGCCTAATGATAAGAACTATCCCACTCATGATCTCGAGTTGGCGGCAGTTGTGCATGCTCTTTTGACTTGGAGACATCTTCTATTGGGAAGAAAAGTGGACATTTTCACTGATCACAAGAGTCTCAAGTACATCTTCACTCAGCCTAATCTCAATCTCAGGCAAACTCGATGGGTTGAGATGATTCAAGAGTATAATCCGAGTATTGAGTATACTCCAGGCAAGGCCAATGTGATTGCTGACGCTTTGAGCAGAAAGGCCTATTGCAACAGTCTGATTCTCAAGCCTTATCAACCCGAGCTTTGTGAAGCTTTCCGCAAACTTAATCTGCAAGTTGTTCCTCAAGGTTTCCTCGCCAACCTTCAAGTCTCTCCTACCTTAGAAGACCAGATTCACCAAGCTCAGCTTCTTGATGCTATGGTGAAAAAGGTGAAGATTGGGATTGCCAAGAGTCAGTCCAAGTACAAGTGCTACCGCCTCGATGACAAGGACACTCTCTTCTTCGAGGATCGTATTGTTGTACCCAAAGGTGACCTCTGTAAAGTGATCATGAACGAGGCTCACAATTCTCTCCTCTCCATCCACCCTGGGAGTACGAAGATGTATCAGGATCTTAAGCAAGCTTATTGGTGGACTCGAATGAAGCGCGAGATCGCTCAATTCGTGAATGAATGTGATGTCTACAGAAGAGTGAAGGCAGAACACCAAAGTCCAGCAGGTCTCCTCCAACCTCTTGCCATTCCAGAATGGAAGTTTGACCACATTGAAATGGACTTCGTGACTGGGTTTCCAAAGTCCAAGCGTGGCAATGATGCTATATTTGTTGTCATCGACAAGCTCACCAAAGTGGCTCACTTTCTGCCTATCAAAGAGTCGATCACTGCAGCTCAATTGGAGGAACTCTATACCTCTCGAATTGTCTCTCTGCACGGTATTCCTCAAGTGATATCTTCAGACCGTGGCAGAATCTTTACCTCCAAGTTTTGGGATTCTTTTCAGAAGGCCATGGGCACCAACATTCGCTTCAGCACTGCTTTCCATCCTCAAACAAGCGGACAAGTCGAGCGTGTCAACCAGATTCTTGAAGATATGCTCAGGGCTTGTGTGATCTCCTTCGGCATGAAGTGGGAGGATTGTCTTCCTTATGCTGAATTCTCATACAACAATAGTTTTCAAGCAAGTTCGGGCAAGGCCCCATTTGAAATTCTGTATGGCAGGAAGTGCCGTACCCCTCTCAACTGGTCTGAAACCGGTGAACGTCAGCTGCTTGGTAATGACTTAATCACAGAAGCAGAAGAAATGTGCAAAGTCATTCGTGATAACCTCAAAGCAGCCCAATCCCGCCAGAAGAGCTACTATGATAGTAAGCACCGTGATTTGGCTTTCGAGATCGGAGATCATGTTTACCTCCATGTCTCTCCTATGAAAGGTACTCGTCGCTTCGGTATCAAAGGGAAGCTTGCCCCTAGATACGTGGGACCTTTCAAGATTGTCAGCAAGAGAGGCGACCTCGCCTATCAACTCGAGCTTCCTTCAAACTTTGCAAATGTTCATGATGTGTTCCATGTCTCTCAGCTTCGAAAGTGCTTCAAGACTCCTGACCGCACCTTCAACTTCGAGGAAATTGAGCTCCAAGAAGATCTCTCCTATCGTGAGCACCCAGTTGCTATTCTTGAAGAGACTGAACGCAGGACTCGCAACAAGTCAATCAAATTTCTCAAAGTCAAGTGGTCACACCATTCCGACCGTGAAGCTACCTGGGAACGCGAGGATCACCTCCGTTCTGAGTACCCGGAGTTCTTTCAGTCCTAGATCTCGAGACGAGATCTTTTCGTAGTGGTGGAGTGTTGTAACACCCCGGATGTAACTTTCCCTATTTGTACTCCAACTCTTGCCGTTTCTGGCATTAAGTTATATTTATTTCTCGGGTTCGGGTCTTTGTCTCCGTGTGTTGTTTTCTTTGTCATGCATCTCATATCATGTCATCATGTGCATTGCATTTGCATATGTGTTCATCTCATGCATTCGAGCATTTTCCCCGTTGTCCGTTTTGCATTCCGCCGCTTCGTTCTCCTCCGGTGGTCATTTCTAGCTTTCTTTCGTGTGTGGGGATTAAACATTTCCGGATTGGACCGAGGTTTTGCCAAGCGGCCTTGGTTTACCACCGGTAGACCGCCTGTCAAGTTTCGTATCATTTGGACTTCGTTGGATACTCCAACGGTTAACCGAGGGACCGAAAAGGCCTCGTGTGTGTTGCAGCCCAACACCCCTCCATTTTGGTCCAAAACCCACCAAACTCTGCTCCATGTCCTAGAGCGTTCGATCACGATCGCGTGGCCGAAAACCGCACCTCATTTGGACTCTCCTAGCTCCACTTATGCCTATAAATAGCCCCC